>NC_059109.1:70602209-70902209 GCF_020740685.1 Jaculus jaculus | reverse complement strand
AAGCTGAACAGGCATCTGGATGCAAAAGCAAGAAACCCTGGTGCACCCACACACATACAAATGAATAAATAATAATGCTGCAAGCTAAAGTGTGAAGCATACAAGGCTGATTAGAACTTCAGGGATTGTGGGGAGTTAAGAGTGTCACAGTGCCAGAGCCAAATTACCTTGGACTATCTAAGCCCCTTTAATAGCCATTTATCTTCTACCACTGTGTATTACTTAGTATCCTGTAATGATTAGGTAACTCTTTTGAAATGTATGAGCAGGCTTCTAACTTCTGTCAACCCTGAAGCTAAGAATGTCATCAGACAGCCTCTGAGTATAACAGAAATCCCCTAGTATTGCTGTAACTACCTGCCTCATGTTTCCATCAGTATATTGAAAGGTGTTTTTGTTTGTTTGTTTGTTTGTTTTTTGAGGCAGGGCCTTACTCTAGTCCAGGCTGACCTGAAACTCACTCTATATCCCAGGCTAGCCTCAAACTCAGGGCAATTGTCCTATCTCAGCCTCCCAAGTGCTGGAATTATAGGCGTGAGCCACCACTCCCAACTTGTAAAGTGTTTTGATTTATGATTTTATTTGTTCTGTTGCTATAAAAACTTCATGAAATTGTTGTTTGGAACATATTTTCTGTGTTCCTGGGCTGGTCACTCACATTTTGCTCTAAAACAAACTCTTTCTCATTCCCTTTGAGATGAGAACAATGTTTGTTGTTGTTGATACTGTTTTTGCTGCATTGGCAACTATGGCATCCAAGTGTAGGACTGCCCCATACAGCTCCAGGACTAGCCACTGACCAGAAGAGTCACTGGATAGCAACCATCATAGCTCCTTGTGCCCAAACATCCAGTGTTACCTCTTCAAGTACATGTTGGTGAGTTTTTGTAGTTTTATTTATTTTTATGGTGGGGGGGAGGGTGGCCCTCTGTTATTTTGGTAGGTGTACTATTAGTTTATTTTGAGTTGGTTAGGGTTTTGTTTGTTTGTCTGTTTTGTTTTCAAGGTAGGGTGTCACTCTAGCCCAGGTAAGCAGGAACTCTGTAGTCCCAGGCTAGTTTTAAACTCATGGCATTCCTATCTCTACCTCCAGAGTTCTGGGATTAAAGACATACGTTGCCACACCTATCTGTCTTCTGTGTGTCTGTGTGTCTGTCTGTCTGTCTATCTATAAAACTTTTCATTTATTTACTTGCAAGTGTATATGCACATGCATGGTAGGACTTCTTGCGCCTACAAATGCACTCCAGCCACATGTACAATTTTTGTGTCTGGCTTTACATGGGTACTAGGGAATGAAACCCAAGCTGGCAGGCTTTGCAAGCAAGCATCTTTAATCATTGAGCCATCTCCCCAACCTTGTTTGGATTTTTTTGGGAGGGGAGGGGTTCAAGTAAGTGTCTGTCTACATTTTGGCCCAGTTTGACCAGGATCTCACTCTATAGCCCCAGGCTGGCCTCAAACTCATATTTGTACTCCTACCTCAGCCTTTTAAGAGCTGGGATTAAAGGTGAAAGCCACCATGCCTGATTTTTTATTTTAGTATATGTGCCGCAAAAGCAAGCACTGGATTTTTCTATTTAGGTTTTTGTTTTAGTTTGTTTGTTTTTTGTTTGTTTTTTTGCTTTGTTTTGTTTTTCGAGGTAGGGTCTCACTCTAGCTCAGGCTGACCTGGAATTCACTATGGAGTCTCAGGGTGGTCTCAAACTCATGGCGATCCTCCTACCTCTGCCTCCCGAGTGCTAGGATTAAAGGTGTGCACCACCACGCCTGGCTATTTAGTTATTTTTAAGGTTTGGAGAGACTTTATTAAATTAAGAGAAGGAAAGAGGTGAAAGTGTAGAGTGCTCAAATGCAAAAGGGGATAAAGCCCTTAGGTCTTTTCTTTCTTTCTTTTTTTCCAAGGTAGTGTTTCACTCTAGCCCAGGCTGGCTTGGAACTCACTCTCAAACTCACAGTGATCCTCCTACCTCAGCCTCCTGAGTACTGGGTCTAAAGGTGTGTGCCACCATGCTCAGGTTTTTTTTTTCTAGTGTTTTAATTTATTTATTTTGGTGTGTGCTCGCATATGTGTGTGTCCTGTGCACACACATGCACAAAGAACACCAGCCTTTTATGTGGGTACTGGGAATTGAACTCTGGTCCTGATGCTAGCATTGCAAGCACTTCTACCCACCGAGTCATCCTCCAAGCCTTCAAGCTGCTCTTTTAGGATTCTATCTTTTGGATCCTTTAAAAAAATGTATTTACTTATGAGAAAGGAAGAGACAATGGGAGTGCCAAGGCATTGTGCTGCTGCAAATAAACTCTGGATGCATGCGCCACTTGTGCATCCTGCTTTACATGGTGTTGCAGTCAGCTTCATTTTGCTAGCAGAAAACACCTGACCAAGAGCAGCCTGTGGGAGGAAAGGGTTTATTTTGGCTTACAGACTCAAGGGAAGCTCCATGAGCAGAGGTCATCGCCTCCTGACCAACATCAGGTGGCAACAGTAGCAGAATAATGTGGTAAACACTGGCAAGGGGAAGGTGGCTATAACACCCTTAAGTCCACCCCTAACAATACACTGTCTTCAGGAGGCTCCATTTCTAAAATTGTCATCTGCTGGAGACCTAGCATTCAGAATATGTAAATTAGTAGGGTGTGATGGTACATACCTTTAATCCCAGCTTTTGGGAGGCCCAGGTAGGAGGATCGCTATGAGTTTGAGACCAGCCTGAGAGTACATAGTGAATTCTAGGTCAGCCTAGGCTAGTGTGAGGTCCTATCCTGAAAAACAAAACAAAAGAGGGGGGAAAAAACCCTAAGTTTATCGGGAGCTGGGGAGCACCTGAATTAATCAAAGTACCACATGTAGGTACTGGAGAATCAAACCCAGGCCATTAAGCATTGCAAGCAAGCACCCTTAACCACTGAGGCATCTCTCTAGAAACTTATTTATTAATTATAAAATTTACTGTATGAACCTTATTTTTTAGTAGATATTGTTTAGTAAATATTGTTCAGTAAATAAATTTTAAAAATGATTTGTTTAAGAGAGAAGGAGAGAATGGGCCTACCAGGGCCTCTTGCCACTGCACATGAACTCCAGAAGATGCCTGTACTGTTTTGTGATTTAATTTTACATAGGCACTGGAGAATCAAACTCATAATGGCAGGCTTTTCAAGCAAGTCCGTTTAACTGCTGAGCCATCTTTCCATCCCCTACCCTGACCCTATGAGATTCAAGGTCTTCTGCTTTATGAGTCTCATCTTTAGAAGTACAGATTTTGGATTAAAGATTGTTAATGCTACAACAGATTAGCTGAAAGTTTCCATTTTAAAACTCAAACTGGGTGTGGTGGCACACAACTTTAATCCCAGCACTCAAGAGGCAGAGGTAGGAGAATCACTGTGAATTTGGGGCCAGCCTAGGCTACAGAGTGAGTTCTAAGTCAGCCTGAGTTAGAGTGAAACATTACATCAAAAACAAAACAAAACAAAAATCTAAAAGTAATATATCTGAATGAAATCTATTAAACTTCTGAGTTTTAAAGAAATCTATCTTTGAGCTGGGCGTGGTGATGCATGCCTTAAATTCCAGCACTTGGGAGACAGAGGTAAGAGGATCACCATGAGTTCAAGGCCACCCTGAGATTACATAGTGAATTCCAGGTCAGCCTGAGCTAGAGTGAGACCAACCTTGGAAAAAAAAAAAATCTATATGATGGAGAATGGAATTTCAAAGGGGAACGTGGTGGGGGGGGGCGGAATTACCATGGGATTTTTTTATAATCATGGAAAATGCTAATAAAAATTTTTAAAAAAATCTGTCTTTGCCAGGCATGGTGGCACATGCCTTTAATACCAGCATTCCAGAGGCTGAGGTTGCCGGGCTCCCCCGGCAGGTAGTTCTGAGGAAGGACCAGGCCTGCTGGTTCCTCCCAAGGGGTTGAGGAAGAGGGTGAACATCAGATCACTCAGAACCTCCTAGTCACCAGAGAAAAACCACACCGAGTCGGGAGTCTTGTCGAAGGAGGAACTCACTTTATTGTTACAAGCAGTTGCCTATATAATGTTGAGAACAAAGGCAGGTATTCTAGGATGGGGGGAGAGGTAAGGGCCAATCGTAAACTGTGACTATTGAAATGACAATTCCAACTCCTACATGGAAGTAGCAGGCAAGAAGCCATTAGGCGTCTTGCTGAGTCCTAGCTGGCCAGAGACAGGTCGCCAAACTTTAGCTAGGCTCAGGAAGTTCCACTAGGCCTCAGTCCAGGCCTCTCAAGGCCCAATATCTCCCCCTTTTGTTT
Organism: Jaculus jaculus; assembly: GCF_020740685.1. Taxonomy (NCBI): domain Eukaryota; kingdom Metazoa; phylum Chordata; class Mammalia; order Rodentia; family Dipodidae; genus Jaculus; species Jaculus jaculus. The sequence continues at coordinate 70,897,917 of NC_059109.1, read as the reverse complement.
TCATAAGCATGGTGGAAAACATGGCCCTTGTCGTAGGTTGTTCCCCTCTGGGGATCTTACCCATCACTGAGTACCATGTATCCAGCTCGTTGAGAATCCACTCCATGACCTGTCTTAGGTTGTCCCAGCTTGTCTGAGATCTTACCCATCACTGGTCAGATGGAGGGCAGAGGAGGGATGCTCATATGAGGACAGCCAGTCATATGTGGTGCTTGACTCCTAAGTAGCGAGCCTATGATAACGTATTTCAACCTGATGAAGTTTTATTGCCTCTAGCCATTGGAGAATAAATTGTGTAATCTTATTAATTACACAAGGCAGACAGTGAGGAGAAGGAGAAGGAGAAGGCGGGGCCCAAGTAGAGGGAGAAGGTAGGGTAAGAAGTAAGCCTGTCCACAGCAGGTTGTCCTGGAGGTCCCGCCACCTCCTCTCCAAGTCTTCCTGGAGCCTCTTAATCTTGTCCTGGATGATTCCCAATTTACTGGCATAAAAACAAGCATATGCAAAAATAAATAAATAAATAAATAAATAAATAAATAAATAAATAAAATAAAAAAAAACAAGCATATGCTTCCCTTTTCGGCTGTTAGTAGGTCTAGTCCCCCCCTGTTTTGTAGGATCACCTCAGCCAGGGAATCTAACTGTTGGTAGAGATAGGTCTCCCTCCGATATAATCAAAAGATGGCATAGGGAGGGCCTCATTTTCAGGAATGATATCTACATCTGGGATTAAGGTGGCTGGGGCACAAAGACCTGTCCAATTGGTGGGCAGAGAGTCATAGGCCATCCCGCCTTCACAACCATAAACCATTCCAGAAGGTGGGCAGCATTGAGCACTGGGCTCAGTTGTGTTAAAAGTACAGAAGGAAGGATGAATGTATCCCACATCTATACTGGAATTATTAGGGGAAGGCAGGGCCCAAATGCAAGTTCCAGAGGAAACATTGGAAAAAGCTGGACGGGGATGGGGAAGGTGGCTGAGCAATTGTTTAAGGTCATATGGGCAACTGTATTGCAAGCAGCTGGGGAGGCCCAGATTGAAGGCAAAGCCAGAGCAGGGTGAAGACCATTTTAGGAACACTCCTCTGGGGTGGGACACTCCCTGCAGAACTGATTGTCAGTGTCCTCTTGTTGGGATAAATATTTTAGGTCTCTTGCTGGTACCCAACTGGATCTTTTTTCATGTTGAGGGAAGACACATCCAAACCCTCTCCCTGCTGTGAGGAGCGGGTCTGGTCCTCTCCAGGCCCCAGTCAATGGGTCCCTCCATCTTACCCAGATAGAACTGTAGGTAATGGATGAGGACCAATGTTTTTGGAGAGGGGATAATTGTTTATCTTCTTTAGAAAAATTTAAAATATTTAGGGTGAATAATGCCTTTTTTTAGTTGGTCATGTGGGGGTAAGGATTCCTCCTTTTGTTTTTGTAATTGAGATTTGAGAGTCTGATTATCCTATCTTTAAAATTTTAGTTGTACTATGGTAGTATAAATCTTATATATAAGGCATAGAAAGTAGACATATCTTATATTTTAAATATCTAATACTTATTAATATCTCACATTTTAAATATTTAACATTTATAAACACAGGCAGAACCTGTCATCAGTCTTGAAAACATTACCAATTGATTTATAGACTAACTCATTTAACCTAGAAATTCTTAGCACCTGTGTTTGAAAATACCTCTGATTAGTTTAGATACCTGTGTTGGTACAAATTACCCAGAGAACATTGGAAACAGAACCATAGAGCTTAACAATTTTTTTTTTTTGAAAACCAAAACAGCTAGCTAATTTTTAATATAACCATTGATAAATCTTTTTGAAAGAAAAAACACTAAGCCATCTCTCCAGCCCCAGAAGCTATTTTTAAAGTTACAATGTCTTTAGGTATGAGTACTTCACCTTTGGAAAATAACCACTTCTATGTGAGCCTTTATCTTAAGAATAGTTAAGGACTGGAGAGATGGCTTAGCTGTTAAGCGCTTGCCTGTGAAGCCTAAGGACCCTGGTTCGAGGCTCGGTTCCCCAGGTCCCACGTTAGCCAGATGTACAAGGGGGCGCATGCATCTGGAGTTCGTTTGCAGTGGCTGGAGACCCTGGCATTCTCTCTCTCTCTCTCCCTCCCTCTCTCCCTCTTTCTCTCTGTGTATATGTTGCTTTCAAATGAAAAAAAAAAAAAAAAGAATAGTTAAAACCTTGATGAAAAGAGGGACCTAATTTACTTTACTGAGAGAGTCTTAAAGCTGCCAGTTTTATAACCCTTAAATCATAACAAATTAGCATCAGTGACCTGTTAATGAGTGAGGTCTTATCATAAGACTCAGTTTCTCCATTGATTAAAACCTTGGCATCAGGTAAACATTAGATTTAATCCAATTAAATGTTTTAATGAAGGGGCTCTTCTCCTGATATACACATTATGTAAGTCTGATGTAAGGAGTTTGTAACCTGGTCAAATACCTTGACTCAGTTGACCTATTTAACATTTTGTTTAGTGAGAAATTTTATCTAACAGATGTGACTGTAGGTGTTTAAAAGAGAAGAACTGAAGAGAACCACAGTTGTATGTTGTACTTTTGTTTTTTTCCTTGTCAGAGACAATCGGCCATTTTCTCTCCAGTCAGAATCTGGGGGACACATGGCTTAAACTTGTATGGGGTCTGAGATAAAGGGGGTTTTATCCATTTTTTCAGAGTCCATCTTTCCATGAATTTAAGTAGCATATGTTGGAAAGCAAGAGCAAAATGAAATTACAGAGCAGAGAGATAAGCATCCTGACATTCCTTATCCTATTCTGAAGTTGTTTGTTTTTACATAGCAAATTTACCCATTTGCAAAACACAAGGTGATAGACTCTTGTCTATGTTTAACCTCGTTAAGCCTCCAATTACATCTGTACTTATGACTTTGTGACCCACCTAGCATAGGCATCACCTGTGTCTAATGTAAGATAAATTTAGATTAAGACTATGTCCCTATATAAAACTTTTAGAGTATCCTTAAGAGTCTGTAAACAATTGAAAAATCTCTAACTTTAGTCATGGCATTTAGGTTTAGCCTGAAAATTCTTTCCTACATATGCACATCAGTCCATTATAAATTTAACCTTGATTAAACTCTCTGGGCCTGGGCAGCAGGACGCAGCCAGCCCTTATGCCAGTAGCCCAGTTCCAACAAAGTCCTCTGCAGTCTTTCCTTTCCCTTAGAAAGCTCATAAGCCAAGCCTCGAAGTTCAATGCTGTTTGTACTTAGTATTTTTAGACTTTCATTAAAATAGTCCATAAAATTTGGCTTACCACTCCAGAAGACACCTTCAGTTGTAAGCACCAAGTCCATACCTATTCCTCCAAAACAAAGGTTCTAAAAGATTAACATCCGCATGGTCAGGTTTATCACAGTCCACTTCTCAGTACCAAGTTCTGTATCAGACAGCTTCAGGTTCGCTGAGATAAACTTCCAGACCAGGTACAGTTATGGAGGAAGGGATATTTATTGAAGTTTACAGATCCAGGGGAAGTTCCATAATGGCAGAAAAAGCTGGCCTGCCTTCACAGGCCCAAGCAGAGAGACAGAAAGAGAGAGAGAAGCACAAGCCTAAAGGTCAAAAGCCACACAGTGTGTCCACTAGGGACACATGACCCATTCAGAAATACAAAAGCCACAGATGCAGCTTGCCGGCAAACCAAAAGTGAAAGGAAAGAGAAAGAGAACGAAGAGATGTTGACAAGCAAGTACAGATTATAGAAGCAAAGTTTAGCACATTAAATATGAAGACTGACTCATAACTTATGAGGGTACACTCACCTGCACATGTACACTTGAGAGGCAAAGGTAGGAGGTTCATTTTGAATTCAAGGCCACCCCGAGACTACATAGTGAATTCTAGGTCATGAGCTAGAGCAAAACCCTACCATGAAAAAACAGAAAAAATAATAATAATTAGGGCTGGAGAGATAGCTTAGTGGTTACCATGCTTGCTTGCAAAGCCAAAGAACCCACAAAAAGCCAGATGTACAAGGTGGTGCATGTGTCTGGAGTTTATTTGTAGTGGCTAGAGGCCCTGGCATGTCCATTCTCTCTCTCAAATAAATAAATAAATAAATTTAAATAATAATAGTAATAATTAAAGACTAGGAACAGATTGAAGAGATTTAATCAATGTGGCCAAATTGAAAAAGCAAATAAGCAAATAGAGGAATCTGGTGGCCACAGATCCACCTTTGTAGTACAAATATGAGCTTTAAATTTAAATAAACAAATAGTTAAATTCTCCAGTACGCACCCACATAAAGTCATATGCACATGGTGGCACATGCATCTGGAGTTCACCTTTTTACAGAGGCCCTAGTGTACCCATTCTCTCTATCTCTCTCTCCCTGCTCTTTACTTGTAAATAAATAAATAGAAATGTTTAAAAACAATAATAAAACAAAATACATGGTAAGGATGTTAGCTCATTCATGACTCTCTCAATTCTGGTTCTACCAGATAATCCTAAAAGTCCTATTTTGCCTGAGGGGATGACTCATTTTCAGGACCAACATAGGACTGCTGCTGCTGAATGCAGCCTTGCCCTAATAGATAACACCCTGCATCTGGGATACTGGGCTCCTTGCTCAGGATTCCAAAGATCGGGATGTCCAATATGTGCTGTTAGTTCTTCCTAAGAAATTAATATGCATATTAATATTATATTAGTATGATGTTCCCTCATAAACTCATGGGGTCTGAATGCTTGATTCCTAGCTGATGGCAATTTGGGAATTTGATCCTTCTGGAGGCAGTGTATTGTTGGGGACATTGTGTGATAGCCTGCTTCCTCTTGCCAGTGTTTGACATACTCTCTGTTGCCCACCTGATGTTGGCCATAAGGTGATGTCCAGCCTCTGCTCATGTCATCGTTTTCTCTGCCATCATGGAACTTCCCCTAGACTCTGTAATCCAAAATAAGCCCTTGCCTCCCATCAGCTACTTTTGGTTGGTACTTTGTGCCAGCAACACAAAGGTGACTACAACACATACCTTTAGAAGTAAGCAGGAAAACCAGTGCAAAAAGACAAAATCACAAAATAAAAACAGGAATGCCATACTTCCATCCTGCTTTTGGTTGAGCTGCAGACCCAAATAAGGTCAATGTTCTTGGTTTTGGGTTTTGGGTTTTTTGTTTTGTTTTGTTTTTGTTCTGTTTTCTGAGATAGGGTCTCACTCTGGTCCAGGCTGGTCTGCAATCTTCCTATCTCAGTCTCTCAAGTGCTGGGAAGGCATGCACCACCATGCCTGGCTTCTTTTTGTTTCTTGTTTTGTTTTTAAAGTGAACTTTAAAATATATATATTATTTATTTATTTGAGAGAGAGAGAGAGGATGGGCACATCAGGGCCTCTAGCCACTGAAAACAAACTCCAGATGCATGTGCCACCTCGTGCATCTGGCTTACGTGGGTACTGGGGAATCTAATCTGTGTTCTTAGGCTTTGCAGGTAAGCACCTTAACCACTGAACCAACTTCTCAGCCCTGCTTTGTTTTTTTTTTAAGCAAAGTTCTAAATGGTTATTGTAAAAAGACTTAACTTTTTAGCATAATTCATTTAAATTTCTTAAGAAAACACAAAATCATTAATCCTTTACCTGTAATTATAAGTGTTAGATCTTTCATTTAAAAAAATATTTTATTTATTTATTTACTTGAGGGAGACAGACAGAGAGAATGGGCATACCAGGGCCTCTTGCAGCTGCAAATGAACTCCAGATATGTGGTTGGAGGCCCTGGCGTGTCCATTCTCTCCCTCCCTCTCTCTCTCTCTCTATTTCCCTCTTTCTCTCTCTCTGTTGCACTCAAATAAATAAGAATAAACAACAACAAAAAAAAATTTTTAAAAAGATAACTAATGTTGATATTTTAAGCTGTCATATTTAGATTACTATGTTCCCCTATTCTGAATGTTTCCCAAAGTGTCTTTTAGAAAGAGGAGATAAGTAACAAGTATCTGTGGAGCTAATGATGGCTGTGTAGACTGAGAAACATGACCACTGGGATTTGGGGGAGAATAGCCAAAGGAAGGAAAGGGGAGGAGGGGAGGAAAAAAGATTTAAAAGAAAATGGCTACAATATTTTACAACTTCCTCCATCATCATTGAAATCTAACCAGGCATGGTGGTACATGCCTGCAATCCTAGCACGAGGAATAGTGAGGCAGAGAATCACCAAGAATTCAAGAGCAATGTGGGCTACATTGTGAAGTCCTGACTCATTTGCATGCACGCACACACACATACACACAGTAACTTATTTTTTAGTCTTTTGAGGTAGGGTCTCGCTCTAGCCCAGGCTGATCTGGAATTCACTATATAGTCTCAGGCTGGCCTCAAACTCACACAAAGCCTCCTTCCTCTTCCTCCCAAATGCTGAGATTAAAGGCATGCCCAGCTGGGCATATAACTTCTGACCACTATCAGGTCATAGTGTTACTGAGGGGAAGACAGAATTGTAGTTAATAAGCCATCAGTCCAGTTAGAGAATAAGTAACAGCTACCATCACAACATTCAGAGAGATCCTGTCTCAAAAAACAACAAACAAGGATGTATATTCAGTGATTCATCCATCACGCCTTTTGTTCGATACCTCACACATATATCGGAGAAGAAAATCTTTTCTATTGGTTAACATTTACTTCATTTAATTCCTAATCACACATATTTATAACAAAACATCATCTAGACAGGTAGAAAGATTGATTGATATTAAAATAAATGAATGGGTCATCTACTCATCTATTCCACTTAGGCCCGTCATATAGCATCCAACATTTCACTTTACATTTTTGTTTTTTGCTTGTTTTTTGTTGTTGTTGTTGTTTCGAGGTAGGGTCCTACTCTAGCTCAAGCTGACCTTTTTAAAAAATATTTTATTTATTTGAGAGAGAGAGAGAGACAGAAGCAGAGAGAGAAAGAATGGGTGTACCAGGGTCATTGCAGACAAATTTCACATTTTCTACCTTGTGCATCTGGCTTATATAAGTACTAGGGAATTTAACCTGGGTCTTTAGGGTTTGCAGGCAAGCACCTAACCTACTAAGCCATCTCTCCAGCCCCGCCCCTTTTCCCCTATTTTTCCTTCCTTCATCTTTCTTTTTTAACTTCCTTATATTTATTTATTTTAGAGCAAGAGAGTCTGGGTGTACCAGGGCCTCCCACTACTGCAAATGTACTGGGCTTATGTGCCACTTTGTGTGTCTGGCTTTACAGGAGTACTGCACATGAGTACTAGGGAACAGAACTCAAGCTATCAGGCTTTGTAATCAAGAACTTCTAAACACTGAGCCATCTAATTATCCCCGTTCTTTCTCATTGCAATGCTGGGGATGAAACCCAAGGCGTAATAAGATGCAAGCTAGGTAAGCTATATGCTATTCTTCACATTTTAGGTAGAACCAGATTTACATGATCATCAAATATAACTTTAATGGGAATGGAAATATGATGAAAGGACAGTTTAGTAGTTTTATGTATAAGCAGGATGTAAATAACAAAACCTGTTCCAATCCCAGGACAAATGCTTGAGAATCTATCTGCCAAAAACAGAAGAGAGCAACAGATTGGCCTGTCTCTCTGCAAAGCAATAACCCCTTTCCCATTCTTCCATTCATCCAAAGGTTCCTTGTTATTTTTTTCTTTTTTCCTGAGGTAGGGTTAGGGTTGACCTGAAACTCTGTAGTCCCAGGCTGGCCTCAGACTCACAACGATCCTCCTATAACTGCTTCCCAAGTACTGGGAATTAAACATGTGTGCCACCATGCCTGGCTCCTTATTTAAGTGTGTGTTTGTTGGAGAGTAGTGGGATTCTTACTTGACCTAAATGATGGTAAAGCTGATCTGGGGAAACTGTGTCTAAAACCCAGGATCCAGTGCCAGGCATGCTCTCCCAGGCCTTGAAGTTCAGCAAGGGTGTGTGGGAGGGGGGAGGGTAGGGGAAAGGGGTCACACCATGAATTTAAGGCCAACCTAGAGTGAGACAGACCCTGATTCAAAACTAAAATCAAGCTGCGTGTGGTGGTGCATGCCTTCAATCCCAGCACTTGTGAGGCAAAAAGTAAGAGGATGGCCATGAGTTTGAGGCCACCCTGAGACTACATAGTGACTTCCTGGTCAGCCTGGGCTGGAGCAAGATCCTACCTTGAAAAACAAAAACAAAAACAAAAACAAAAAGAAGAACCTCCATTAGCAGTCTCATGACTAAAGACGAAGTTAAATTTCAGTCTAACGACCTGCGAAGGTGATGATCTTTGTTATTTGATTGGCTAATTAAATCAACAAATGTTTATACGTGTGAATTAAGCATTTGGTGGACCCAAAACTCAGAAAATCCATGAGCTCTCCCTCCAGTGTGTAAGTTTGGATTTAAGGAAAAGAGGTGAGAATGAAGGTATCCAATATTAAAGGGAAGAGGCTTTGGAACACCCAGTAAGGGGAAGGTGGTGGTTTTAAAACTTTTCCAGGAGGGGCGATCTCACATGGGGCATATGCTATTTGATACCAGGAAAGGTGAATACCTGAGCCCCAATGTATGAGATCAAATTACCTAGACCAACTGATGAACTCCTTTGGGTAGACTTGGAGTGCCAGACCTGCCAGGGCCACAGTTGGTGGCAGGAGTTCACATTCCTCATTCAAGAGGTGGGGGAGGCAGTATGGCTTAACAGTGAGAATTCCCAAACTTGGACACATTTTTGGGTGCTGACAGTCTATGCAGAGGGGAAAAGAGAAGCAGCTTTCTTAAAGTCTGGCACAATAATGGAGTTACTCATAAAAAGATAATTTGGGGGCTGGAGAAATGGCTTAGCAGTTAAGAGGCTTGCCTGCAAAGCCAAAGGATCCCGGTTCGACTCTCCAGGACCCACGTAAGCCAGATGCACAAGGGGAAACATGCATCTGGATTTCATTTAAAGTGGCTGGAGGCCCTGGCACACCCATTCTCTCTCTCAAATAAATAAAATGTATTTTAAAAAAAGATAATTTGCCTTCCAGTGGTGGAGACATTTATAAAGAAATAATTTCACAGCCAGATATAGTGACAAACGTCTGTAATCCCTATTACTTGGGACATTTTGGCAGAATCGTAAGTTCCAAGCCAGCCTGGGCAAATTAGGAAGACCTAGTCTCAAAATACAAACAAACAACAACAACAAAACACCTTAGGATGTTGCACCAAGAGGTACAGCACTGGCCCAGCATATGCGCCTGAGCCCTGGGTCCAATTTCTAGTACACAGTTTTATTTGTATTTTTTTTTTTCTTTAGAGGGAAGCCAGGGCTTCTCGCATAGTCTACCATTGAGCTTAAACCCACTCTCTCCTGGACACTGTCTCCTGTGTCCTAGGAATGCACTCCAGTAGCTGATATTTTAACCTGTTTCTTCCTGGTACCTGTTACCTTGGCGCACGTGTGCGTGTGTGTGTGTAAAACATGGTCTCCCAATATAGCCCTGGCCAGTCTCTAAATCAAAGCCGCTCAGCACCCACTCCACGAGAGGTGTCAGTGGCTTTGCTTAAAGAGGTGATGGAATCCCCACTAAAGTCCTGCCAAGGGATGAGAGAGTTACAGCTTTTTTTGGGGAAGGGGGTCGAGGTAGGGTCTCACTCTAGCCCAGGCTGACCTGGAATTCACTATGGAGTCTCAGGGTGGCCTTGAACTCACGGCAATCCTCCTACTGCTGCCACCCCAGTGCTGGGAGTGAAGGCAGGCCCTGGCTACTCTGCCTGACAGAGCTGCTCATCTAGCTTGGACTCAGCACTGTGCTTTCTTCTCCAGGCTCCCAGGTGGCCTGAGGTGGTTTTTAGAAATCCTCCATTATCCTGTCTAAATACAGTGTATGGTTCCTTTTTTGTTCTTCTCTCCTGCCCCCCGCCCCCCCACCCGCCTCTGTCTGAGAAGTGCTGACGGCACACCGCGCTGGCCTAGCTCGGAGCTGTGCTTGCGTTGTCTCGTGTGGATCTTCTGTGGTCAATACCACGGCCAGCCGCTCTCCCTGTGAGGAAGTTGAGGCCTAGAGAGCTTTGTGCCTGCCCCATTGATACCTTCACAGAAGTCACCCAGGGTAGCACAGGGTTAAGAGAAGGCAGACCGCTGGGGCTGGAGAGATGGCTCAGCAGTTAGGAGCACTTCCTGTGCAAGCATGAGGGCCTGAGAGAGCACTTGAGGTCGATCCCCAGAGCCCACATAAACAGCTGTGTGTGATCACGCACATCTGCAAGCCTAGATGAACAGAGACCAGACAGTCGCTGGCACATGCAACACAAATGAACAAACAAAGTAAAAGTTGGCAAGCCCCAGGACCAGTGAGGGAGACTCCGGCTCTAGAGCAGGTGGCTGAGCGACGGGGCAGGACGTCTGGCGTTCCTCTCTGGCCACTGCAGGTGAGCACACCCCACTGCAGACAAGTGCCCTGCGTCCTGCATGGGCACATCATGGGCATACACCACATACAAATGCAACAAGAGCAGAAGGTTGATTACAATTTTGGGCTCAGAACACGATCATGTATCCACCCTGAGCAGCATCCATGGGTATCTGTGGCCCTAAGGTCTGCTTGGTAAGACAGGTCTGGTTGTTCAGGTCCACTACTCAGGTCAAGAGCATTTTAATGTCCTCTGACTTGACTCTTAGCCCTTTGGAAAGAAACCAAACAAGGCTTGTTGATGCTTTGTGGAGCTTGTCAGCACCCTGCTTGCTCTGGGAAACAAGTCTCTTAGAGACCACATGGTTCCAGGTAGATGTGTTTCTCACTTTTTAAAATATCTGGGGGGGGGGTGGAAGATGGGGGGGGAGAGAAGGATGCTAAGAAGGATATGTGCTGATGTCACCAGCTGATGATCTGTTGCCTCCTGGTTACTTGTTGCCTGAGGGCGCAGGACAGGTGGAGCTTGGGCCAAACCTCTAAACACATTTGGTGTTCCTGAGGGTGGGGCCTGTCTTTTAGATCTCCAGATTCGGGTTTACGTAGAGTCCTTTCTTAGGCTATCTTAAATACATACATTCAAGTGTCTTGTAGACACGAGAACCTGTCTGCACCTGTCATTCTGCCCTCTTTACAAGAGCCATTTTGGTGGTGCTTTTGCATCAGTCTGCCAGAAATGCCCAGGCTTTCAGATAAAGGGAAGGAGACAGTGACTGACTTGTTCTGCTCCTTTATTTAAGGAGGAAGGAAAAGTTAGGCAGTGGAACACAGTAGCCTGATTAATGCCATTCTGTTTTATCACACTGTTCCCCATTAGCATGTGCCAGTCCTTCTCAGGGGTAGAAAGCCAGAATGTCACTGTGACCAAAGAATCAGTTACTTTCTCTCCTTAGCAGAGAGGTGATGAAAAACATGCATGTTAGGTTTTATTTCCTATCAAAGTTGTTGCCTGGTCTTTGTTAAAAATGAACACAAGCGTTTGTAGTACAGTCTGCCAGGCCTCGTGTTTACATGTAGAAATATTACTGGTGGACAGTACTGATGCTTGAATTGTGTTCAGAATGCTTTTTATTATTGAGTCCCCCTGAAGGTCTGAGGCCCTGGGAGGGAAGCTGCTACTACATTTTGGCTAAATAGATATGTTGGGCCCATCAAATTGTTCCCTAAATACCCATGTTTATGCCCATAGATTAATGTTGCTCTCACCTTTTGATCAGAGAAGCTTGTTTTTGCAGTTGGTGGTGATTACTGGGAGACTCAAAACTTGTCACAGTGCTGAGAATAAGTGACTGCTGGTTGCTCAGTATTAAATGAGACGTCTCTCTCATACCCACCAAGGCTCAGGAAACCTTGGAGAAGTGAAAGAATGTAAGAACCACAGGACGGGGAGGGGTGACGGGGAGGGGTGCTCTGGAATCTTCCAGGCAGAAAATGGCCATTGCATTTATGACCTCGCAAGGGCTGTAGTTACAAGACCTGGGCCCACTGACATTCTGTCATGGATAGTGGAGGAGGGGAGAAAAAGACATGAAAGCCGAAGGGAGATGGGTTGGAAAGAAGAGGGGTTCAGTGGAAGGGGCATGGGGGAGAGGGACAAATGAAGATAATGGGGAAGGAATTATAATTAAAATACATTATGTTTATCTATGAAAACTGTCAATAAACTTTTTTACAAAGCTCTCCAAAATATATATATATATATCAAAGCCGCTCAGCCTGGGTCCTAAGTACCGGATTGCAGATACTGCTGTCACTCTGGCTACTGATCACGCATGCTGGACAAGTGCTCTGGCTTTTTGAAGGTGGTTGTAGGAATTACTAACGCGGCCCAGCGTGGCCTCCGCTGCCACGCCCACCGCCCGTTGCTCAGAACAGCGCTACATCACGGTTTTTATTTTGCTTGTTTTGTTTTTATGAGGTAGGGTCTCACTCTAGCTCAGGCTGACCTGAAATTCCTTATGTCGTCTCAGGTTGTCCTCGAACTCATGGTGATCCTTTTACCTACCCCTGCTTCCCAAGTGCTGGGATCAAAGGCGTGCACCAGCAAGCCCCGCCCTCTCAAAAATGTTTAGGCCTGATCCTCACGTTCTGCCGCTAAATTTGGGCCAACAGCATAGCGCCGCAAGGATCACAGAATGCCACCAGCCAGTAGGGAGCCCCTTATGAAGCGAGGAAGTCTTTTAGTGAGGCATTCGCACCAACGACCAGTGACACTTCACGCACTGTGCGCAGGGCTTCCGGGACACGTGACCTGCGCGGCGCCCCGCCCCATCTGCTCGGGGTAGCGCGATGAGCCTCGCTTCCAATGGCTGGCAGAACTCCGAGTGACGGGCAGTTTCTGCAAGCTCAGCCGCTCCGGCAGGTCATGTGACGATGACGTCAGCGCGCCGCCTCCCAATGGAAAAGAGGAGCCGCCTTCCCAGACCGGGACCTGCTCGCAGTCCACGAATGACAGCCAGGCGAGGACCGGGTTAACCTATCACGAGCGCGGCTCCGAACGGGGCGAGGCGGGTCACCGGCTGGGCGGGGGAGCAGGGCGCGCAGGCGCCTTGGACACCCGGTAGCGGCGGTGGCGGCGGCTCGGGAGGCGGTGACGGCGGCGGCGGCGGCGGCCTCGGCGAAGGGACCTGAATCGCTGACCCAAGCGGGAGGTGGCGGCGGCCATGGCGGCCGATGGAGAGCGTTCTCCTCTCCTGTCCGAGCCCATCGACAGTGGCGCTGGCGGCAACGGTTTAGTAGGGCCGGGCGGTAGTGGGGCTGGGCCCGGGGGAGGCCTGACCCCCTCCGCACCACCGTATGGAGCGGGTAAACATGCCCCGCCCCAGGGTAAGCCGTGGCGGGGTGCAGGTGTCCCCGGGGTACGCGGAGAAGCGGTGAGGGGGCGGGGCCCAGGGCGGAGGCGGGGCCCGGGCTCCCAGTGCAGGACTGTTGCACCTGTCATCGGGCGAGGCTTCCTTCTCTTGGCCCTCACGACGGGAGCCTGTGAACGAGGTAGGGTCTGGGGAAGCTGATCCGAGCGCCCAGTAGAAGAAGCCGGTAGAGCTTAGTCACAAGGGTATAAGACCCCAGAGTTCCCTACCTCCGTGGAGCATCAGTTGGGAATATCTGCAAGTGATCCTTTTTATCTGCTTCCTCTTCAGCATTTCCTCCGTTCCCTGAGGGGCATCCAGCAGTGTTGCCTGGGGATGACCCGCCCCCCTACTCACCCCTGACTAGCCCGGAGAGTGGAAGTCCCCCCATGATTCCCTGCCGAGTCTGTCAATCTCTGATCAATGTGGAAGGCAAGATGCATCAGCACGTAGTCAAATGTGGTGTCTGCAATGAAGCCACTGTGAGTTACACCTATCTACAAAATAGGCCCTATTTCATGCTTCCTCTTTCTGACCCTAGACCCTGTCCAAGAGCTTTACTTGAAACCCAGTTTCAGTTCCAGGAACCAAACTGCCATTTTCTCCCAGCCATTCATCAAAGCTAATGCCCAGCATTCTTCTCCCTTCTAACCTAGATCCTGAGTGTAGTTCTCATTAACAGAGAGGAGTTTTTTGTTGTTGTTGTTGTTGATTATTGTTGTTGTTAGTTTTGAGCTAACTGTCTCCCAGGCTATTCTGGAACGATACATTTGTGCCTCAGACTCCTGAGTGCAGGCATGAATCACCATGCCTAGCTACATTTGCATATCTCCTCTCTTTACTCCTTTCTGGGTAGTACTTTGTAATCTCTTCTAAAAGTGATCTTGGAGAAAAATGGAAGGGATTAGGATTACAGGTTTCTTGCTGATGTATTCCATGCTCTCTAGCCAATCAAGAATGCACCCCCAGGGAAGAAATATGTTCGATGCCCCTGTAACTGTCTCCTTATCTGCAAAGTGACTTCCCAGCGGATTGCCTGCCCAAGGCCCTACTGGTAAGAGGCATGTAGGGAAGGCCGCATGTAGACAAAATTGAGAAGCCAAAAAGGGATGAAATTGGGCATGGTGGTGTTCCTCTGTAATTCCAGTATTTAGGAGGTAGAGGTAAGGAGGATGGGGAGCTAAAGGCCAAGTCCCAGCTACATAATGAGTTCAAGCATAGCATGTGCTGTGAGAGACCCTGTCTCAGAAGACAACAACAAAAAAACTGAATAATTTTTTAAAATATTTTATTTATTTGAGAGAGAGGTACAGAAATAGGCAGGTAGAGAGAGAAAGAGAGAATGGATGTGCCCAGGCCTCCAGCCACTGCAAACAAACTCCAGATGTGTGCGTCCCCTGTGCATCTGGCTTATGTGGGTCCTGGGGAGTCAAACCTGCATCCTTTGGCTTTGCAGGCAAGCACCTTAACCACTAAGCCATCTCTCCAGCCCCAAAACTGAATGCTTATAGAAAAATAAAATGGGTCTGGAGAGATGGCTTAGCGGATAAGTGCTTGCCTGTGAAGCCCCAGTTGGAGGCTCGATTCCTCAGGACCCACGTTAGCCAAATGCACAAGGGGGCGCATGCATCTGGACTTCGTTTGCAGTGTCTGGAGGCCCTGGCGTGCCCATTCTCTCTCTCTCTCTTTCCCATCCTATCTCCTTTTTTCTCTCTCTGTTGCTCTCAAATAAATAAATAAAAATAAAAAAATTAAAAATAAAGTGAGAAATCTTGGTATTTAGACAATAGAGAGCCTTCGGGGCTGGATGAATTATCTTGAGAAAAGGGGAAACTGGAGACCTGAAGTTAAGTAGTGTTTACCTCAGAGATTCTGTGGAGATTCCTAAAATTAAGAACATTGGGGGGTGTTGGTTTGTGGCAGTTTTTGAGAGAGGGTCTCATGTAGTCCATGGTGTTTTGGAACTTGCTGTGTAACTGAGGGTGAACTGAGAATTCCTGATTCTCCTGCCTTGGTGGTATTACAGATGTGCCATGATTCCTGACAAGAATTACGAACTTTTTAAAAATAAGTCTTTTTCTTTTGTATAGCAAAAGAATCATCAACCTGGGACCTGTGCACCCAGGACCTCTGAGTCCAGAACCACAGCCAATGGGTGTCAGGGTCATCTGTGGACATTGCAAAAATAGTTTTCTGGTAAGGAGAGATATTGGAAACCCTGGAAGGGTGTGGGGGCTAGAAATCTTAATGAATCCTGAAAATGTGTGTCCTGTAGGGACACATTTCTCCCCCTCCCTGAAAGTTCTCATTGAGGAGGACCTTTTTTGTACAGTTCCTTTTCTTTCTTCATAGTGGACAGAATTCACAGACCGGACTTTGGCACGCTGTCCTCACTGCAGGAAAGTGTAAGTGATTAGGGACTGCACTGGTGATTGGATTATATGTAGAATAAAAACAGTAGGGTTATTCCAAGTGTCAATATCTGTTTGGGTCCCTACAGGTCATCTATTGGACGCAGATATCCTCGGAAGAGATGTATCTGCTGTTTTCTGCTTGGTTTACTCTTGGCAATAACTGCCACTGGCCTTGCTGTGAGTAACTTTGATGAATTTCCTTTCATTCCTCAGCCTCATTACAAGCTAACACTTGGAAAATTGGTACCCTGAAAAATGATCGAAGAGTGGGTCTAAGTAGTGTAGTATGTGTGTTTACAGCCCAAAAGCAGAGGCAGGAGGTAAGGAGTTCTAGACCAGCCTAGGTTATAGTAAGACCTTGTTGGGGAAAAAAAAAAAAAAAAAAAAAAACGGCATGGTGATGCACACCTTTAATCCCAGCACAGAGATAGGATCGCCATGAGTTCAAGGCGACCCTGAGACTACAGAGTGAATTCCTGGTCAGCCTGAGCTAGAGTGAGACAGACCTACCTCAAAAAAAAAAAAAAAAAGAAAAGAAAAAAGACATGGTGATATATGCTTTAATTCCAGCACTGGGAGGCAGAAGTAGAAGGATCACTGAGTTTGAGGCAAGCCTGGGATTACAAAGTGAGTGCCAGTTTAGAACAGACTAGAGGGAGACCCTATCTCAAAAAAGGGGGGGAAGGGTATGGGGCTGGGAGTATACTCAATTCATAGAGTACTCTCCTAGCACACTCAAATTCTTGGGTACTTACACTGGGTGTGGGGGCACATTACTACAGTCCCAACATCAGGAGGTGGGAGTAGGAGGGCCAGAAACCCAAGAACATCCTTGAGTTCTTTTAAAAAAAACTTTCTTTGAAAAAAACTTTGTAATCTGTGTGTGTGTGTGTGTGTGTGTGTGTGTGTGTGTGTGTGTGTGTGTGTGTGTCAAGTTCTCTTGCCACTTTGTGCATCTGGCTTTATGTGGTTACTGAAGAATCAGCTGTATGACTTTGCAACCAAGTGCCTGTAACCACTTAGGCATCTCTCTAGCCTGATCTTTGACTACTTAATAGGTTAGAAGCCAGCCTGGGCTACATGAAACACTGCCTCAAGGCCCTGGGTTTACTCCCCAGCACCATGTACACCTGGTGTATTGGCACACATCTATAATCCTAGCACTTGGGAGTTGGAAGCAGGAGGATTAGAAGTACAGGGTCATCCTCAGTATGATAGACCCTCAGTACAGAATTGGGCAGATACAGACCTATGCATATATCATCACTTAATTACAACAGAGATGCAGTGCTATTCAGGACATTGGAGTCTTTTCAATAAATGGTACCAGAATAAGTACATATCCACAAGGGGGGAAAAGTAAATCTTGGGGTGAGGAGGGAAGGTATTTTAGGGTATAAAATTGAAGGTGACTGGTGAACAGTTCTGAAAGTAAAATCAGCTGCCCTTTTTGGATGTCAGGACCATGAAGTAGCTTGAATTGAGTTGCTGTTAGGAATCCTGGTTCACTTGCCAGTCTTAAGATAGTAACAGAGATCTGGGCAAGGAAGAGCACTTCATTGCCTAAGGAAGGGCGCTAAACCACCTATCTAGAAAAGTTCCCAAAAGTGTTTACAGTGTAGAGAGAACAAGGATTGAAGTTGTGGGCTTTTTGTTTTCGTTTTTCCGAAGTAGGGTCTCACTCTTGCTCAGGCTGTCCTGGAATTTACTATGTAGTCTCAGGGTGGCCTCAAACTCTTGGCGATCCTCCTACCTCTGCCTCCCAAGTACTGAGATTAAAGGCATGTGCTACTACACCCCGTAAAAACTAAAGTTTTAAGTCCTGTAATCACTTCTGAGGCTTCTAGACAGTAGAGAGACATCAAAAGTAACTTCATCTTTTCTTTCTTTATCTGTCAGTTTGGTACCTGGAAGTATGCACGACGATATGGAGGTATCTATGCAGCCTGGGCATTTGTCATTCTGTTGGCTGTGTTGTGTTTGGGCCGGGCCCTGTATTGGGCCTGTATGAAGGTCAGCCACCCTGTCCAGAACTACTCCTGAGCCCCTGGATCCAGACTGTGCCTAGCCCCTCCCTGGTGGCCACCATGACACTAAAAAGGGAGCTGGGGTAAAAGTCTCCTTAGGCTTCAACAGCAAAGCCAAGCAACTGCCTTCCTTTTCCCTGGGAAGTAGGAAGGAACCAGCCCTTCACCTAGGGTGAAGGTAGTTATGACCACTGCTGGCTGGCTGCTTTCCTGCAAGGGTTGCTATGTTTAGGGTGAAGTAGGTAAAACATCACCTCTAAACATGGTTCCCCAAGATGGTTCTAGCCTTGTCCTGATATGCTCCTGGAGAACCATTTCTGTCCCTTACACATTCCAGGGCAGGGTGGGGATGGGTAACCCTAGGGACAGGGGTCCTCCTCCCCCTGTGCACCATTAGGACCTTGCTGCTGCTATTGCACTTCATCAGGGGCTGACTCTGGCCTCAGTACCCTTAGTCTCCTCTCCCCACATTCCGAGCCCTGTGGGTAGAGTCAGTCGCTGCTCTGTACAGAACTATAGTACTGATGTATATATAACTATTTAATGTGGGGTATGTTCCCCTAGTGCTATATGTCCCTTCATTCCTTCTTCCAACCTTCCTTACCTCCAGTTGCAGTACTAAACTGGGCTGGGTAGGGTTGCTGTGTCTTGAGGGAGGTTAGGGAACTCATCTTGTGCTTGTAAATAAATAGTCACTACTATAACCTTTTTCAGTGGTGGTGTGTGAAAGGATGGAGACAACAAAGCTGAACTATGACCTTTTATTTTTACTTTGATATTCAAAGAAAGTCATCAGTTTTGCCTAAGTTTTACAAAGAGGGTAAAGAGTATAAAACAGAAGCCTTGAACTAAAGGAAATCTGGTTGAAGATTTTGTATTTTTATAGGAGAGGAACAGTTTGGATCTCTCTAGAAAGCTATTCAAAGATTTAGTGGTGTGTAGGGGGCGTTCCTAGTCTCAGTAATTCAGGGTGTCACAGTGCTAAGTACAGAGTGATAGGACAGTGATCACTGCCAAGAGCCTTGGAACGAATCTTGCTGTCACACAATGCAGGTAAGAGAGAATGGGATAGCAAAAAGTAATCAAGGCGCCAACCAACATTTTTAGACCGAGCATTCATCATGTAAGTCCAAAACGTATATGCATAGGCAGTATTGGGGTAGAGGTGCCTAAAGCTGTCAGCCAGTGGCACATCCTGCAGCAGTTCCCCAAAGCCTTGACGCTCCTGGGCAGTGAAACCAGCATTCTTTTTGTTCCCTTTGGGGTTACGAAGGTCAATTTCTTCGTGAGCCACATTGAGGTCCCCACATAGCACAAGGGGTTTGTGAGCCGCCAAACCCTTCAGAAACTTGCGAAAGGCCTCATCCCAGCGTTGGCGGTACTCCAGTCTTACCAGACCCCGGCCTGCATTAGGTACATAGGCTGTTACCAGCACAAACGAATCAAATTCAGCCACAATCACTCGGCCTTCTTGATCATGCTCTTCCTCACCTACAGAAATGGTTAAAACAGCATTAAAAAAATACAAAGCACAGAACACAGGAATAAAACACTGAGGGCATGAGTTGAGAATTAACTGAGAAGAATTCAGACATTAAGAACCAACAGGGTCTTACCAATGCCATAAGAAACTTTGAGTGGGCACTGCCGGGAAAGTAGTCCCACACCACTGTATCCTTCCTTGTCTGAAGGAGCTGACCAGTACTGATGAGAGAGGCCAGTCAGTTCTTGAAGTTCTGCTGGGAGTTTGTTCTCTGAACATTTGGTCTCTTGGAGGCAGAATATATCAGGGGCTTCTTCCTTTACCCACTGAAGGAAAAGGTGGAAGTTACCAATTCGTCAGATAACTTTAAGATCTTATAAGCTAAACACTGTGCACATGACAGCACTTGTGCACAAGGTCAATTATAAGTCCTATGATTCACAAGGGAGGCAAATGATCTCACATGACGTTCTGAGGACTATAGGCAGCAGGTAGCCAGCTCAGATTTGAGTAATTAACTGAGATAGAGAATATGTATGCGAAAACAAGAAGTCAATAGAAAAGAGGTTTCTGCAACATTCTGGGGTTAGGGAGAAAAGGGCATGCAGGCAGACAACTGCAACGGAATGAAAGCAATAGACATTTCGGCAAGATTGCGGGTTTGGTGGCACACGCCTTTAATCCCAGCACTTAGGAGGCAGAGGTAGGAGGCTCGCCATGAGTTCCAAGCCACCCTGAAAAAACGTGAATTCCAGATCAGCCTGGGCCAGAGTGAGACCTCGAAAAACCAAAACAAACGAACAAAGCTACAGACAAAAGAAAACATCTTAGGGTCTGAAATGGGGCAAGGTGACAATTCTGAAGCTCACTCACTATCAAGTACTAGCCAGGCGTGGTGGCGCACGCCTTTAATCCCAGCACTTGGGAGGCAGAGGTAGGAGGATTGCCATGAGTTCGAGGCCACCCTGAGACTTCATAGTGAATTCCAGGTCAGCCTGGGCTACAGTGAGACCCTACCTCAAAAGACAAAAAAAAAAACAACAAAAAAAAACCATCTTCTGCACTCCCCGAATTCTACTCACATCTAGACCTTTCTTCTTAATCCAGGCTCGAAGCCCATCCACATTCCAGGAACAGATTTTGAGTGTGGCAGATTTGCCACTAGGTGAAGTTTTCTGGTCTGGTGGGTCCTCATACAAGACTGGGCCCTCGCCGGCTGCCTCTTTTTCGTTTTTCTTTGCTCCTGCCCTACTCTTCTTGGCTTCTGGCTCTATAAGATGAGTAGCCAACAGTGGGAAAAGGTTTGAAACCTTGGCCGAGAATTAGCTGTGGATCCACGGAGAATCTCTCCTGTTCCAAACTTGTCAGGATGGTAACTAGGTCCGTGTTTACCACCCGCCCCGCCCACAGTGCCCAAAGGCTTGTGCCTAGGAGCTCATTCCACTCTTACGGGTTTTGGGCTCTCCTCCATCTTCGGCCACCGCTCCCCTTTTCCCACGCTTTGGCATGCCTGTCACGAAAACTCTTCGCACCGGGACCACGCGGCCCAACGAAGCAAGATGCTTCCGCGCTGCCTGCGTACGCAAAGCAATCATGAAGTTCAGGGAGCGGGAGACTGCCGGTCCCACGCGCCCTGCCGCCTTACATTCCACGCTCTACGTTCCGTGGGCCAGAAACCCTGCAGCTCCCCCTCCCCCGCTATATGACTTCGGAGCGTCTGGACCCCGGAAAGGAAGGAAAGACCTGCACCCGTGCATGCCAGGACCTCAGTGCCGGCATCGCCGCAATCTCACCTGACCTGTGGGAATCACGACCCAGTTCCTCCTCACCGCCAGACAAAGAATGGAGCTCGCCACCTTGTCCCCACGTGGGTAGCTGCGGTGGTCACGTGACCCGAGGTCGCCCTCACGTGCCGAGGGATGCGGGTGATTGGTTGGCGTGGCTACCACGTGACGGACAAGCGCCCTCCTTTCGTACCTCTTTGGGTCCCTGAAGGTCCCCACGCTCCGAGCTCGGGCTGTTCGTGGCTGTGCCGGTGTCACCACTTGCCCTGCGACCCTAGCCGAAGAGCCCAGTGCGGGGAACGAGGGAAGAGGCCGGGAAAAGGCTGAGCCCGTGAGGCGCGCAGGCCGGCCGGAGCCTCCGGCAGTGGGGAAGGCGGCGGCGGGGCGCGGGGCCCCCTTCCAGCGCCGCTCGGGACCCGGGCCGGCGAGGACTTGCTCGGCTCTGCGGCTGCCTGGGCCCGGCGTGCTCAGCCTCGCTCCACTATGCCCGCCGTACTGGGCTTTGAAGGCAGCGCGAACAAGATTGGCGTCGGAGTGGTGAGGGATGGCGAGGTCCTGGCCAACCCGCGGCGCACCTACGTCACGCCCCCGGGCACCGGTGAGTGAGTGCGGCCAGCTTGCCTGCGCTGCGCCGCGCTGCTTTCTGGTCTCCACTTGGGGAAGAAGGGCTTGGACGCGTGCACTCGGTTTACAGCTTTGTTTTTTGCATCCACCCTCGAGCTCTTCATCACCTCCTCCTGCTTCCCTTGCGTTGGGGTTGCAGCCTTGCTCAACCTCGCCTGACCTCCCCTCGACATTTTTGAAATGTGTTTGGACCGTCAGGGTTAAAAGGATGATGATTAGCAGAAGGGCCACAGGCACTCGGACCTGGATCCGTTGGTGTTTTATTGAACTCCTTTAAAGTGCTAAAGCATTCTTAAGTAGGTGTTATGGAGGTGTCCTGTAGTTGGGCATAACGTGTTTTAACACTTCAGCATGATAAATAATATCCTAACGATAGACTGAAGATATTTTAATTTTTATTTATTTGCAAAGATATCGAGTGCGTCGGGGCCTCTAGCCACTGTAGACGAACTCCAGACCCATGTACCACTTTGTGCATCTGGCTTTATGTGGGTACAGGGGAATCAAATCCGGTTCTTCAGGCATTACAGACTTAACCATCTTTCCAGCCCTGAAAATATTTTAAAATACTTTTTATATTTTATTTGAGAGGAAGAAAGATGCAGATAGAATGGGCATGCCAGGGCCTCCAGCCACTGCAAACGAACTCCAGATGCATGTGCCACCTTGTGCATCTGGCTTATGTGAGTTTAAGCAAATGGAACCTGGGTCCTTAGGCTTCGCAGGTAAGCGTCTTAACTGCGAAGCCATCTCTCCAGCCCCTGAAAATATTTTAGAATGACTAAAAAGAAGTGAATAGAAGTATTTCTAGCTTAGTAGTCAGAAGTGACTGGCTTTTCGTTCAGCAACTGAGACCTTGAAAGAGAATTGTTTAAATCACCCGTCATTTGATTTGCTGCTGAAGAGAATATACATAGAGTGCCTGTAGAAGCTTTGTGATAGTGACAGTGTTCTTTATGGTCCATATGAAAGAGCCAGCTGTGAGGAATAATCCAAGAGGAACAGGGGATTCTTGGTATTAATGTTTATCTCCCAGGCTGTGGACCCATACTGTCCAGCATTTATGTGAGAGCTGAGGATTCAACCTCTAATCCTTATGTTTACACTGCGAGCCTTTTACCCACTGAGCCATCTCCCCAACTCTCATACTATAATTATGTGTTCAGTACAACAATGTTAAACTATATATGGGATTTTTTTAGTTCATAGGGAAAATCACCCAAAACTGTGGTATATAGCTCTTGAATTGAGTCTTTTTTTGATTTATTTTTGTCTTTAAAAAAATTATTTTTTAAAAATATTTTATTTTTATTTATTTATTTGACAGAGAAAGAGGGAGGGAGGAAGGGAAGGAGAGAGAGAGAGACAGAGAGAATGGGCACGCTAGGGCCTCCAGCCACTGCAAATGAACTTCAGATGCATGTGCCCCCTTGTGCATCTGGCTAACGTGGGTCCTGGGGAATCGAACCTGGGTCCTTTGGCTTTGCAGGCAAACACCTTAACCCCTAAGCCATCCCTAAAAAAAGTATTTATTTGAAAACAGAGAGAATGGACTCACTAGAGCCGTCAGCTGCTGCAAATGAACTACACATGCATGTACCATTGTGCATCTGGATTTAATATGGGTACTGAGGAATCAAACCCTGGTTGTTACACTTTGTAGGCAAGCACATTAACTGCTGAGCCCTCTCTTCAACCTTGAATTGAATATGTAGGAGTTGGATGTGAACAAGGGCATTTCTGAAATCTAAATAGCCCTGTAGAGATTAGAAAGAAAGCTGAGTGTGATGTAATCTCAGTACTTGGGAGGCTGAGGCAGAAAGATGGTGAGTTTAAGGCCAAATGGGGTTACATTGCCTTGTCTCAAAAATAGAACAGGGAGAGTGAAGAAGTAAAAGAAAGAGAGGAGGGTGGAAGGGAGAAAGACAAAGGAAAGCCTAGGAGTTTGGAAAACAGATGTCTGAAAATCTTTTGCTACATTACTAAAACCTCAGTCTTTTTTTTTTAAAAAAAAACAAACTGCTATTTACCTTTGATGTGATCTGTATGCATCTCCTAGGATTTCTTCCAGCCGATACTGCCAGGCACCACCGAGCTGTTATCCTAGACCTACTGCAAGAAGCACTAACGGAAGCTGGAGTAACCTCCCAGGATGTTGACTGCATTGCTTATACCAAAGGTATGGCAGGAAGGGCTGTATTAAAATAGTGTCCATTTGGTCTCTCCCACCACCACTCCGCTGTGCACTCCCAGATCTTCTACTTCCTTTAGCTGTTCTAATCTCTAGGATTCTAACTTCCATTTGTGCCCTCCTAGGTCCTGGCATGGGAGCCCCATTGGCTTCTGTAGCTGTTGTTGCTCGGACTGTGGCCCAGCTGTGGAATAAGCCATTGCTAGGTGTGAACCATTGTATAGGCCATATTGAAATGGGCCGCCTTATCACTGGAGCCACTAGCCCAACTGTGTTGTATGTCAGTGGAGGAAATACTCAGGTACTTAAGAGTATTTTTTTTCTCTAACAGCTTCATTTTTGAGGCATTTTCCAGCAACTTCTTGTTCTTTGTGAGTTGTAGGAGCTGCAGGGGCCAAAGGTGGGTGCATGTGGACCTATGATATTTTAGAAAAATGTGTAACAGAGTTTATAAAGTTGTAGATTTTGGCAGGAGAATTAGAATGTTAGTTTTATACATCTGATGATAAAGGTTAGGAATTTCCAATTTTAAAAAGGAAAGAAAATGGATTGAAGCCTTCAAAATAATGTCATTTTTTTCTTTTTTAAAAAATTATTTATTTATTTATTTATTTATATATTTGTAAATAGAGGCAGAGAAAAGACACACACACAGAGAATGAATATACCACTACAAAGGAACTCCAGAAATGTGCACCACTTTGTGCATATGACTTTATGGGGGTACTAGGGAACTGAACCTGGGTTGTTAGGTTTTGCAGGTCAAGGCCTTAACCACTGAGCCATCTCTCCAGCCCCCACCTTTTCTTTTTTGAAAGTTCCATTATTTTACAAGTTTTCAAAATAATTCATCAGGGGCTGGAGAGATGGTTTAGTGGTTAAATGATTGCCTGTGAAGCCCAAGGATCCCAGTTCGATTCCCCAGGACCCCCATTAGCCAGATGCACAAGGGGGTGCATGTGCCTGGAGTTTGTTTGCAGTGGCTGGAGGCCCTGGTGTGCCCATATTCTCATTCTCTCCCTCCCCCTCTCTCTCTCTCTCTCTCTCTCTCTCTTTTTTCCCCCCTCTTTCTCCCTCTGTCACACTCAAATAGATAAATGAAAATAAAAATAAATAAAAAATCTTCAGACTTAGGTGTAGTGATATACATCTGTAATCCCAGCACTACCGAAGTAAGAGGATTACCATGAGTTTAAGGCCAGCCTGAGCTGTAGAGTAAGACCCTGTCTCAAAATGCCAATAAAAGGAAGAAGAAGATGTACTCTCTTGTAATTGGAAATGAAGAAAGGACCATCTGTCTAGCCCTGTGAGATCTTGAAGTCCTTCAACTGGACCTTGTTTCCCAGCACCTGCACTTGTGGAATAACCTAGAAGACTCTTCCTTGTCTCTGTGGACAAGTTTGTTTCTTAGTAGTACACACAAATAAGCCTGCCTCGGGGATATATCAGAAACATATGAGCTAGAAAAATGTATTTGAAATGACTGACCGTTTTCATCTGCCATGATATGTAGATTAGGATCTACCCGGGGAATCCTCAGAGTATATAGGCTTCTTCTCAAACCAAAACTCAAAAAATACTTCTGGGCTGGAGAAATGGCTTAGCAGCCAAGGTGCTTGCCTGTAAAACCTAAGGACCCAGGTTCAAATCCCCAGTACCCCTGTAAAGCCAGATTCACAAGGTGGCACATGTGTCTGGAGTTCATTTGCAGTGGCTAGAGGCCCTGGTGCACCCATTCTCTATCCCCCCCCAACAAATAATTAAATAAATAATTTGCTTGCTTGTTTTTGTTTTTCAGGATAGGGTCTTGCTCTAGCCCAGGCTGACCTGGAATTCACTACGTAGCCTCAGGAGGGTAGCCTCAAGCTCATGGCAAGGGAATCCTATCTCTGCCTCCCAAGTGCTGGGACTAAAGGCATACTCCACCACACCCATCTCCCCCCCTTTTTTTTTTTAAGTCGGAGTCTCATATATGATGCTCTCAAACTTGTGCTTTCTCCTGCCTTCTCCGGAACAGCTGAGATTACAAACTGTACAATTTCTTTCATATACGTGCATGGGCCCAGGGTCTTTTGCCACTGCAAACAAACACAAGATGCATGTGCCACTTTGTGCATCTGGTTTTATGTGAGTACTGGGAATTGAACCCTGGACTGACAGGCTTTGAAAGCAAGTGCCTTTAACCACTGAGCCATCTCCCCAGTCCAAACCTGCACCATTTCTTTCTTTTTTTTTTTTTTTTTTTTTTTTTTGCTGTTAGAGGCAGGGTCTCATTCTAACCCATGCTGACTTGGAATTCACTTTGTAGCCTCAGGCTGGCCTTAAACTCACAGAGATCCTCCTACCTCAGCCTCCTAGTGCTGGGAGTAAAGGCAGGTGCCCCCCCCCCCACACACACACAGCTGCTTTTTGCTTTTTTTCTTTTTAATATTTTGCTTACTTATTTGAAAGAGAAGAAACAGAGAGAGAGAGAAAGAACAGGCACACACGCCAGGGCCTTCAGCCTGAGCTCCAGATACATCCTCCACCTTGTACATCTGGCTTATGTGGGTCCTGGGGAATCAAACCTGGGTCCTTTGACTTTGCAGGCAAATGCCTTAATGGCTAAGCCATCTCTTCAGCCCTGCTTTTTGCTTTTGAGGAAAGGTCTCACTGTGGTAGTCCAAGCTTGCCCTGTATTTGCAGTCTTCCTGCCTTCTCCTGAGTGCTGGGACTACAGGCCTATACAACCATGTTTGCTTCCCTTTTTTTCTGCTTTTTATTGGAAAGTCTACATAGGTTACTGCACCCAGCTGCCTTTGCTTTTGGGTTTTTTGCTTGTTTGTTGTTTGTTTTAGGTTCTACTAAAATAAGGAATGCATCACGAATGTGTGTCATTCTTGAAAGGAGCTTTGTTAAACTCCTCTGCATCATTCAGTTTTCATGTATGTGCTGGCAATGTGAGCACTGCTTGTCCCTGCAAATGAACTCCACATGCACGTGCTACTTTGTGCATCTGGCTTAATGTGTTAAGGGGGAATTGAACCCAGGCCATCGGGCTTTGCAAGCAAACACCTTTAAATGACGAACCATTTCTCCAGCCCCTTGGTTTTATTTATTTATTTACAAGCAGAGAGAGGGAATGAGAAAGAGAATGGGCATGCCAGGGCCTCCGGCTGCTACAAACAAACTCCAGATGCATGTGCCACTTTTGTGCATCTGCCTTTATGTGGGTGCTGGGGAATTGAACGTAGCTTGGTGGCTTGTTAGGCTATGAAAACAAGTACCTTAACCACTGAGCCAGCTCTCCAGCCCCCTGGTTTCATTGTTTTGAGTGAAGGTCTTGCTATACAATCTGGGCTGGTCCCAGGTTGACTTCCAGCCTGTGGCGGTCCTCCTGCTTCAGCCTCACCAGTTTTTAATTTGTGTGAGCCACAACGTCCAGCTTCCCCCCCCCCTTTTTTTTTCTTACTGGAATGTCTAGTACCTGCATTTATGTTATTTATATTGTATTGCTTTCTTCCCCAAAGCCACATACTCCTCTTTATAATGTGAGGTTTCATGGACATCTTCATCCTCAGGTGATAGCCTACTCGGAACATCGGTACCGCATCTTTGGGGAAACCATTGATATTGCTGTTGGTAATTGTCTGGATCGTTTTGCTCGAGTGCTCAAGGTAGGCCCTTGAGACAGCAAAGGAACAGAAGATGTGCAAAGGAACAGAAGATGTGGGTGAATTTCTGGGAAGCCATAGAAATGAAAGGGGGAAGTAGTAATATGTCTTTGGCTTCCTGCATACTTAAATTTATTCTCTGCCATTTTTTAAGTGTCAGCACAAGATGCATGTGTATGTATCTACTATTTGTGCAAATGTGAACACAATTCTATAAAAATGTCTTTTTATACAAAATGGCCTGGATATCCATGACCTCACAGTGCCTGACACTACCTACACAAGACCATCATAATAGGAGGAAAAAATCATGACATCAAAATAAAAGAGAGACTGATTGAGATGGGGAGGGGATATGATGGAGAACAGAGTTTCAAAGGGGAAGTGAGGGGAGGGAGGGTATTACCATGGGATGCTTTTTATAATCATGGAAGTTGTTAATAATAAAAATTTGAAAAGAAAAAAGTGTCTTTTTAAATATTGTATGGTTTTGTCTTTTTGAGGTAAGGTCTCCTTTTAGCCCAGGCTGACCTGGAATTCACTACATAGTCCAATGATCCTCCTCCTCTGTCTCCTAAGTGCTAGGATTAAAGTCATGTGCCACCATACCTGGTTAAAAGTTTTTTGTGTTTTTTTTTTTTAACCTTAAGTATTTTATGTATTTATTTGAGATAGAAGGCAGGAGGGAGGGAGAGAAAAGAAGCAGCAAATAAAGAATAGGCACACCTCTAGCTACTGCAAACAAACTCCAGACACTTGTACCACCTTGTGCATCTGGCTTATGTGGTTACTGGGGAATTGAACCTGGATCCTTAGGCTTGACAGGCAAACACCTTAGCCACTAAGCCATTTCTCCAGCCCCTTAGTTTTTATTTATTTATTTTGGTTTTTCGAGGTAGGGTTTCACTCTAGCCCAGGCTGACTTGGAATTCCCTATATAGTCTCAGGCTGGCCTCAAACTCACAACGATCCTCCAACCTCTGCCTCCTGAGTGCTGGGATTAAAGGTGTGCATCACCACACCTGGTTAAAAATTTTATTTATTTAATTGAAAGAGAGAAAATGGGCATACCAGGACCTCTAGCCACTGCAAATGAACTCCAGATGCATGTGCCACCTTGTGCATCTGGCTTTATGTAGGTCCTGGGGGATTGAACCTGGGTCCTTTTACTGCGCAGGCAAGTGCCTTAACCACAAAGGTATCTTTCCAGCTCAAAAAATGTCTTGATTACTTTTTTTCGCCTTATGTGGGGAGGCATCATAGAATAATTACCATATATATGTACAAGAATGTATTTCTATATTTTGCATTATGTTTAGTTCCATGATTGTCTGTACTTTCTTCTTCTGTTAGATTTCCAATGACCCAAGTCCAGGCTACAACATTGAGCAGATGGCAAAGCGGTAAGAGGACATAAAGTTGAAGAAAGCTTTGGGGGCTTCAGAGGCTGTACAACAGCTGACTATAGGTTTAGTGCCTTTACTTATTTCTCCATAGAGGTACGAAACTCATTGAGCTCCCATATACTGTAAAGGGGATGGATGTTTCATTCTCAGGGATTCTTTCTTTCATTGAGGTGAGTGTGAATGGTAAGGAGACAAGAAAGAAACACTTTTGTGCTTTTTTTAAACAATATATTGCTTTACTCACCCTTATACTTCCTGTGCATAGCATTCACCTATATCAGATGCTCAATATATTAATTTAGCAAACACTTGCTATATATTTTCTGTGTGCCAGGCATTGTTCTAGATAATATGGAACAAATAGAAATCTTTCCCTACATGGAGCTCAGTTTCTAATACAGTGAAAACAGATAAACAGAAAGAAAGGCGAGCCTGATAGAGTAGTGTAACATACCTGAAATCTCAGCACTTGGTAGGTAGATGCAGGAGGATCAAGAGTTGGAGGCCAGCCTGAGCTACATGAGACAATCCCCCCCCCAAAAAAAAAGTGAAGGAGGTCCGGCTTGGGAGCACATGCCTTGAATACTAGAACTCAAGAGGCAGAAGTAGAAGAATCACTGTGAGTTTGAGGCCAGCCTGGAACTACATAGGAATTCCAGGTCAGCCTGGGCTACAATGAGACCTTACTTGGGAAAAAAAGGGAAAGAGAAGAATCTTTTATTTTGAAGCAAGGGCCCAGGTTAGCTTGAACTTACTGCCATCCTCCTACCTCAGTGTCCTGAGCCCTGAGATTATAGATGTGAGCTATCACTTGCAGCTTAACAATTGAATGGTAAAGAATGCTGCCTTTAAGCTGGGCATGGTGGCGCACGCCTTTAATCCCAGCACTCGGGAGGCAGAGGTAGGAGGATTGCCATGAGTTCAAGGCCACCCTGAGACTCCATAGTGAATTCCAGGTCAGTCTGGGCCAGAGTGAGACCCTACCTCAAAAAACCAAAAAAAAAAAGAAGAAGAAGAAGAATGCTGCCTTCCTTGTAGCTGGGTGACAGTGAAGGGCAGTGGTGTGTGATATGGGATGTGCTGATAACTTGAGTTGTGATGAAGTAAGTAATCTCTGTAGGGTAAGCCATTTTTGCTTTCCTCCCGTATTCAAAGCACTGTTCATGTTTGGTGTGTTTCTCTTGTCATCATAGGACATGGCCCAGCGAATGCTGGCCACGGGTGACTGTACTCCTGAGGATCTTTGTTTCTCTTTGCAGGTAATGAAGGGAAAGGCTGGTGTGGAAGGTTGAGGCTGGAGGAGTTGGTTTGGTTTGGTTTGGTTTGTTGAGGTATGGTCTCACTTTAGCTCAGGCTAACCTGGATTTCACTATGTAGTCTCAAGGTGACCTTGAACTCACAGTGATTCTCCTAACTCTGCCTCCCAAGTGCTGAGATTAAAGGTGTGTGCCGCCACATCTGGAGGAGCTTTATATAGTGTGATAAGATGGGATGCTCCTCTGATGTTTCCACTGTGTGTGTCTTCTACAGGAAACCGTGTTTGCAATGCTGGTGGAGATCACAGAACGAGCCATGGCGCATTGTGGTTCCCAGGAGGCCCTCATTGTGGGAGGAGTGGGTTGTATGTATCATTGAACAATGTTCCTTTTTCCTTGCCTTGACATTGTGCAACTTCCTTTGGATACTCTAAATAGTCAAAAGTTTTAGAGGAATTAAGTTTCATCTCTTGTCCTATGCTTCCCAAACTTGCCTCCTAGTCCCCTACTAACATGTCCTCAGTTTACAACTAATTGATGGACAGATGGCCAAAACTAAGCTCCCTCTGTTCTTTATGTCCTTGCAGGTAACATGAGGCTGCAAGAGATGATGGGGACTATGTGCCAGGAACGTGGAGCCCAGCTTTATGCAACAGACGAGAGGTAAAGTTCCTCACTTTCTTGGTTTCTTGTCTTCCCATTATTATGAATTTTTTTTCTGTCCTTAGATCACAAGTTTCATTCTCATTCTGTGTGTGTGTGTCCCCACCCCTTTTGGGTTTTCACTGTAGGGTCTCACTCTAGTCCAGGCTGACTTGGAATTCACTATATAGTCTCAGGGTGGCCTCAAACTCATGGCGATCCTCCTACCTCTGTCTTCCAAGTGCAGATAAAATGGATGTGCCAGGGCCTTCAAGCCACTGCAAACAAGCTGCAGATGCTTGTGCCACTTTGTGCATCTGGCTTACATGGGTCCTTTGGCTTTGAAGGCAAGTGCTTTAACCACTAAGCCATCTCTCCATGCCTCATTATCTCTTTTCTTTCCCAGGTTCTGTATTGACAATGGAGCCATGATAGCCCAAGCTGGCTGGGAGATGTTTCAGGCTGGACACAGGACTCCCCTCAGTGAATCTGGGATTACCCAGAGGTGAGTGATTCACTCCTGGGAGAGGACAGATAGGAGTAGGAGATGGGCCAGTAACCAGCAGGTAAGAATGTTTGAGAACAGAGGGTAGAGAATAGGACATGCTAAGAGCTGGGCGTGATATACACTTACAGTCCCTTGGGAGGCTAAGGCAGGAGAATCTTGAGTCCAGCTTGAGCTTTATAGCAAGATGTTATCTCAGAGGGAAAAAAGGAGAGAACAATGCTAAAGGATGATCCTCCTCCAAATTTTTCTTATTTTTCCACAGGTATCGGACAGATGAAGTAGAAGTCACATGGAGGGACTAGCAAGATCAGCAGGATTGCAGCAGTTCCCTAAGTGGAACTTAAAGGACCTGTGCCTTATTCTCCTTATGTGGAGATTTGGCAGTGCATGGAACCCTCTTTCTCCTGCCAAGTCTGTGGATTCTACATAAGGTTTGAGGTCCCTGTGGAACCTCAGGATAATGCAGCAATAAATATTTTTGATTTTTGTATGTTGGTAATGGGACTGCTTTTCATCATCAATACAGCATTAGCATTGGGTAATTTTTTACTAATGGGGGGGTCAGTAGATATGCAGGCATGTTCCCATGCAGTGCCTTAGCTGATGGTGCAGATTGTCTTGGAGGCTTCAACATAGACAAAGCATAAGAAAAATAGGTGCTCTCCTACCATCTCATTAACATTAGTATTACCATAACTAACAGTGTTTTGGTATAGAGTTCAACTCATTATTGAATTCTTTGAAATAGATGTTTCCCGCAAAATAGCCCAGGGACATGTCTGATTTGTAACTGGGGAGTAAAAGTGCCCCTCTACACATGTCCCCTTGCATACTCTACAAACATGTCCTCTCGCTTGAGAGGACTAGATAAACTTCTCTCCTACCACATCACCTAAACTAAAGTCATCAAGCCCTTTTCTTGTATATATTGCCGCAAAAAGGCCTGAACTGCCAAGCCTGTCATCTTTACCCACTGGTAACCATGTATCTCTTCATCCTTTTCTGTCCCCTTTAAGTCCCACTACCAAACTCCTGAAATTCTTTGCACTCTGGAGATGGGCAGCCATTTGCAAGCTTCATATATTCTCAGCCTCCTCTGAAAGTGACCTTAACGTTCCTATTCTGAGATCTGGTTTCTTGTAAGGACTCTTTGTGCATCTAATCATGAATTTTCTTCTAGCTCTTCAAAACATTTGTGATTCCAAGCCCGGGCATTCTCTAAATCTCTTCTCAGTGTGGCTGCAGAAGTGGAAGTTGCACTGTCCTTTGGCTCAGCAGAGATATGACAAGTATCAAGACCCCCTCCCAAGACAGCATGTCTGCAGCCAGGAGGATGACTATTAGACCTGGATATCTTACGGGGGTGGGAGGGTCGTCTCAAGACTTGAATGTAGGGCATGTAGCAACCCTGCTAGCAGAGTTCACCCTTCCTTTCCTGCAGGGACTTACTGTGGAGCCACAAAACATACAGAGGTGATTGATTGCTCTGGAGCTGTCCTGGGATCATGGAGTTGGCATAGGTCCAGTATTCTTGCCCTGGTGGCAGTTCAAGATGCTAGCCACATCATCTTGCTGAGGGGAAGCCATGAGGGTGCTCTGAAATACGTGCACTGAGAGAGGGTACTGAAGCGGGTCGCAATGTCCCCTTCCACCATAGGCTGCCTCTCATTCAAACCATTTGGGATCCAGGTGGCAAAGGACGCCAGTCCTAGCATTGAAGCAGGAGAATCTGAAATACAAGGCCAACCTGGGCTACATAGTGGAAAAAGCCCATTTCAGTTAGGTATGGAGGCATACATCTATATTAGCTGTAGGGAGTTGGGAGGCAGAGGCAGGAAGATGGCTGCAAATTCAAAGTCAGCCAGGGCATGTACATAGGGAGACCCTGCCTCAAAAGAATAAAGTAACAAATAACTGAAAAAGACGCCCTTTTGCCAAAAAGTAAAACAACCTGTGGTATGGGGCACACAAGTTAGGCTCATCAGGATAACTGCCCCAGGTGAGCCAGTGTAAGAGGAAATCAACAAGAATGCTATACTGGCAAACTCACCTTCCCACTCCACCCCTTGAAAGCCACTCACCTGAGTCTTTTAAACTTAAAAAACTTAAAAAATACTTGAGAGAAAGGCAGATAAAATGAGTTACTATAATTATAGACTATATAGCAGAATTCCCTCCCCCACTTTCCCTTTCACAAGTCCACCCTCCATCATATTCCCTCCCCCACTCATTCTCTTCTTATGTCATCATCTTTTCCTTATGAGGGTCTTGTGTGGGTAGCCAAGCACTGTAAGGTTGATTATTATAATAAGAGGCAGACAGACTAGGTGTGCCAGGGACTCCAGCCACTGCAACCCAATTCCAGATGCATGTGACACCTTGTGTGTGTCAGGCTTATGGGTACTGGGGAATTGAAGTTGGGTCCTTAAGATTTCGCAGGCAAGTGCCTTAATCACTACACCATCTCTCCAGCTGAATCTTCTTTCCTAAAGAGGCCAGGGCCTCTTGTCACTGCAAAGGAACTCAAATGCATGTGCCACTTTGGGCTTTACATGGGTACTGGGGAGTTGAACCAGACCAGCAGACTTTGTAAACAAGTGCCTTTTACCACTGAGCAATCTCACCAGCCCTCTCACTTGAACCTTGGGGACAGTATTTCCACCATTAGGTTTGCTTGTCTGGTCGACCTATCCAGCCAATGTCAACCTTTTTTTTCTTCTTCTTCTTCTTTAAAGAATCAAGTTTATTTCAGAATAGTTTGGAAAGAAAGCAGATTCCTCTGTGAGGAGGGGCTGACCTGGAATTCACTATGTACTCTCAGGGTGGCCTCGAACTCACGGCTATCCGCGATCCTCCTACCTCTGCCTCCCAAGTGCTGGGATTAAAATGCCTGCCCCTTATGTATGTGTGTATGTAATTTTATTTGAGAAAGAGGCAGGTAGAGAGACAGAATGGGTGCCCCAGGGATTCTAGCCACTGCAAACGAAATCGACTCATGCACCACCTTGTGCAGCTGGCTTACGTGGGTCCTGAGGAATCAAACCCAGGTAGTTTAGCTTTGCAGGCAAGCGCCTTAACCGCTAAGCCATCTTCC
The DNA here is from genome assembly GCF_020740685.1 of Jaculus jaculus. Taxonomy (NCBI): domain Eukaryota; kingdom Metazoa; phylum Chordata; class Mammalia; order Rodentia; family Dipodidae; genus Jaculus; species Jaculus jaculus. The sequence continues at coordinate 70,863,532 of NC_059109.1, read as the reverse complement.
CCCTCCCCACCCCCCACCCCCACCCCCACTGCAATTTTTGGTCCCTCCTCCATTAATCCTTTTTCCATATTGTAAACGAACTGGAGCTGCTTAGCAAAACCCTGGTAGATCTGGTTCCCCACCACAGGGAAATCAACCAGAGACTCCACTGTCCCTCATCTTAGTGGTCCAGATTAGACTCCAGAGATTCTTCTCAAGACTCAGAGTTGGGTGTCTAGATCTCCCTTCAGGACAGAGGAAAACCTATCAGGATAAGTAACTGATCACTGCTCCTTCCATAACCCCCCTTCCTTTGCTATACTGGACTGGGCAGGCTGTTTGCAGAATTATCACTCCAGGGCTCCAACTGCATCATGGGCAGAAAAGCCAACAAAGCCCTGGAATGATATTTGCTTCTCTCTTCTCAGGAGCCCATGTCTGTATATTGGACTTTTCAGACTCCTCCCTGTTTTCCACGTACCCCAGCACCACTACCAGCCAGCTGTGGTGAACACCGCCCTTCTGGCCTGGCTCTGAGATGCCCACATCCTCCTTGGCTTTCAAATTCCCCTCACTCAGCACCCCCTCGTGACCTCCAGGTGGAAAGGAAGGGGGAAGTCATCCCAGGACGTGGCTCAGAGGATTGGGTGTCAGCGTCCAACACTGGGAGACCAGGGTTTAGCCCTTCAGGATAACTATAATTAGACGGGGGGGGGGGGGGGGACACTGCCTGGGATATGGGTGAGTTCTCTCTGCACAAGGCAGGCAGTCCCAAGCAGAGCCGGCATTCAAGTGAGTCTCCGCAGGGGTACTGAGAGGATAGTGGCAGGAGGGAGGAAGTGGTCCTGGACAGCAGGTCTCCACGCACTGGCGCGCTTTCCTTGCACCTGATAAACCTCACAGTTGCATAGTCTATGTATTCCAGTTGCTCTGGATTGGAAGTATGAGGTCCGAACGCAGAGGGAGTTAAGATTCTATGACTTCGGGACAGATCTGGCTTGTGTGGGTACAGCTAAGACCACCTCTCTTGCCCGGTCACCGACAACAATCCTGCAAACTCGAATGACGAGCTTCTGGATGGCACGTCGACCCTCGGACTTGGAGCGTGTCTCCCCTCCGGTCCAGAACGACGGTCTCGGGCCTCCAGGGGAAGACCCCGGTTTACTACACTTTCCCGTGGAAGAGCCTGGCCCCAGCCCCTCGGCCTCATCACACCTGCCCTTTCCAGCTTTGTCCCGGGAGAAGGAGGAGGAGGATGCGGGTCCCGACGCGGCGGAGCCCAGGGTGCTGCGCAGCGAGGAGCATCCCGGCCGGTTCTTCGCCGAGGCTCGGCGGCTGAGGGAGCAGAGGCTGCTGCTCGATGAGGAGGTGTCCGTGGCGGGGCGCGTGTACGGCGTGCACCGGGTCATCCTGGCCGCGGTCAGCAGCCTCTTCCGCAGCAGGCTGCCGAGCGCCGGGGGCCCGCGGCCCTGCCTCCGCCTCGACGTGCCCCCGCGAGGCTGGGAGGCCGCGCTGAGCTTCGCCTACGAGGGCGCGCTGGGCCCCGCGGCGCTGGACGAGGCGCTGGCGGCCGCCGAGGCGCTCGGCGCGCCCCGGGTCCAGGCCGCCGCGCAGCGGAGGCGCTCGGGGCTCGCCGGCGCGGGGGGAGAGAAGCCCAGCCCTGCCGAGGAGCTGCGGGAGAGTCTGCGCCGCATCGAGCTGCTCTTCCGAGAGGGCGTCGGGTGTGACCTGGAGCTGGAGGCGCAGGGCTACCGACTGCGGGGTGAGGGCCTCGGGGCAATTTCAGAACGGTGTATGCCGGCGGCTGGTGGCTTCATGCCCACCACCAAGGGCTTGTGTTTGTCTTGCCGCGCGGGGGATCGAACCCAGGCATTCCTTACTACCACGCCACTTCCCTAGCCTTCCATAAAAGTTTTGCTGCTGCTCCCGCGGTAGTCTCACCTTGGTGTTGATCCAGCGCATGCGCAGTTGAGTTGTTTTCCTAGCCCCGATAGACTTGAACTGACCGTTCAGTCACCGGGTGTTTTTTTCCTGCCCAGTAACTGGAATTTCCAGCCAGCTGGCTGGAGCTAAGAGCACAGACTATGGCAGTTGAACGGGCAGAAAGTGATTAACTCAAACAGATTAGCCAAAGGTCCTTCTTGGCATCTTCTATTCAATTAATAAAATTAAGTAACTTTTTTTTCCCCCCGGTAAAAGGCAGCAACTAGGTGGGAAATGTCCAATGTGTCCTTTCACCCAAGTGTGTTTGACACTGTGGCCATTTACAAGTTCTGCAGCTAAGGTCTGTGTGGTACTGTTTTGCAAGAATCTTAAGGCTGGCAGGCTATGGCACTTTGAATTTAACTCTTGTTCATCACCAAAAAGCTATGTCGAGTTGAATCAGTTAAATTTTACACCGACCCTAATATTTAGTGAGGTATAAGGTACCAAGATTTTTTAGACATGATATCTCCTTTAATTGTCATTGAAAGGTAGTGAGGTGGTTAGGAACCATTGTCCTCAGGTGCAGACCCACTTGCCAGCAAGCCATGCACTCACTGCCTCCTGTGCACACCAGGACACGCATGACCTGGAAAATGGTGTCATAATGTGGCCCATAAAAATTTAAAGTTACAAGTGATTAGTTTAGAGATTATCTAGTTCAGACCACATATTTTATTAATGAAGAAATCAAGTCTGGTGTGGTGGTAGTGGCTTCAAGCCTGTAATTTCAACATTCAAGAGGCAGGATGATTGCCAAGAGTTCAAGACCAGATTGGTTAACAGAGCTCCAGGACAATGTAGGACACAGTGTGAGTTACTGTCTTCTAAAAACAAACAAAAGAAGAGAGGAAGCCAGGCATGGTGGCACACACCTTGAATCCCAGCACTCAGAAGGCAGAGGTAGGAGGATCGCTGTGAATTTGAGGCCATGCTGAGACTACATAGTGAATTCCATGTCAGCCTGGGCTAGAGCAAGACCCTCCCTCAAAAAAAAAAAAAAAAAAATTTTTAAAAAGTAGGTATATGCCTATAATTCCAGCACCGAGAGAACTGTAGCAAGAGGTTTCCTAGAAATTTGAGACCAACCTGGGCTATACAGTGAGATGCTCTCTCAAAAACCAACATATTATGAGCCAGGTGTGGTGGTGCACGCCTTTAGTCCCAGCACTGGAGCAGCAGAGGTAGGCAGACTGCCTTGAGTTTCAGGTCAGACTGAACTAGTGTGAGACCCTACCTCGAAAAAAAAACAAACAACAGACTCACAAGACATATCTGTTTTCTCAATGTGCTCCATTAAGGCTATTTTTCTAACTGACCTAGCCCTAAGAAATCTGTCTTTCAACCACTAACATGAGAATAATACAGGGTACTCAAAAATGTTGGCATATCAGTGGGGCCACTGCGTATGTAAATAGTGTACACTACATCATGGCTCCACTCACTGCTGTCTTGTGGCAACAGTAAATCCAGTGGTCCTCGCGCTTCCTGCAGAACTCTGCTCAGCTGTGATGTAAGGAAATTTAGACACCACTGACCATGTATGTATTTAATAAAGACCCCTTTTGTTCTGCTAAAAAAATGTTAGCATGCAAATCTCTAGGGGCTCTGAGCAGATCTATTAGATCAGAATCTTGGTGGGAGGATGGATTAAGTCTGCTTTTTATTTATTTACTTATTTATTTATTGCAGTGCTGGGGATGGAACCCAGACTTTGTGTGTGCTAGGCAAATGCTCTACCACTGGACTACAACCCCAGTCTTGAAAGCTGCAAGCACACCACGGTATCCCAGTGCACACCGTGTTTGGCCTACAGCCTTGTGTGGTTGAACCAAAGTTGAGGTTAAGAGTCAGGATCATTCCTAGAAGCCTTTCAACACTCTGGGTCCTCTGCTTCTCTCCTGCAGTGCATCGAGTAGCACTGGCCTGTGGCAGCGAGTTCTTTGGGGCCATGCTCCTGAGTGGCATGAAGGAGTCCCAGGGTACAAAGGTGTCTCTGCGTACCATCTCTACCCAGGACCTGCAACTCCTTGTTTCTTTTGCCTACTCTGGAGTTGTACAGGCCAGATGGCCAGGACTGCTAAGAGCCATCCAGGCTGCTATGCAGTACCAAAGCTCTTCCTGCCTGGATTTGTGTCAGAGAGCCTTGCTACAAAGCCTCAGTCCTGCCCTTTGCCTGGCCCTGTTCCCCATGGCTGAAGCCCCTGGGCTGGAAAAACTCTTGAGCAAAGTCCGTCACTACCTCCTCACCCACTTGCCTGCTGTGGCGTTGTGCCCCACTTTCCCCTCCTTGCCAGCTGCCTGCCTGGCTGAGCTGCTCTGCAGTGATGACCTCCACGTACTGGAAGAGTTTGAGGCCTTCATGGCTGCGCGGTGTTGGCTAGCTGCCAACCCTGAGACCGAAGAATCAGAGGCCAAAGCCCTGCTGCAATGTGTGCGTTTTGGCCGCATGTCTACCAGGGAGCTTCGGAAAGTGCGAGCAGCAGGGCTGCCCCCACCTCTGCCCCCAACCCTGCTACACCAGCTAATGGTGGAAGCGGAGGTTCCAGGTCAAGAGAGGTGGAGGGAGCCTGATCACGCCCTCGTGGTAATTGGTGGGGATGGACTCAGACCGGACATGGCTCGAAGACAACCATCTCGAAAAGTGTGGTGGGCGCGGGCCTTCCGCTGTGGCATGGGCCTGGTACGAACTGTGGAGTGGGGCAGGCTGCCCGCCCTGCCTGCCCCAGGGCGCTTCCGGCACGGGGCTGCGAGCATAGCGGGAAGTGAACTCTATGTGTGCGGAGGACAGGACTTCTATAGCCACGCCAACACTCTGGCTTCAACTCTCAGGTATGGGCAGGGCGTGGCCCGCAGGTGAGAAAAATTGCTGATTCAGCCAGACCTAGACTCTCAGAGTCACTCTACATCTTTCATCCCACTGTGTCCAGGTGGAAGCCCAGTCAAGAAGACTGGGAGGAGATGGCACCTCTGTGCCAGGCTCGGAGCTTCTTCCCTCTAGTGGCATTGGATGGACAACTTTATGCCTTGGGTGGAAGAGACAATGGCATTGCCCTTAACTCTGTGGAGACCTATAACCCTGAGCTGAATGTCTGGAGGTAAGCAGGCAAGGAGCATCAGGGAGAAACTAGATATGAGATAGGAAAATTGCTGCCAGGCATGATGGTACACATCTGTTGTAATCCCGCACTTAGGAGGCTGAGGCAGGACAATCTCAAGTTCCAGGCCAGCCTAGCCTTATGTAGCAAGACTCTGTGTTTAAAAAAAAAAAAAAATCGAAGTCGGGCGTGGTGGTGCACGCCTTTAATCCCAGCATGGGGAGGCAGAGGTAGGAGGATCGTGGTGAGTTCAAGGCCACCCTGAGACTCTATAGTGAGTTCCAGGTCAGTCTGGGCCAGAGTGAGACCCTACCTCAAAAAACAAACAAACAAACAAACAAACAAAATCAAACGGTCTTAATCACCAACCTTGTGTTTTCTTCTCTCTTAGGCCAGCGCCTGCGCTTCCAGAACCATGCTTTGCCCACGCGGCTGCAATCCTGGAGGGACGATTATACATGAGTGGTGGCTGTACCGGGACTGGTCAATACTTGAATTCACTGCTGCACTATGACCCCAAACTTGAGAAACCTGGGACACTTTTGAGCCCAATGGGGATACCTCGAGCTGGTCATGTGATGGCTGCTCTGGGTGGGCGGTTGTATGTGGCAGGTGGGGTAGGTGAAACTGGAGACCTGTTGAGCTTTGAGACTTATGAACCAAAGACTGATAGCTGGATTCACCTGGCACCCCTGCCCTCCCCCCATGTGGGGGCTGCAGGTGCTGTGCTACAGGGGGAGCTAATAGTGTTGGGCGGCTACAGCCATCGTACTTATGCCATTTCCCACCTTATTCATGCCTACTGCCCTGGCCTGGGCCGCTGGCTCTGCCTGGGAACTCTACCACGGCCTCGGGCTGAGATGCCTGCCTGCATCCTGACACTGTCTACTGTGTCCCTACTCTGAACCAAAGCAAACCTGCTGGATGAAGGGATCAGTAGTGTATGGGGAAGGAAGAGGTAAGAACTGCCATGATAAAAAGGCAGAGATTATGAGAGGACAAAAATGTTTTATTCTGCTACTTGCTTTTAATTTTTTTTTAATTTTTTGTTTATTTATTTGAGATAGAGAAACAGGCAGGCAGATAGTCTATATGGATGTACTAGGTTTTCCTGCTACTGCAAATGAACTCCAGATGCATGCACCACTGTGTGCATCTGTCTTTACATGGCTATTGGAGGACTGAACCTGGGTTGTTGGGTTTTTAAGCAAGCACCTTTAACTGCTGAACCAACTCTCTAGCCCCTTGTTTTGTTTTTGAGAGAAAGTCTTACATGTAGCCCTGGCTGGCCTTGAACTCAGTATGTAGCTCAAGCTGACCTCAAATTTGTCCTCGTGCCTCAGCATTCCAAGTATGCTGGGATTACATGCACTACTGCACCTGGCTACAACTTGCTGTGTATCAAGGATGACTCTGAACTTCTGGTTCCTCCTGTCTCCAGTGTTAGAATTACAGGCATGTGCTACCATGACTCTCTTAGGTGGTTCTGGGGATCAAATCCAGGGCTTCCTGCATGCTAGGCAAACACTCCACCAGCTGAACTACATCCCAAGAGAAGACTTTATGCTTCATAGTATTTTATTCTCACACATGCCTTACAGCTCATAAACTACTTAAGTATATATGATTTCTACTAAGGAAAGATGGTTTCAGAACTGGCCTTGTGGAAAAGACAGACAACTGAATAAGGCAATTGGGAAGAACTCCATCAGGCTTAGGAAATATATATACAATTTAAAAAACATTTTATTTATTTAGAGAGTGAGAAAGAGGCAGAGAGAATGGGTGTGCCACTGCAAATGAATTCCAGACACATGCATCACCTTGTGCATCTGGCTTGATGTGGGTACTGGGGAATCAAACTCAGATCCTTAGGCTTTGCAAACAAGTACCTTTTAACCACTGAACAATCTCTCTAGCACCCCTCCCCCCCCCCCTTTTTTTTTTTCAAGGTAGGATCTCACTCTGGTCCAGGCTGATCTGGAATTAACTATGTAGTCTCAGGGTGGCCTCAAACTCATAGCAATCCTCCTACCTCTGCCTCTTGAGTGCTGGAATTAAAGGCGTGCACCACCACGCCTGGCCACTTAGGGATTCTTGATGGGAGAAGTGTGTTTGGTTGGGGGTTAGAGGTGGAGCACCTTGGTAGAGTGCTTACTTAGCTTGCATAAGGCCATAGTTCAATGACATATTACCAAAACAACAAAGTGCCAGGTCACTAAAGTACTTACCTTGTAAGCATGAGGACCTGAGTTGGGGTTCCCACCCCTCACATAAATACTGTAAGCATAGCAACCAGCTGTAATGCCAATATTAAAAGGGTTGAGATAGGCACATTCTCTGGGCAAGCTAGCTAGGTAGACTAGCTGAACAGGTGAGTTCTGGCTTCACTGAAAGACCTTGTCTCAGTAAACAAGGTCAAGAACTATCAAGAACAATACCCAGTGTCAACTTCTGGTCTCTACATGCACTCACACACATGCATGTGTTCCCACACATACACACCATATACACAAAATGCAACAAAGCAAAAAGAAACAGTAGCCAAAGCATGGGGGTCAGGAAGGGCAGGTGGAAAAAGTGATTGTAATCCACAGACAAATGAGGAAGGAATTTTACAGCCCCTTTCTTTCCTAACTCTTGCTCCTTTTACTCTCCCGTCCCTTGGATGCCTAAGTTCTCCTGTCAGTACTCTTTTTGAGGTAATCTTTTAGGTTCTCTAGGCTACCTTTGAGAGAGAGCCTTTTGGTTTTTTTTTTTAATAAATTATGAATTATTAAATTTATTTAGAGGGAAATCACAAATACTGGTATTTATTTTTTTAATTAATTAATTTATTTATTTATTTGAGAGCGACAGACACAGAGAGAAAGACAGGTAGAGGGAGAGAGAGAGAGAATGGGCGCGCCAGGGCTTCCAGCCTCTGCAAACAAACTCCAGACGTGTGCGCTCCCTTGTGCATCTGGCTAACGTGGGACCTGGGGAACCGAGCCTCGAACCAGCGTCCTTAGGCTTCACAGGCGAGCGCTTAACCGCTAAGCCATCTCTCCAGCCTGAGCCTTTTGGTTTTTATTTGAGGCAGAAATTCCACCAGGGCTGAGCATGGTTGTGCATACCTGTAATCCTAGCATACTTTAAGGCCATCCTCAACTACATAGCAGTTTGACGGCAACCTACATTTAAATAAGGTCTATCTTTAAAAAAAGTGGGGGGGGGGGGCAGAAAAAGAAAAGGAAGAGGAGGTGAGCTGTTTCCATCAGGGCCTGGCCAGTGCAAGATCTGGAGATAACTGACAGGTCTAGTAGGGCCAAGAAGCAGAAGTGGAAAGTGTTCCTGTGGCAGAGGAGTTAAAGATGAGGAGGACAGAAGCCAAGGAGGGAGATATCCATGTGCAAAATAGATGATATAAGATCTAAGGAGATAGGAAGAATGCAGTCAGGTATCTCTTTTGAGGGATCAGGGGTAGAAACATGACAGAGTGTGAGCTACCAAGGAAGGGATAGGAGTTTGGGGGATGGGAGCATGTGGCTGAGAGAAGACTTAGAAAAGCAGTCTGTTCTAGTCAGTCCCTTTGCCCTTGTATTTTTTGTTTGTTTCTTTGTTTGTTTTAGGGATTGGATTTAGGGCTTTATGCATGCTAGGCAAGCACTTTACAAACTTAACTACATCTCCAGCCCTTTTATTTTATGTTTGGTTTCTTGAGGTAGGGTTTCACTCTAGCCCAGGCTGACCTGGAATTCACTATGTAGTTTAAGAGTGGCCTTGAACTCACAGTAATCCTCCTACCTCTGCCTCCAAGTGCTAGGATTAAAGGCATGCGCCACCACACCTGGCCCCCATCTCCAGTCCTTAAAAAAAATTTTTTTTTGAGGTAGAGTCTCACTCTAGCCCAGGCTGACCTGGAATTCATTATGTAATCTCAGTGTGGCCTCAAACTCACAGTGATCCTCCTACCTCTGCATTCCCCTCGCCCCCCTCCCCCAGTGCTGGGATTAAAGGCATGTACCACCATGCCTGGCTTTTTTTGTTGTTTGTTTGTTTTTCAAGGTAGGATCTCACTCTAGCCCAAGCTGGCCTGGAATTCACTATGTAGTCTCAGACTGGCCTCAAACTCACTTCAATCCTCCTACCTTTGCTTCCTGAGTGCTGGGATAAAAGGCATGTGCCACCACACCCAGCTGAATATTTATTTTATTTTATTTTTTTGAGGTAGGGTCTCTCTCTAGCACAGGATGACCTGGAATTCACTGTGTAGTATCTGGCTGGCCTCAAACTCATGACAATCCTACCTCTGACTCCCAAGTGCTAGGATTAAAGGTACGTGCCACCACTTCTAGCTTTTAAAAAGTTTTTTTGAGGGGCTAAAGAGATGGCCCAGCAGCTAAAGGTGCTTGTTTGCAGAGCTTGGGTTCAGTTCCCCAGTGCTCATGTAAAGCCAAATGCACAAAGTGGCACATGCCTCTGAAGTTCTTTTTCAGTGGCAAGAGGTCCTGATATGCCCATTCTCTCTTCTCTATCTCAAATAAAAGGTTTTTTTTTTTTTTTTTTTTGAGCCTAGACATGGTAGTGCATACCTTTAAGCTCAGTACTCAGGAGGCACAGATAGGAGGATCACTATGAGTTTGAAGCCATTATGGGGCTTCATGGTGTGTTCCAGGTCAGTCCTGGCTAGAGTGAGACCCTACCTCAAAAAAAAAGTTGGTTGGGTTTTTTTTTTTTTGGTTTTTCGAGATAGGGTCTTGCTCTAGTCCAGGCTGACCTGGAATTCACTATGTAGTCTCAGGGTGGCCTCAAACTCACGGCAGTCCACCTATCTCTGCCTCCCGAGTGCTGGGATTAAAGGCGTGTGCCACCATGCCTGCCAAAAAATGTTTTTTTTAAAGAAGGGTCTTATGTAGCTCAGGTTGGCCTTGAACTCCTGAACCTCATGTCTATTCTAAGTGTTGGAATTGTAGGTAAGCATAATTGTACCAAGCTTTATATTTAAGTTTAAGATGGGCAAGGAATATAGTTGAACATGAACATGAGAAAGGAGTAGGAAGTTATATAGGAGAAAAGAGAAGATTGAAGAAGGAAGCTGGATGGGTAACCATTTTCTGTGGCAGTTTCCTCTATGATTTGTACATAAGGGTGGGCTTAGCCAGACATGGTGACACATGCCTTTAATCCCAGCACTCAGGAGGCAGAGGTAGGAGGATTGCAGTAAGTTTGAGAGCACCATGAAACTACATAGTAAATTCCAGGACAGCCTGGGCTATAGTGAGACAATACCTGGAAAATTAAATAAAGGCTTCATATGATTAAATCATTCTTGTCCGAGTGTCTGTACTATAAACATTCAAGGGCTGGAGGAATGCCTTAGCAGTTAAGGTGTTTGTCTGCAAAACCAAAGGACCTAAGCTCGATTCCCCAGGACCCATGTTAGCCAGTTGCACAAGGGGGCACACACATCTGCAGTTCAGTTTGTAGTGGCTGGAGGCCCTGGCACGCCCATTCTCTCTCTCTCTTCCTCTTTCTCTATCAAATAAATAAATTGATTAAATGTTTTTAAAAAGTCATTCAACAGCCGGGCGTGGTGGCGCACGCCTTTAATCCCAGCACTTGGGAGGCAGAGGTAGGAGGATCGCTGTGAGTTCGAGGCCACCCTGAGACACCATAGTGAATTCCAGGTCACCCTGAGCTAGAGTGAGACCCTACCTCGAAAAACCAAAAAAAAAAAAAAAAAAAAAAAAGTCATTCAACATAAAACTCCCTGTAAATTTGCTTCCATTTCCACTGTTATCCTGAAATTACTCTCCCTGTGTCACAATGCCCCCACTTCTCACTGAATGAACGATCTGTGGCCATCTTCATTCTCCATCATCTTTCTGCAGGAGCTGACTGGTTTGAAAACTCTAAAAATGTCTCCTTTCCTGGTCTCAGAAGCAGAATTTTCTTCCTGCTCTAATCCAGAGGCAGCAGTAGGACGAATCCTGCTTTGTGGATCTGTCCCGATTGAGCTGATAGCAAGAGTTAGAAAATGTGGTCTGTGCTGCAGCAGAACAATGTCTGTCTACAGAATGAAAAACTCAGGCTGGAGAGATAGCTTTGTGGTTAAGGTACTTGCCTGCAGAGCGTAAGGACTCATGTTTGACAATCCAGGTCCCACCTAAGCCAGATGCACAGTGACACAAGCCCACAATGTGCACACATGTGCACAAGGGGGGAAACACATCTGGAGCTCGATTGCAGTGGCCGAAGGCCTTGACACACCAATTCTGTCTCTCTCCCTCTCATATTAAAAAAAAAAAAAAAAAAGGCGGGGGCCATTGTTGGGCTTGCCTCAAAAAAAGAAAAAGAAAGAAAGAAAGAAACAAAGAAACAAAGAAAGAAACAAAGAAAGAAACAAAGAAGGAAGGAAAGAAAGACAAGAAAAAAAACTGCACAGAAAGATTATTCAATAGAATTGTGGATCAGAGAACTTTTAGAGATTATGTAATCAGGGGAAGAAAATATAAAAGCTTACTTTTTGGTGTGTGTTGTGAGTGTGAAGTGTGTGTGTGTGTGCATGTGCTATATTTATGTTTGTGTGCAAATGGATGTGACATCCGTACGTATGTTTGGAGACCAGAGAAAGAAGTCAGGTTTCCTCCTCTGTCACTCTTCCACCTCCTCTAGAATTCCTCCACCTCATTTCCCTGAGACTGAGTCTTTCACCGAACCTGGAGTGTCCCAATTTTTTTCCTCAATTTTTATTAACATTTTCCATGATTATAAAAAATACCCATGGTAATACCCTCCTCCCCCAACTTTCCCCTTTGAAATTCCATTCTCCATCATATCCCCTTCCCATCTCAATCAGTCTCTCTTTTATTTTGATGTCATGATCTTTTCCTCCTCTTATGATGGTCTTGTGTAGGTAGTGCCAGGCACTACGAAGTCATGGGTATCCAGGTCTTGACGGAGCACGTTGTAAGGAGTCCTACTCTTCCTTTGGCTCTTACATTCTTTCCGCCACCTCTTCTGCATTAGAACTTGAGCCTTGGAAGGTGTGATCGAGATGTTACTCAGTACACCAGTCACTTCTTTCCAGCACTATGATACCTTCTGAGTCATCTCAAGGTCACTGCCATCTGAAAAGAGAAAATTCTCTACCCAAAGTGAGAGTAGCATTAATATAAGGGTATAATTATTAAGAGAAGTGCTTCCTGGGCAGTTTGATAAGCATAGTATATACACTTATCCAGACATCAGCAGATGTTATACCCCTAGGGCTCATGACTACCCCTGTTTTAAGTTTTCAGTATCAGGGATGTGTTTCCCCTCATGGAGCGGGCCTCCAGTCCAACTGGAGGGCAGTTGGTTTCCACCATGACAGACATACTATTGCACCCATTGGCTCATTTGGCCTGGCTGGCCAATTATAAGGCTTGCAATATCATATCCATTGTTGGGTATTTTCACTGGTGATTTCTCTCTCCCAATGAACTGCATGCAGCATAGCTTTTTCCAGCTTTCTGTCAGCTGGCCTACATGGAAGAGGTTTTCAGCTCAGCTCCAGCATGATTTCTCAGTGACCTTGCAGCCCATTTATGTGGAGTTTTCATCAATAGGGTCTTACCATCTATTCCTAGTGGGAAAACCAAGGGCCTTGGCAATAGCCTAATATTTTGGGGGTATCAGCAACCTCCCTGACCAACAACTCACTGGAAGGTATCCCATCCCTGGCACTGAAGATTTTCTAGTAATAATCTATGGCCTCTGAGTGTTCCATTGTTCAAAAAAGTAATATTTTATATGACTTATTTATATCCTCTTAGATTTTGATTAGACATCCCTCCACCTTTCCTTTACTCAATCTCTTCCCTTTACCTCACTTAGACCTTTTCATCCTCATTAATCTGTTATTCTACTTACATATATACAATACAATTCTATTAAGGTCCCCCTCTCTCCCTTTCTATCTCTCCTTTTTTTTTGGGGGGGGCGCTTTCTGAGATAGGGTCTCACTCTAGCCCAGGCTGACCTGGAATTCACTCTGTAGTCTCAGGGTGGCCTTGAACTCATGGCAATCCTCCAATCTCTGCCTCGCAAGTGAAGGGATTAAAGGCATATGCTACCATACCAGGCCATTTCTATTCTTTTTATATCCCCTTTGTAACTTACTGGCCTCTGCTAGTGAGTTTTATTCCTAATCACATAGACGTCCAATCCTTAATAGCTAGAATCCACATATGAGAGATAACATGTGCTATTTGTCTTTCAGGGCTGGGTTACCCCACTAAGTACAATCCTTTCCAGATCCACCCATTTTCCTGCAAATTTAATAATTTCATTTTCCTTTACTGCTGAGTAGAACTCCATTGTGTAAATGTGCCACACCTTCATTGTCCACAAATCAGTTGAGGGACATCTAGCCCGGTTCCATTTTCTAGCTATGGTGAGTAGAGTGGCAATAAACAGTAGAACAAGTATCTCTAAGGTAGTAAAACAAGTCTTAGGATATATGCCTAGGAGAGGTATAGCTGGATCGTATGGTAAATCTATTTTTAACTGTTTCAAGAACCTCCACACTGATTTCCACAATGGATGGACCAGATTGCATTCCTACCAACAGTGTAAAAGGGTTCCTCTTTTTCCACATCCTTGCCAGCATTTATGGTCATTTGTTTTCATGATGGTCGCCAATCTGACAGGAGTGAGATGGAATCGCAATGTAGTTTTAATCTGCATTTCCCTGATGGCTATCGTTGTAGAACTTTTTTTTTTTTTTGGTTTATTTTTATTTATTTATCTTAGAGCAGTAGACAAAGAAAGAGGGAGATAGAAAATGGGTGTGCCAGGGCCTCCAGCCACTGCAAACAAACTCCAGGCATGTGCACCCCCTTGTGCATTTGGCTAACGTGGGTTCTGGGGAATCAGGCCTTGAACTGGCGTCCTCAGGCTTCACAGGCAAGTGTTTAACTGCTAAGCAATCTCTGCAGTCCTAGAATGTTTTTTTAAAAGATGTTTACATATGTAAGTACAATGATTGTGATGGGGAGGTAATATGATGGAGAATGGAATTTCAAAGGGGAAAGTGTGGGGTGGGGAGGGAGGGAATTACCATGGGATATTTTTTTATAATCATGGAAAATGCCAATCAAAATTAAAGAAAAAGAAAAAAAAATAAAAGATGTTTATATGTCATCTGTATTTCTTCTTTTGAGAATTCTCTATTTAGTGACATAGTCCATTTTTAATTGGGTTGTTTGATTTCATATTGTTTTGTTTTTTGAGTTCTTTGTATATCCTAAATATTAATCCTCTGTCAGATGTACAACAACGATTTTCTCCCATTATATAGGTTGCCTCTTTGCTCCATTCACAGTGTTTTTTGCTGTACAAAAGCTTTGAGATTTCATGAGGTCTCAGGGGTTTATCTGTGGTTTTATTTCCATGCAATTGGGGTTATATTCAGAAAGTCGTTGCCAAGACCAATATGTTGAAGGGTTTTCCCTACTTTTTCCTCTAGCAGTCTTAAAGTTTCAGGTTTAATGTTAAGGTCTTTGATCCACTTGGACTTAATTTTTGTGCATGGAGAGAGATAATGTCTATTTTCATCCTTCTACAGGTACAAGTTCAGTTTTTCCAGCACCATTTGCTGAAGAGGCTGTCTTCTCTCCAGTGAGTATTTTTGGCATTTTTGTCAAAGATCAGGTGGCTATAGCTACCTGGACTTACATCTGGGTCCTCTATTCTGTTCATTGATATACATGTTTGCTTTTGCTACTATGGCTCTGTAATATAGGTTAAAATAAGGTATGGTGATACTGCCGTCCTTATTTTTGTTGCTCAAAACTGTTTTAGATTCAAGGATTTTTTATGCTTCCAAATTAATTTTTGGATTGTTTTTCTGTTTCTGTGAAGAAAGCCATTGGAATTGTTTAAATTTTTTTGTTCATTTTTATTAATTTATTTGAGTGACAGACAGAGAGAGAAAGGCAGATAGATAGGTAGAGAGAGAGAGAGAGAGAGAATGGGCGCACCAGGGCCTCCAGCCACTGCAAACGAACTCCAGATGCGTGCGCCCCCTTGTGCATCTGGCTAACGTGGGTCCTGAGGAATCGAGCCTCGAACCAGGGTTCTTAGGCTTCACAAGCAAGCGCTCAACCACTAAGCCATCTCTCCAGCCCTGCCATTGGAATTTTAATGGGGATTGCATTAAATGTGTAGATTGCTTTTGGTAAGACTGCTGTTTTCACAATATTGATTCTTCCAATCCAAGAACAAGTGATATCTTTCCATTCCCTAGTGTCTTCTGCAATTTCTCGCTTGAGTGTTTTAAAGTTTTCATTGTAGAGATCCTTCACTTCCCTGGTTAGGTTTATTCCAAGGTAGTTTATTTTATTTATTTATTCATTGATGCAATTGTGAATGGGGGTAATTCTCTGATTTCATCCTCTGTGTGTTTGTTGTTAGCATATAGGAAGGCTACTGATTTCTGTGTTTATTTTGTATCCTGCTACATGGCTATATGTGTTTATCAGCTCTAACAGTTTGCTCATAGAGTCTTTAGGGTCTTTTATGTATAGAATCATATTATCTGTGAATAGTGGTAATTTGATCTCTCCTTTTCCAATTTGTATCTCTTTTATGTGTGTCTCTTGCCTTATTGCTATGGTTAAGACTTCCAGTACTATGTGAAATAAAAGTGGTGACAGTGATCACCCTTGTCTTGCTCCTAATTTTAGTGGAAAAACTTCAAGTTTTTCTCTATTTAGTATTATGTTGGCTGTAGGTTTGTCACAAATAGCCTTTATTATTTTGAGATATGTTCCTTCTATTCCCAGTCTCTGTAGGACTTTTATCATGAAGGGATGTTGGATTTTTTCAATTGCTTTTTCTGCATCTAGTGAGATGATCATTTGACTTTTGTCCTTCAGTCCATTTATATAATGTATTACATTTATTAATTTGCATATGTTGAACCATCCCTGCATCTCTAGGATAAAGCCTGCTTGGTCAGGGTGAATGATCTTTCTGATATATTATATTCTGTTTGCCAATATTTTGTTCTGAATTTTTGAATCTATATTCATGAGGAAGATGTGTCTATAGTTTTCTTTTTTTGTTCTATATTTGTCTGGTTTTGATATTAGGATGATGCTGGCTTCATAGAGGGAGTTTGTTAGGATTCCTTGCTTTTCTATTTTATGGAAAAAATTGAGAAGCATTGGTGTTAGTTATTCCATAAAGGTCTAGTAAAATCCACCAGTGAATCCATCTGGGCCTGGACTTTTTCCAGTTGGGAGAGTTTATAGTAACTGCTTGTATCTCTATACTTGTTATAGGTCTATTTAAGTGGTTAATCTCATCTTGATCTAATTTTGATAGGTTCTATAAATCAAGGAAACCATCCATTTTTTTTTTAAAAAAAGTATTTTTACTTTTATTTATTTATTTGAGAGAGAGAAAGAGGCAGATAAATGAGGGAGGCAGAGAGAGAGAGAGAGAGAGAGAGAGAATGGGTGCACCAGGGCCTTCAGCCACTGCAAACATACTCCAGATGCGTGTACCCCCTTGTGCATCTGGCTTATGTGGGTCCTGGGGAATCAAACTTTGATCCTTTGCCTTTGTAGGCAAGCATCTTAACTGCTAAGCCATCTCTCCAGCCCCCCATCCATTTTTTAATATCCTCTTAGATATTTTATTTTATTAACAACTTCTATGATTATAAAAAATACCCAATGGTAATACCCTCCCTCCCCCGACTTTCCCCTTTGAAACTCCATTCATACCCCCTCCCCATCTCAATCAGTCTCTCTTTTACTTTTGATGTCATGATGGTCTTATGCAGGTAGTGTCAGGCACTGTGAGGCCATGGATATCCAGGCCATCTTGTGTCTGAAAGGAGCATGTTGTATGGAGTCCTGCCCTTCCTTTGGCTCTTACATTCTTTCTGCCACCTATTCTGTATTAGACACTGAGCTTTGGAAGGTGTGATAGAGATATTACAGAACTGAGAACTCCAGTCACTTCTTTTTTTTTTTTAATTTATTTATTTGAGAGCGACAGACACAGAGAGAAAGACAGAGAGGGAGAGAGAGAGAGAATGGGCGCACCAGGGCTTCCAGCCTCTGCAAACGAACTCCAGATGCGTGCGCCCCCTTGTGCATCTGGCTAACGTGGGACCTGGGGAACCAAGCCTCGAACCGGGGTCCTTAGGCTTCATAGGCAAGCGCTTAACCGCTAAGCCATCTCTCCAGCCCCTCCAGTCACTTCTTTCCAGCACCATGATGCCTTCTGAGTCATTCCAAGGTCACTGCCATCTAAAAAGAGAAGATTCTCTACCAAAAGTGACAGTAGCATTAATATAAGGGTGTGAACATTAACAGAAGTGCTTACTGGACAGTTTGATAAGCATAGTATATATATCTAGCCAGACAACAGCAGACATTACACCCCTAGGGCTCATGAAGGAAATCATCCATTTTTTTGTGACTTTCAAACAGTGGCATATATGTTCTTATAGTATGTGCCTATGATTTTTTAAATTTCTCTGTGATGTGATGCCTTTTTCATCTCTACTTTTATTAATTTGTGTCTCTTCTCTCTTTCTTTTGGTCAGATTTGCTAAGGGGTTATCAATCTTGTTTATCCTTTCAAAGAACCAACTCTTTGTTTCATTGATTCTTTGGATTTTTTTTTGTTTCTATCATTCATTAATTTCATTAATTTATGCCCTAATCTTTATTATTTCTTCTCATCTGCTAATTTTTGGTTTGCCTTGTTCTTCTTTTTCCAAGGCCTTAAGTGAAGCATTAAGTTGTTTACTTGCAACCATGGTACATTTTTGATATAGGCACTTAAAGCTACACATTTCCCTCTTAGGACAGCCTTCATTGTGTCCCAGAAGTTTGGGTATGTTGTATTCTCATTATCATTTGATGCTATGAATTTTTTTTCCTCTTGATTTTTTTCATTGACTCATTCACCATTTAATAGTGTATTGTTTAGTTTCCATGATTTTATGTATGCTGTACAGCTTTTCTTGCTATTGATTTGCAGTTTAATTCCATTGTGATCAGACACAATGCAAGGAATTATTTCAGTTTTCCTGTATTTGTTACGATTTGCTTTGTGTCCTAATATATGGTCTATTTTAGAGAATGTTCCATGTGCTGCTGAAAGAATGTATATTCTGCAGCATTTGGGTGAAATGTTCTGTAGATATGTGTCAGGTCCATTTGTTATATGACCTCATTGTTGTTCTATGACCGCATGCATCAATCCAGATGCACCTCTGTTTATTTTTTTGCTGATATGACTAGTCAATTGATGAGAGTGGGGTGTTAAAGTCCCCCACCACCACTGTGACCTTAGTTCTAATAGTGTTTGTTTGATGAAGTTGGGAGCCCCCATGTTGGGTGCATATATGTTTAGGATTGTAATGTCCTCCTGTTGGAGTATTTCTTTTTTCTTTTCTTTCTTTTTTTTTTTTTTTTTTTGGTTTTCCAAGGTAGTGTCTCACTCTAGCCCAGGCTGGAGTATTTCTTTCATCAATATAAAGTGGCCTTCCTTATCTTTCCTAATTAATGTTGGTCTGAAGTCTACCCTGATATTAGGATAGTGACCACTGCTTGTTTTCAAGGCCCATTTGTTTGAAACACTGTCTTCCAACTTTTCACCCTAAGATAGTGTCCATCCTTTGTAGAAAGGTGAGGTTCTTGGAGGCAACAAATTGAGGTATTCTGCTTTTTAAACCATACTGCAAACCTATGTCTTTTGGTTGGGGCAATGAGAGTAAGAGTTGTAATTGAAAGGTATGTATTTTATTTTGCCATTTTTCTTATTTTGTAGAAGTTGAAAGGCTGAGATATAATCACCATGAGTTCAAAGCCAGCATGGGCTACAGAGTGAATTTAGGTCAGCTTAGATTTAGAGTAAGACCTTACTGATGCAGGATTTGAAGTTTCCATAGGGGTCTTCCAAACTTATGTACCCTATATTCTTTTTTCTTTCTTTCTTTCTTTCTTTTCTTTTTCTTTTTTTTTTTTTTTTTTTAGTTTTTGGAAGTAGGGTTTCACTCTGGTCCAGATTGATCTGGAATTCACTATGTAGTCTCAGGGTGGCCTCAAACTCACAGTGGTCCTCCTACCTCTGTCTCCAGGGTGCTGGGATTAAAGGGTGTACATCACCATGCCCTGCTCTATTTTTTTAAATTAATTTAATTGTATTATTTGAGAGAAAAAGAAGCAGACAGAGTGGGCTGGGGGAGAAAATGGGCATATCAGGGTCTTTAGCTACTGCAAATGAATTCCAGGTGCTTGTACCACCTTGTACATCTGGCTTATGTGGGTCCTGAGGAACCAAACCTCAGTCCTTTGGCTCTGCAGGTAACTGCCTTAACCACTAAGAAATCTCTCCAGCCCTCCTTTTCCTATTTTTAACAAATAATTAATTAAAAACAGGCCTGAAGAGATGGCTTAGCAGTTAAGGTGTTTGCCTGCAAAGCCAAAGAACTCAGGTTCATTTCACAGGAACCATGTAAGTCAGATGCACAAGGTGGCACATGTGTCCTGGAGATCATATACAGTGTCTGGAGGCCCTGGCACAACCATTCTCTCTCTCTCTCTGTCTCTCCCTCTCAAATAAATAAATTAAAAAAGTAATTAATAACAACAGACTTAAGAAGGATAATTTATGAATTATTGAGTTTATTTAGGGAGAAATTATAAATTATGGAATTTATTTAAGGGAAATTGGGGGTCTAGGAAAAGTCTGCAAGCAGAGTCACAAGTACATGGAAGATAGGAAACACACACTCATGTGGAAGATACAGCAGGGTTCATGAGGTTCATTTAAGAAATAGAGGTCAGGCCGGGCGTGGTGGCGCACGCCTTTAATCCCAGCACTTGGGAGGCAGAGGTAGGAGGATTACTATGAGTTCAAGGCCACCCTGAGACTACATAGTGAATTCCAGGTCAGCCTGTGCTAGAGTGAGACCCTACCTTGAAAAACCAAAAAAAAAAAAAGAAAGAAAGAAATAGAGGTCTGTAGGGAAAGACTGGAGCAGAGCCATAGGCACATGGAAGAGAGAATTTAAGAGTTTATGTAAGGAGATTTAGAAAAAAATGCACTCGTGTGGAAAGCACAACATTTGCCCTGAGCCTCCCTCCCCATGGAAGACAGTTAAGAGTAAGTGGTGATGGTTTGAGAATAGGAGAGAGAGAGTGCCAAGGCAGTGAGAAATGGGTAATAAAGAGAGTTACACCCATGGTTGCCCTGAGCTTAGAGAAATTACACAGGTAGCAGGCCCAGAGTTTAGAGGAAATACCCAAATGGTAGATCTAGAGTGTAAATATAATACACTCGTGTTACACACAGAGATTAGAGGAAAACCATACATGTAATTAAAATGAGAAGTTACCCCAAAGAATGAAGCAAAGGCAAACAGAAGTCCCCCACCCAGCCAGGCTGGGGTGGGGAGGTGACCAGACTTACATACATCCATGCAGAGATCACAGGGCAGAGTGAGGGCAGAGAGGTGGAAGCAGCATAGACAAGCCTTTACAGCAGATTGAAAATGTGCCCTTTGGTCAGATTCAGGTGTGGAAGATTCAAAGGGCAGACTCCAGAGGCCAGCTCACCTAGGTAGTGTGCCATACTATGGGCAACAGGGGGCACTGCAGCTATTGTGAACAAATCTGGATCTATTCCTACCAAGACTGGGTGGCATCTTCTGGTTCTCTTTGGGCTCCTGTCCCTAACTGAAACTGCCTAAAAGAAACTAGCTATCTCCTGAGTCTCCTTCATTACCTCAAAACAACAACAACAAAAAACAAAACTGAAAGTGTATTGAGTTAGTTAGAAACTTTAGAAACTGGCATTCAAGGGCAGGAGAAATGGCTTAGTGGTTAAGGCACTTGCCTGCAAAGACCAAGGTTCGATTCCCCAGGATCCATATAAGGTAGATACACAAAGTGGGACATGTGTTTGGAGTTCCTCTGCAGTGACTGGAGGCCCTGGTATGCCCATTCTCTCTCTCAAATAAATAAATAAAAATTTATGAAACTGGGACTCAAGTCCCAATTCAGTTGCTGCATTGGTAATCATGAATAAGTTCCTCAATCAGTTTGAATGCTAGTGTCTAAATCCAGACTAATGGCATAATACTTATATTGCAAACACAAGTGTTATCATACTTTGTGAGCCCTAGAAATAGGGGCAGCCAGGACATATTTGCAAAACCGTGCTTGTTGATGGTCTATAAATCAAATTACCAGGCTATTATGGTTACTATAATCATCATAATTAGTTATTGTGTGTGTGTTTGTATATGTGTGGATGTGTGTGGTTTGTGTATGGGTATGAGTGTATAAGGGCCCTCACACATAGATGGAGCTCTGAGAACAACCTTGGGCTGTTTATTCTATCTAAGCATGGTCCTTCTCTCTCTTGTGCCAGTCTAGTTGGCCTTCTAGCTTTGCGATTCTCCTTGCTCTGCCTCCCACTGCTCTAGGTACATTGGACTTACTGACTTATGCACCACTTCCCATCAGGCTTTACATGGATCCTAGGGAATGGAACTTGGGCTGGCAGGCCTGCAAGCAAGAGCCTTTAACTGCTGAGCCATCTCCCCAGCCCCATATCCTGTTTTCAAAAATAATTTTATTACCATATACAGTAATAGGTTTCATTATAACATTTTCAAATAAGCTCAGGCATGTTCAGGGTGGTATGGGTGTAGGCATTATAACAGTTTCACACATCTAATAATGTATTTTGATCATATTTACTTCTCATTACCCTCTCTTGTCCATTCCCTCTTGATCTCCTTCCTCTTCCCAACTTGCCCCTTCAATTTCCTCCCCTCATCTACTTCCTAATTTATTTACTTCTTAGAGACAGAGAAGAGAGAGAGACAGAGAGAGAGAGAGAGACAGAGAGAGAGAGAGACAGAGAGAGAGAGAGAGAGAAAAACGGTCCCACCAGGGTCATTGCAAAACAAACCCCAGATGTATTGCATTTTGTGCAATTGGTTTATTTGGGTACTAGGAAATAGAACCTGGACCATCAGGCTTTGCTTTTTTTTTTTTTTTTTTTTTTCCTTTATTTTTCAAGGTAGGTTCTCACTCTAGCCCATCCTGACCTGGAATTTCCTAAGTAGTCTCAGGGTGGCCTGAATGCTGGGATTAAAGATGTGCACCACCACACCCGGCTCCACCTTCTACTTTCAAAAAGTAGTTTGATTTTGTTTCTCTCCCAATGCCCTCTTTTGTCCCCTTGCCCAGCCCCCTTCCCCTGAGGACCATCCTCTTTCAAGGTAGTCCTTCTGTTTTGTTGTCTTGTTTCTTTTGTTCTCCTCCATCTATCATGGTAAAATGTTGATGGGATGAGAACCATGCTAGTTTTGTGGGGATATTGGTAACCAGTGAGGGGTTGTAAATGCACCAGTCAGTTCATGTCAGGACAGAACCCCAAAGAACACCTTCACATCCTGTGGCTTTTACATTCTTTCTGCCCTCTCTTCCACAATGTTCCCTGAACATTGGAGGGCATAATAGACATCTTTAATGTTGAGCTCTCAGCAGCCTCTTATTTTCTGATTTGATGAGTTTTGAGTCTTCTCAGCAGCATCTGTTGCCATATCCATTGAGAAGATCCTCTGGCTGACAGCAAATCATTCATATTCACTCTGCCACTTCCTCCACAATGGCCTCTCAACTCTGGAGGATATGATAGAGATGACTCACCCAGTACTAGGCCCTGAGCTTTCTCTTGTTATTTTGGTGGGTCTTGGGTTTCCAAATATTTGTCTCCATCTGTAAAAGGTTCTCTAACCAAAAGGGTGATCAGCACTAATCAAAGGTTCTGCCAGTTCTCTAAGATTACTCCATTTGCATGAGGAACCAGACTTCCAATAGGGGTATAAGTGGCAGTGGAGGCTTAGAGATAAGGTATTAAAGAATTTAACATCTAGATGTCATAATACATATTAGCTATGAATTTTAAAGACAGAGCAAGGAGCAGTAGGTCTTCCATCCCATGGTTATTTCATTTCTTTTTTTCAGTTTTTTTTTGTTTTTTTTTTTGTTTGTTTGTTTGTTTTGTTTTTGTTTTTCAAGGCAAGGTCTCTCTCTAGCCCAGGGTGCCCTGGAATTCACTATGTAGTCTCAGACTGGCCTGGAACTCATAGCAATACTACCTCTGCCTCCCAGTGCTGGGATTAAATGTATGTGTCACCACACCTGGTTTAATTCATTTCTTTTTCTTTTTTAAAAAAGGTTTTATTTATTTATTCATTTGACAGAGAAAGAGTGGGGGAGAGAAAGGGAGAGAATGGTTGTGCCAGGGCCCCAAGCCACTGAAAACAAACTCCAGACGTGTGTGCCCCCTTGTGCATCTGGCTAATGTGGGTCCTGGGGAATCGAACCTGGATACTTTGGCTTTGCAGGAAAACATCCTTAACCACTAAGCCATGCCTCCAGCCCCTAATTCATTTCTTAAACTGTGCTAAGGGAAGATTTGGTATGAGAATGAGACATGCAGAGAGTGGTGGCCAATGCTTTTAATCCCAACATTTGGAAGGCAGAGGTAAGAGGATTGCTTGGGAGTTAAAGGACAGCCTGGGACTACAGAGTGAATTCCAGGTCAGCCTTGGCTAGAGTGAGACCCTACCTCAAGAGAAAAAGGAGTGGGGGGGTGTAGTTGAAGATATAGTTCAAGGAAGCAGTGGAATACTTGAACTAGAGTGTCTAAGAACAGTTGATTTTTGTTTGTGCATTCCTTTTATGGAATCTACAAAGAAGAGGAGTTGGTTGCTAGGGGTGAGATATGGGTGGTCTTTCTATTTTGATTGAAAGGCCTGGCTTATGTAAGCATTTTTCACTTCATATGTCATATCCCATGATGCATCTGATTTTAGTCATTTGCACCTAATCATGCACAGGTGTAAGATGGAAAGTCGAAGATTCTTCTTAAAAGTTCTTTCAGGGCTGGAGAGATGGTTCAGCAGTTAAGCACTTGCCTGTGAAGCCTAAGAACCCCGGTTTCAGGCTCGACTCCCCAGGACCAACGTTGGCCAGATGCACAAGGGGGCCCACGCATCTGGAGTTCGTTTGCAGTGGCTGGAGGCCCTGGCGCGCCCATTCTCTCTCTCTCTCTCTCTCTCTCTCTCTCTCTCTCTCTACCTCTTTCTCTCTCTGTCGCTCTCAAATAAATAAAAATAAAAATAAAAAAATTTTTTAAAGTTCCTTCAGAGAACACAGACTGCTTTACTATGCATGCAATCAAAATTGGTTCAAGCATCCTGTTTGAATAGAAATGGACATTGCTACAAGGTTGTCAAGGAGGAGCAACCCACTTCATGGTTTGGAGTAGGGTGTACTTGCAGCTTGTTGCAGGTGAGGGTCCCAGGTTACTAAAGCGCATTGGCAGAAAAGGGATATGTATCTATAGCCCAAGCTAAGTGAAGTCCCAGGCTGATAATCTATCCCTGTGCTTACTTGCTTCAGATGGAGAGGGTAAAGAATGTAACTCAGTTTGGTAGAGTATGTTCCTAGCATGTGCTAAGCCCTTGGTTCAAGTATTAGCACTGAATGAGCTGAGCATGGTGGTGCAGTCATGTAATTCCAGTACTTGGGAGATGGAGGCAGGAGGATCAGAAGTACAAGGTTACCTAAGGGCCTCATGGATATCAGTAGCTAGAAGATTATAGAAGAAGGATCAGCATTACTAAGGGGATTGGGCATGAGAGAGGTGATGTTTGATGTCCAGTACACTGAGCCTGACAGAACTATATTCCTCTGAGAAGTAGAAAAGAAGGTGGAGGCTGGAAAGATGGCTTAGCAGTTAAGGCATTTGCCTGCAAAGCCAACAGACCCAGGCTTGATTCCCTAGGACCCACGTAAGCCAGCTGCACACAAGGTGACATATGTATCTGGAGTGTGCAGTGGCTGGAGGCCCTGGTGTGTACATTTTTTTTCTCTCTCTCTTCCTCCTTCTCTCTGTTTCAAATAAACAAATAAATAAATATATATTTTTTAAAAGGTAAAACTTTTTTTTGTTTTGTTTATTTGAGGTAGGGTTTCACTCTAGCTCAGGCTCTCCTGGAATTCACTATGTAGTCTCAGGGTGGCCTCGAACTCACAGCGATCCTCCTACCTCTCCCTCCCGAGTGCTGGGATTAAAGGCATGTGCCACCATGCCTGGCAAGGCAAAACTTTTTTTAAAAAAATAGAAAGTAAAAAAGAAGTTGGTGGGGGTGCTGGTCAATGTTTAAAGATGCTTGATTGCAAAACCTGACTGCTTGGGTTTGTTTCTCCAGTACTCATGTAAAGCCAGATACACTAAGTAGCATATGCATCTGGAGTTTGTTTGCCTTGACAGGAGGCCCTGGAAAGCCCATACTCACTCTTTTCTGGATGACTCTTTTTCTCTGGCTCCTTGAGAATGTCAAGGTGGCTGAGTGGCCTAAGATGGCTTCCCTTAGGTCTGTTCACCAGAGGTTGTTTCATTGGGAGGCAAAGGTAGGAGGATCGCTGCGGCGAACCCCCTGACCAGCAGGAGAAGAACGACCAGCAAACGAAGATCCTTCTTGATCACACTTTATTGGAGAGCCTCTTGGTTAACAGGAAAGCTGATGGCGAGGGGCAAGGGGTGCAGGAGTGTAGCTGCTTTTATAGGGCAGAATACTATGGGGCGCCTGCTGATTGGCTGCCATAGGCTCACCCACCCAACAGGAGCCACAGGATAGGCTCAGGACAAGGTGCTGCCCAAATAAGGAATTGTTTACCTCAAGACTGGCAGGAAGCTAGCGCCATTTTGTAATGGTGTCTGCATTAGCTCCCTGCAGTGGAATTGTTTACCTCAAGACTGGCAGGAAGCTAGCGCCATTTTGTAATGGTGTCTGCATTAGCTCCCTGCAGTGGAATTGTTTACCTCAAGACTGGCAGGAAGCCAGCGCCATTTTGTAATGGCGTCTGCATTGGCTCCCTACAGTTCCCCCTTTTTTATTAACTTATGGCATAGCTCAGAAAAATAGGCACCTTCCCGATCAGGTCCG
Organism: Jaculus jaculus; assembly: GCF_020740685.1. Classification (NCBI taxonomy): domain Eukaryota; kingdom Metazoa; phylum Chordata; class Mammalia; order Rodentia; family Dipodidae; genus Jaculus; species Jaculus jaculus. The sequence continues at coordinate 70,837,444 of NC_059109.1, read as the reverse complement.
CACCTCATGATGTGTTGACCGATCAAGGGAAGAAGTTCAACCTCCCCTTCCTCAGTGCAATGGGACAGATCCCCTGAGAGTGCAAAGGCGGCGGTCAAACGAAAGCTACCAGATCCCTGCCCATCCTCGTGCAATGGGTACTCTGAGACCCTGAGGGTGCAAGGGCCAGGGGAGCTATTTGCTTTTTAAAGCTGACAGCCAAATTTGGGGGGAGGAACCACTTTCCAAGGCAGTGAGCACTTGAGAAATGACCATCTTGTCTCTCTCGGTCTGGGTTCGCAGGCGGCAAATCAACCAGAGGCAAAGTACGCATCCTCCCAGGCAGCACACTAGGAACATTCCCACTCCTACCCCTTCCTTAAAATGACAGATAGCAGGAAGCATTGGTGTAATTACTAAAAGAGAAGTTACTAAGAACGAACAGAAACGGTGGATGAACACACACCGGTGCAGGGGCAAAGGAAGTATTCCTCCCACAGCCATGTCCAATGTCATTAACACCCCTAGATGTATTGAGGCGCTTCCAAGATGCCCCTTCATCTTGTGTCTCTTTCTCTTCCACTTGATTCTCTGTATGGAGGGTCCTGGACACATTATTGCAAGCTACAAGTCCTCCTTGTAACAGTACAAAAGGTGTAAAGTCCGTGCAGCTGCCATTTTTCCCACACAAAATCCACTTTGAAAATGGAGTTGTAAAGAAGCGAGGGAAGACCGTGGCAGAATGGAGCACCGGCATAGGTTTGGGAAGGGTTGACAGAATACCCCAACATGGCTCTCCTTCAATGGATTCCAGGCACAGGAGGAAGATTATCCACAAGACCTTCATCATCTCCACCCTGATGGACATCACTGTCTCCTGGACCCTCCTCCGGAGATCGCTTGACTGTCCTCACCAGCCGGGCTGGAACCCAATGAGGGGAATCCTGTTCCTGTGGAAAAACACAAACAGCTCCCCTGGATCTTATTACAAAAAGATCTGGTCCTTTCCATTTATTATCTAAGACATCCTTCCACATCACCATCTCACTGGATGATTGAATCACATGTTGACTGTGCCTGTCAGCTGCAGATTTATTATTTTTATCCAAGATTAAAAAATTAAGGGTAAAAAGGGCTAAAGACACTCTTTCCTTGGGAGTTGCATTTTCCGCTATACCCCCTTTTTGTTTAAATAAAAGAGCTTTTAGACTTTTATTGGCTCTTTCTACTATACCTTGACCTTGTGGGTTGTAAGGAAGGCCAGTGGTATGAGCAACCTGTATTTGGGCACAGAAGGCTCGAAAGCCACCAGATGAGTACGCTGGGCCATTATCAGTTTTTAGGCGGTGTGGCTTTCCCCAAGCAACCCAGGCCTCTAGGCAGTGAGTTTTGACATGAGAGACCTTCTCACCTGCCAATGGTGAGGCAAAAATAATACCTGAGCATGTGTCCACTGAGACATGTAGGTATTTTACTTTCCCAAACTCTGGAAGATGTGTTACATCCATTTGCCAAAGGTCTCCAGGACGTAGGCCCCGGGGGTTAACGCCCACATGTGGGGAGGGTAGAAAGGTGACACAAGACTGACAAGATTTTACAATGTCTCGTGCTTCATTTCTGGAAATAGAAAATTTTTTTCTCAAGGTGTTTGCAGGAACATGATATAGTCTATGGAATTCAGTAGCTGAAGCTTTTGTATCTTCCAGAGAAATCATGGTGAGCCTAGTGGCCCGGTCCACGAGGTCATTAGCCTGTGATAAGGGGCCAGGCAGCAACGAATGCACCCGAATATGAGTTAATAAAAAGGGCAAGTTCGCTGCAAAATTAAAGACTGAAGTTGTAAAAGAATATTAGACACTAGACTAGCAGAGCGAACCGAAGCGGCAATCTCTAGGCCAGCAACCGCATTAGCTACATATAGGGAATCCATGAACAAGTTAAAAGAGGTAGAGAATGTCCAAAAGACCTCCAAAACAATTAGGCATTCAACAATTTGAGGGGAATCAGGTCTAAACATTCTTACAATAGGCTCCGAGCCCTGTACCAAGTAGGCCCCACGACCAGACTTTGAACCATCAGTAAAGATGGCAGGGGCTGATGTAATAGGCTCTTGAGCAGTGATTTTAGGAAAATACACCAAATTATTTCTAACAAAAGACAAAATAGGGCTCTTTGGATAATGATTATCTATGACATTTGGGAAAGCGCACATGAGAATGTTCCAATCATCTATAGTGCCAGACAAGACCTTTACTTGTTCCTTAGTATAAGGAATGATAAGTTTGTCAGGCAACTTTGTAAAGTGTATTAATAATATTTAAGCCCCAAACAAGCCTGTCGGGCTACCAGCTGTGGAAAATATTGGAGAGTGTGGGCTCCCAAGGAGTTTTTTTTTTCTTTTTCTTTTTTTTGTCTTTTTCTTTCTCTTGAAGCCATAATAGAAGCCCCTCCTAGCGGAGGCCAGCCGCGACCAGGTTTTTGTTTTAATGAAGCGGCATGTGTCCCCAGGGGAGTTATAGGGTGGGGGTGCGGAAGGCTCTATCGACTGTAAAGGACCACACCCTTGGCCTTGAGGCCCCTTTGTCCGCTCCCTTTTATAACAGGCGGTGGCCTCCTTTAGTCCTTCCTCTTCCCCTTTAAATAATTCTTCTTCTTCCTCCTCTGCAGAATCGGAGCTAGCCTCCTCATCTGTGTCAAGTACATTTAAATGTGTAAGCTCCTCAATGGGAGGATAGAGCCTGTTAAAGGCTCCTCTTTCCCCCTCGGGGGGGGGGGGCAATGATAGATTTCACCTGTTTCTCTGAGCTCATCTTGTAAACCTTTTTCTTTGTTTAATCCCTTCTTTTTTATTTTTTTTCTTTTTCTAGGCCTAGTTTTTGACTCCCCCTTTGAATCTGACTCAGAAAGGCTATCCTGATGTCTTGCGAGAATTTCTCGTCCCCTTCTAATAAGTTCCATGTGGTTTTCTTGAGAATTGCCCATGTTGTGCTCACAGCAAACGACAAGGACAATAAACCACACAGGAATGAAAATAAGAAGGATCAGGTAGGGATCTAAGTGAAAAAACATTATGACTGGGGATGACTTACCGACGTCTTCCTCTCCATGTGTCAAGTTCTGGATCCTCTTCGGCCCCTCGCCTGGTCACCACAAAGCACCTGGCGTCCCGGGTTTCGGCACCACTTTGTGGCGAACCCCCTGACCAGCAGGAGAAGAACGACCAGCAAACGAAGATCCTTCTTGATCACACTTTATTGGAGAGCCTCTTGGTTAACAGGAAAGCTGATGGCGAGGGGCAAGGGGTGCAGGAGTGTAGCTGCTTTTATAGGGCAGAATACTATGGGGCGCCTGCTGATTGGCTGCCATAGGCTCACCCACCCAACAGGAGCCACGGGATAGGCTCAGGACAAGGTGCTGCCCAAATAAGGAATTGTTTACCTCAAGACTGGCAGGAAGCTAGCGCCATTTTGTAATGGCGTCTGCATTGGCTCCCTACAGTGGAATTGTTTACCTCAAGACTGGCAGGAAGCCAGCGCCATTTTGTAATGGCATCTGCATTGGCTCCCTACAGATCGCTGTGAGTTTGAGGCCACCCTGAGACTACTTAATGAATTCCAGGTATTCCTGAGCTAGAGTGAGACTCTATCTCATTCTCTCTGCTTGCAAATAAATAAATATATTGTAAATCTATTTTATTTTTATATTTTTGGTCTTTTTAAAAATGTTTTTCAAGGTAGGGTCTCATTAGAGCCCAGGCTGATCTGAAACTCAGTCTGTAGTCCCAGGCTGGCCTCGAACTCACAGGAATCTTCCTCCCTCTGTCTCCTGAGTGTTGGAATTAAAGGTGTACACCACTGTGCCCAGCTTAAAACACACACACACTCACTCACTCACATATACATATGCATATATATATATTTTGAGGTAGGGTCTCACTCTAGCCCAGACTGGCCTGGAATTCATTTTGTAGTTCCATGCTGGTGTTGAACTCACAGCAATCCTCCTACCTCTGCCTCCTGAGAGCTAGGACTATGTGGCTGCTAGGGAATTGAACTCTGGTCCTCTTTGCAGGCAAGTGCCTTAACTACTGCGCCAACTCTTCAGCCCTAAATTCTTTTATTAATAAGACTAAGAACCCACAAAAGGGGACCATGGTTCCCTTGGAGCAATATTATGTGAGAACTTAATTTGTGTTTTGTTCTTAATACGTTAAAAAAAATCCTTAAAACTACTGGTGGTTGTATCAGAAGAATCACACTAGAGGGGCTGAGAAGATTGTTCAGTGGTTAATGCAATTGTCTGCAGAAGAAACACACTATGAATCTAACGGCTATCCAAAGAGAAGAGGGGAAAAATATCAGGTGAAACCAATGTCATCTTTATTACCCTTTGGCTTACTCTCTTATCAGAGGTCTGCCATACCCAGTTCAAAGTCCATCTCCACCAGGAAGTTGCTGGAGATCTTCACGGCCCCCAACTGACCACATATACTGCTATAATTTGCTCCTTCCTCTAATCCAGCAGTATGTATTATTTGCCTTGTATTTTTGTGATTTTTCAGGTATGTGTCTCTAGGAGACCACAAGTTCATGAGAAGATATGTTTTGCACATTTTATACAGATATTGGCATTATCCTGTGTACCTGATAGGTCCTTAAAAGATATTTGCTGAACCAAAGTGGAAGAGGGCAAGAAAACTGACCAACACTGAGCAATTTTAAAAACTTTTATTAACATCTTCCCATAATTATAGAAAGTAAACCATGCTAATTGTTAGAAAAAGTAGGGAAAGAGATGAGGGGGAAGGTCCAGCTCAACAGCAAACTTTCTTCCTGACAGCCTGAAAGGGCTCTGACTGTTAGGTTGGACCTAGTCCAAAGGCAGAGTTGCTGCAGAAGACAAAATGGTGAGGAGGAGAGGGCTTACTGGAAAATACAAAAACCAAGCTGACTGCATTCCTCAGAAACCACCCCACCCATTGTTTCTCCTTGCCCCTAGGCCACAGTTTTCTGTTTACCTTAGCCCAAGGAATCTGTTTTGGTGACACACCCTAACTGCCTGACCATAATCTTGGGATCAACAAGAGCATTCCCCTGAAGAAACTCCCCTTCATAACTTCACAAAGAAGCTGCCCATTCTGCTATCCCCTCCCAGCAGATAGAGGCCTTATAAAACCTAACCTTCACAAACCAAAGGTGTTGTGCTGTTCTCTTACAAGATAGCCTGGCTTATAATTTCTGCTGGTGTCTGGCTAAGTGTATATACTATTCTCACCAAACTGCCTGGTAAGCACTTCTCTTAGTGTTAATCCCCATGTATTAATGCTACTCTTACTTTTGGTTAGAGAAGCTTCTCTTTTCAGATGGTGATGACCTCTGGGATGACTCAGAAGGCATCATAGTGCAGATAAGAAGTGATAGAGATTTGTGCAGCACTAAAACATCTCTATCACAACTTCCAAGGCTCAGGGTCCATTGCAGAAGAGGTGGTGGAAAGAAAGTAAGAGCCAAATCAAGGGTAGGACTCCTTACAATGCAGTCTTCCAGACACAAAATGGCCTGGATATCCATGACCTCGCAATGCCTGACACTACCTACTCAAGACTATCATAATAGGAGGAAATAATGCTGATATCAAAATAAAAGAGAGTGTGATTGAGAAGAAAGGGGGCTATGATGGAGGAGTTGCAAAGGAAAGTGGGAGGGAATTACCATGGTTTATTGTCTATAACTATGGAAGCTGTAAATAAAAATAAAAAATAAATAATTGTGGTTAGTTAAGTTCAGCCCCTAAAATTGGGGTCATGGCTAGCCTCTTTCTAAGACAGCCCCTAGCCCAGACCAATTGCTATCTCTCTCGATCACCTGAGCCAGTCGGTAGAGCCTACCATCATAAGGTTATAAATACATTTGCAAGGGGAGAGCAAGATCTCTGGGCTGCCTGATCACTTGTGAGACTCCAGCTCCTCATGAATTTCTCTTTGGCTTGACCTGGCTGGGCTGAACTGAGGGGAGAACCTCCTGACCCCTGTTTTTCACATGGGATCTCATTTCCACCTGCTATTCACAAGACAGGAACTATGTGTACTTTTGTAAAACCCATGGAAAAATACCAGGAGCCAAAGACAGCCCCCAGATGCAGACAGGCAAACAGCCTTGTGACCCCCAGATGCAGACAGGCAAACAACCTTGTGACCATAGCATGACCATTGACCCCGCCTAATGTACTATAGATAACCCTGTCAGGATGTTTCTGAGAAGAAAAAAAAAAAAAAAAAAAGGATCCCCACCGACTCCAAGTCTATTAATAAGTAACCAGTAACCAGTGCTGGGACTGAAATCATGCTTCTGCTTCTGTAAACCTGCTTCTGCTCTCCCTACCCCTATAAAAAGAGACCCTTCCCCTTGCCTGGAGCGCTCAGCCTCTCGAAGGACTGGAGTGCCCGCAGGCGCCTGTGTAAACAATAAAGCTGCCTCTTGCCTTTGCATCCAGTGGCTCGGTCTTGGTTCTTGGGCGTGGGTCTCCCACCACGGAAGATTCCCCCTCCCCCGGGAATCTTACACTTTCTTTCCTGTCCTCTTCATGGTTTTTCCAGGCCCACCACGTGGGCTCTCAAGCCATGGGGAGGTATATTTATCTTCCTTCCCTTCGTTCTATACTTCCCTTAACAAATATGGTAATTAGATAATTATCAATCTTATTTTATTAAATTCTTTGGTTAAAAGTAGACACAAACCCAGGTTTGGGATTCAACGACTTCCTGAACCCCTAACACCCCCTAGAGAGGAATGGATTTGGGACTGAAAGAAAAGCGGGGGGGGGGGGGGGGACTGGAGATATGCCTAGGAGTGCTATAGCTGGGTCATGTGGTAGATCAATCTTTAGCTGTCTCAGGAACCTCCACACTGATTTCCACAATGGCTGGACTAGATTGCATTCCCACCAACAGTGTAGAAGGGTTCCGCTTTTTCTGCATCCTCACCAGCATTCTACCAATTCTACTAATGCTAAGTGCTCACCTTGATTTCTCTCTCTCTCTCTTTCTCAGTGCTGGACAGCCAGAGGTGAGTTCTCTGGACATTCAAGGCCCTGGTGGTTGAGGGATGGGAGGCTATTCCAGGTGCCTGGAGTTGTACCATACCTGGTCCCATTTTGTATCTCCTTCAGCAGCTGCTCAACTGGCCCCTGCTCTCTTCCCCTTCAGGTTTCTTGACTTTTCAAGGCTGATGTGAGTGGAAAATTCCTTCACCTTGTTTCTGCTCTTACCACTCCGCACTGCTGAGTGGTCAGGTGGGTGGGCTTGTGGATCAGGACTATGGCACCTGGGCAGAATTCTGGCCAGTTTCCTCTTTTCTAGAAGATCTTGGTCTCTCCCGCTTATCTGCTGTGGTTGATAATAATTCATACACCTTCATTTTTCAGTAGAAGACTATATTTTGCTGTGGTTCTGTTTATTTCCCTCCCTAGACTGATTTTGTGTGGCTAGTATGCTGCTATCTTACCCAGAAGTCAGAAATTGCAAACAACACATACCACACTTTTTAAATACTGGGAAAGTCCTCCCTCCCAGGAGGGGCCCAGGTTGTTTGCAGAAAAACAAATCTAGGGTAGAGATAAGAAGTCAAATCACATTTTGATCTTTAACAAAGTGGAGGCTGTAAGGATAGGCCCAAAGACACCCCTGCTTCTTACTTTTAGGGGCTTAATCACCCTAACTGCATAACAAAGCTACCCGATTCCCTCTTAATAAAGATGTCTCAGTGGCTTAGCGGTTAAGTGCTTGCCTGTGAAGTCTAAACACCCCAGTTCGAGGTTTGATTCCCCAGGACCCACGTTAGCCAGATGCACAAGGGGGCGCACGCATCTGGAGTTCGTATGCAGTGGCTGGAAGCCCTGGCGTGCCCATTCTCTGTCTCTCTCTCTCTCCCTTTCTGTCTGTCACTCTCAAATAAATAAGTAAAAATAAACAAAAAATATTTTTAAAAATAAAAATAAAGATGTCTCAGTGCTAAACACTCCACTGCCACTTCTCAGCATTATGGTAACTTTTGAGTTATCCCATTGTCACCACCATCTGAAAAGAGAAGCTTCTCTAACCAAAAGTAGCATTAATATGTAGGTATAAACATTGTGTTTACACCAGAGTTTGTCGGGCATAATATATGCACTCATCCAGACAACAGCAGACATTATTTTCCTGGGCTCATGACGTCCCCTTACATAAGCTTTTTTTAAAAAAAAAATTATTTATTTAAGAGCGACAGAGAGAGGAAGAGGCAAATAAAGAGAAATAGTAAGAATGGACACACCAGGGCTTCCAGCCACTGCAAACGAACTCCAGATGCATGCGCCCCCTTGTGCATCTGGCTAACATGGGTCCTGGGGAATCGAGCCTCAAACTGGGGTCCTTAGGCTTCACAGGCAAGCACTTAACCGCTAAGCCATCTCTCCAGCCCTTCCATAGGCTTTTGATGAGGTTTTCAGTACCAGGCATGTACTCCCTCCTGTGTAACAGACCTCTGGTTGTTTTCCCCCATAACAGACATGTCATTATTGCAACATTTGGCCAGGCTATCCAGTCTTAAGGCTTGCAAGGTCTACTGCTGTTTACCACTCTTGATTACTTCTTTCACTCATAGGGCTGCATGTAGTATAGCTTTTTCTAGCTTTCTGTCAGCTGGTCCACAAGGAGGAGTTTTTTGGCTCAGTCTACGTTAATTTCTCAGTGATTTGTAGCCCAAGCATGTGAAGTCTTCAACAATGGGTCTTACCATGTAGTTCTTGTGGGAAACCTAGAGCCTTGGCAATGGCCTGTAAAGTTTTGGGGTAATCAGGGACCTCCCTGGCCAATAATTCACTGGAAGGTATTGCATCCCTGACACTGAAATTTTTCTAATAATTATCTATGGCATCTGGGTACACCATTATCCAACTCTATCAGATACTTCTGCTCAAACTCTCTCTCTCAGTGTATATATTATTGGCTGGCAAAGAAGTAGGTTTCCATATGCCTTATTCATAACAACTTAAATTTATTTTTTATTTTATTTTTTTTTAAATATTTTATTTATTTATTTGAGAGCGACAGAGACAGAGAGAAAGCTAGATAGAGGGAGAGAGAGAGAGAATGGGCGCGCCAGGGCTTCCAGCCTCTGCAAACAAACTCCAGACGCGTGCGCCCCCTTGTGCATCTGGCTAACGTGGGACCTGGGGAACCGAGCCTCAAACCGGGGTCCTTAGGCTTCACAGGTGAGCACTTAACCGCTAAGCCATCTCTCCAGCCCTTAAATTTATTTTTTAAGGTAGGGTCTCACTCTAGCCCAGGCTGACCTGGAATTCACTATGTAGTCTCAGGCTGGCCTTGAACTCACAGCAATCCTCCTACCTCTGCCTCCTGAGTGCTGTGATTAAAGGTATGCACCATAATGCCTTACCTGCTTTGTTTTGTTTTGTTTTTTTTACATCTTAATTTTAAAAAATTATTTGTTTATTTGAGAAAGATGGGGAGAGACAAAGAGAGAGAGAAAGAAAATTGCCATGGCAGGGTCTCTAGCCACTGCAAATGAACTACAGATGCATATCCCACCTTGTGCATTTGGCCTAGGTAGGTATTGGGGAATCAAACCTGGGTCCTTAGGTTTCACTGGCAAGCACATTAAGCACTAAGCTATCACTCCAGCCCCAACATCTTAAGTTTTAATTGACTCTCCTCCCAAATGTCCTTTATTTTTTTTTCATTTAAAATTTTTATTTATTTATTTATTTGAGAGCGACAGACACAGAGAGAAAGACAGATAGAGGGAGAGAGAGAGAATGGGTGCGCCAGGGCCTCCAGCCTCTGCAAACGAACTCCAGACATGTGCACCCCCTTGTGCATCTGGCTAAGGTGGGACCTGGGGAACCGAGCCTCGAACAGGGGTCCTTAGGCTTCACAGGCAAGCGCTTAACCGCTAAGCCATCTCTCCAGCCTCATAGTCCATTTTAATTGAGTTGCTTGATTTCTTATTATTTAGTTTTTGGAGTATTTTGTATATTTTGAATATTAATCCTCTGACAGATCTGGCAATGATTCTCTCCCATTCTGTAGGTTGCTCTATTCACAGTGTCTTTTGCTATACAAAAGCTTTATAATTTCATGAGGTCCCAGTGGTTGATTAGTGGTTTTATTTCCTGAGCCACTGGGGTTATCTTCTGAAAGTCATTGCCTATGCCAATATGTAGAAGGGTTTCCCCTACTTTTTCCTCTAGCAGTTTCAGAGTTTCAGGTCTTATATTAAGGTCTTTGACCCATTTGGACTTGATTCTTGTGCACGGAGAGAGTTAAGGATTTATTTTCATCCTTCTACAGATACATATCCAGTTTTCCCAGCACCATTTGTTGAAGAGGCTATATTTTCTCCAATGAGTATTTTTTGCATTTTTGTCAAAGATCAAGTGGCTGTAGCTGCCCAAACTTACATCTGGGTCCTCTATTCTGTTCCATTGATCTACATGTCTGCTTTTGTGCCAGTACCATGCTATTTTTGTTACTATGGCTCTGTAATGTAGGTTAAAATCAGGTATAATGATACCACCAGCCTTATTTTTGTTGCTCAAAATTGTTTTGGATATTTGAGTTTCTTTTTTTCTTTTCAAGGTAGGGCTCACCCTTGCTCAGGCTAACCTGGAATTATGTCCTTTATTTTTCAATCTCTTCCCCTGACCTCATGTAAGCCATTGCACCCCAGTAATCTGTTTGTCTACTTACATGTGTACGGTATCCTCCCCTTAAGTCCTCCCTTCTCATCCTCCCCTTATAGGCCCTTTCTAGCTTACTGGCCTCTGCTACTGACTTTTACTTTAACTGGGGTTATATTCAGAAAGTTGTTTCCTACTTTTTCCTCTAGCAGTTTCAGAACTTCAGGTCTAATATTAAGGGTTTTTTTTTTTTCTTTTGTCCATTTGGTCTTGATTCTTTTTTTTATTAATTAATTTTTTAAATGTGTAAAGAACTTTTTAAAAGATTTTATTTTTATGTATTTATTAGAGACAGAGAGAGGGAGAATGGACACACCAGGGTCTCTAGCCACTGCAAACAGACTCCAGACACACGTGCCACCATGTGCATCTGGCTTACATGGGACCTGGAGAATTGAACCTGGGTCCTTAGGCTTTGCAGCCATATGCTTTAACTGCTAAGCCATCTCTCCAGCCCTTTTTCTAACTTTTTTTTTATTGACAACTTTCATAATTATAGACAATAACCCATGGTTAACACCCAGCTGTTGTCTACATTAAAAAATTATTTATTTATTTCAAAGAGAGAAAGAATGGGCACACCAGGGCCACTTACAAAATACTCTATGTTGCAGTCAGGTCCTCATTGCTGGTTGAAATCACCCAACCAAAAACAGCTTCTGGGAAAAGAGGCTTATTTTGGTTTACAGGCTTGAGGGGAAGCTCCATGATGGCAGGGGGAAATGATGGCATGAGCAGAGGGCAGGCATCACCCCCTGGCCAGCATAAGGTGGACAATAGCAACAGGAGAGTTTGCCAAACACTGTCATGGGGAAACTGGCTATAACACCCATAAGCACCCCCCAACAACACACCGCCTCCAGGAGGTGTTAATTCCCAAACCTCCATCAGCTGGGAGCCTAGCATTCAGAAATGCCCAGGTTTATGGGGGACACCTGAATCAAACCACCACACTACACAAGCATGCATTTCCTTGTGTATGTGGCTTTAAGTGGGTACTGGTGAATTGAATCGAGGTCCTTTGGCTTTGCAGGCAAGTGTCTTACCCACTGAGCCCTCTTTCCAGTCCCCATTTTTAAATTTTATATATGTGCCATTCAGGTGTGGCATATGACTTACTTATTAAAATTATCAAATAAACATTGCATGACGTCATTGTTTCGCCCCATATTTCTGCACTAGCCTCCAATAGACCAAGGTAAAAATGAAAATGAGGGAAAAAAAGGGAACCAGATGTGATGGTGCATACCTGTAATCTCCATACTGGGACACAGAGAAGGACCACAGAAAGTTCAGGGCCAACTTGATTTACGTAGTGAGTTCCAGATCAGCCAGGACTACATAGTGAGACTCTGTTTTAACAAAACCAAACCAAACAAACAATGGAGTCACTCATATTAAAGTTCCATGTTGCCAAGATGAAACCAAGCTATTCATCTATCCTGAGAAATCATGATTAGAAGGATCACTACCAAACTTCTCAAAAAACCCAGTTTCCCTTTGTATAATAATGAAGATGTTATTTAATTCTACACAGTTACCCAAATTAGCTTGTTGTTAACTAGTCAATTGTTTTTCTACTGTTTTTGTTTCCATATAACTATTACAAAGAAAGTAACTTAGGGCTGAAGAGATGGTTTAGCAGTTAAGACACTTGCCCACTTAAGGACCCATGTTTGAATCTCCAGATCCCATGTAAGCCAGACACACAAGGGGACACAAACATGCCAGGTGACACATGCACATGTCATGGCACACGTGTCTGGAGTTTGAGTGCAGTGGCCAGAGGCTCTCGCACACCAATTCTTTCTCTCCTTAAAAAAAAATTAAAAAACAAAACAAAAAAAGCTGGGCATGGTGGCGATATGCCTTTAATCCCAGTACTTTGGAGGCAGAGGTAGGAAAATTGATGTGAGTTTGAGGCCACCCTGAGACTTCTTAGTGAATTCCAGGTCAGCCTGGGCTAGAGTGGGGACCCTACCTTGAAAAACAAAAAAAGTTACAAAATAAAGAAAGTAACTGACTTCCAGGTAAGATGGCAGTATAATAGCCACACCAAACCAACCTAGAAGGAATATAAACAGAAACATAGCAAAATACACTCTTATCCTGGAAAGTGAAGGGATATGTTGGGTCAGGAAATTGCACAAAAAATGAGTCAGGGACTGCTCAAGCTCAAAAACCAGAAAAAAAGTTTATTACAGCCAAGGCAAGATACAGCTGATCCACCAGGGATGCAGCCGGACTCGGGAGCTGGTACTGCGACCCGGAAGGAGCGGCTTACAGGCTTTTAAAAGAAAAATCAAAATGAGGAAAAAACACAACCAGGTACTAGGCAAACAATGTACAGCCAGGGGAGGAATGGAGTGACCTTTAACAGGATTGGTGGGTTCCAGGTAGAGAAATACATTGTAATCATGTAATTATAGTTAAGGAACTAGCTGCTTTGGTTCCAGGATGTTGGCAAACATAGAGGGTATTCAGAGGGGGGATCTGACTTCTTCACTGGTTTGCTCAGTTACAGGGAAATACCTTGTTGTCCTTGGAACTGGAGATCAACAAGAGTACATGAACAATATGGAGAGTGTTTAAAAAAATGGAGTTCCTGTAGTCAGCTTACAAAATGGAGTTTTTATGGCTAGCTTAGTCCTTTCAGGGTATAAGTTATTATCAACTATAGCAGAGAAGCAGGAGCGACAGAGGGAGAAAGAGGCAAATAAGAAGAAATAGAAAGAATGGGTATGCCAGGGCCTCCAGCCACTGAAAATGAATTCCAGATGTGTGCACCCCCTTGTGCATCTGGCTAACGTGGGTCCTGGGGAATCGAGCCTTGAACCAGGGTCCTTAGGCTTCACAGGCAAGCACTTAACTGCTAAGCCATCTCTCTAGCCCAAGTGTATCTTTTATACTCTAGGAGAAACAGCAAAAGTGACCCTAGGTGTTGAGTTTGCCTGCTATTCAAGTGTTGTAGTAGACTGGGTGAAGCAAATTACTCACAAATTCTAAAATTCAACTAAGCAGTATAGACATTCAATCAAAACCAGCACAGATACATGGCTTAGCAGTTAAGGTGTTTGACTGCAAAGCCTAAGAACCCCAGTTCAATTCCCCAGACCCATGTAATCCAGATGCATAAGGCGGTGCATATATCTGGAATTTGCAGTGGATGGAGGCCCTGGTGTGCCCATTTGGTCTTTCTGTTTCTTCCTCTTTCTCAAATAAATAAATAAATAAATAAATAAATAAATAAATAAATAAATAAATAAAATATTTAAAAAATCACACAGAGTATTTATACAAGGGATTAAACTAAATAGATAATCTGGTAAAGCCAAGGTTGCAGTTGCTGGAGGCCCTGCCATGCCCATTCTCTCTCCTTCTCTCTATCTGCCTCTTTCTCTCTCTGTTGCTCTCAAATAAATAAATAAAAATAAAATTAAAAAAAGATACACTTGAAACCTTAAACTCCTACACTGAAGATATATAAAGTCAGATTTATACATCTAAGAACACTGCAGAAAGTTATAAAACACAAGCATTAAATTAACTCAAGATGCAAAAATTTCTTCATTATAATACAAGAAATACAAACAAATCAAGACAATACAGTCCCACCAAAAATTAAAACTCCATCAGAAATGACCTCCAGTGAGATTGCTTTACATGAAATGCCTGACAAAGATTTCAAAAATAAATATTATATCTAGGCTGGAGAGATGGCTTAGCGGTTAAGTGCTTGCCTGTGAAGCCTAAGGACCCTGGTTACAGGCTCGATTTCCCAGGACCCACGTTAGCCAGATGCACAAGGGGGCACATGCGTCTGGAGTTCGTTTGCAGTGGCTGGAGTCTCTGGCATGCCCATTCTTTCTCTTTCTCTCTGCCTCTTTGTCTGTCACTTTCAAATAAATAGATAAACATAAAACAAAAAAAATTTAAAAAATATTATATATGTACTCAAAGAAGAAAACAAACTCTTGAATCCCAAGGAAACACAGGAAACCAACTTAATGAAATAAGTTTGTCAACACAAATCATGAATAAGAAAATAGAAATAATGAAAAAAAAAAAAAACCAATCAGAAACATTAGAAAGGAAAAACAGAGTAAGTCAAATAGAAAACTCTGTAGAAAGTCTCAGAAGTAGGCTGGATCAAGGAGAGGACAGAATATCTAAACTAGAAGACCAGGTGGCAGATCTAATACAGTCCAACAAAGAGAAGGCAAGAATGGGAATTTCAAGATACCTGGGACACTATGAAGACATCAAGCATAAAACTCAGGGCCTAGCATAAGAAGAATTTCACCCCAAAGGCCTAACAGGTATTTTCAACAAAACCATAGAAGAAATCTTCCTCCAAGTAGGGAAAGTGGTATCAATAAAGATATAGGAAGCCTATAGAACACCAAACAGACAAAAGCAGGAAAGAACCTCTCCTCGCCATATTATAATTAAACTACAGAACACACAAACCAAAGAAAATATATTGAAAGCAGTTAGAGAGAAAAATCGAGTCATATACAGGGCAAGCCCATCATGATAACAGCAGATTACTCAATACAAACCTTAAAAGCCAGAAGGGCTTGGAATGATGTATTCCAAGTTCTTAAAGATAACAACTGTCAACCAAGATTACTTTATCCTGCAAAGTTATCCATTCAAATAGACAGAGAAATAAGGACAGTGTACAACAAAAGCAGACTAAAGGAACATATGAAGACAGAACCAGCTTAACAGAAAATACTTGAAAGGATCCTCCATGCTCAAGAGAAAGAAAAGCACACACATAAGAAACATGGAAAAAACAAACCAAGCTGGGTGTGGTGGCGCATGCCTTTAATCCCAGCACTTGGGAGGCAGAGGTAGTAGGATCGCTATGAGTTCGAGGCCACCCTAAGAATACAGAGTGAATTCCAGGTCAGCCTGGGCTAGAGTGAGACCCTACTTTGAAAAACAAACAAAACAAAACAAAACAAAAAACCATACATAAATACTAGTTACTACAAGAGATCAAAGGTAAAACCAGAGGAACTACAAAATAAGAAATATCACCAAAATAAATACACATCTTTCAATAATAACTCCTTTTTTACTTTATTTATATTTATTTATTTGAGAGAGAGAGAAGGAGGCAGAGAAAGTGAGAGAAATAATGGGCATGCCAGGGCCTCTAGCCACTGCAAATGAACTCCAGACACATGTGTCCCCTTGTGCATCTGGCTTACATGGGTCCTGAGGAACCAAACCAGGGTCCTTTGGCTTTGCAGACAAAGGCCTTAACCACTAAGCAATCTCAGCCCCCAATAATAACTCTTAATATTAATGGCCTCAATGCCCCAACCAAAAGACACAGGTTTATAGACTGGGTTAAAAAGCAGGATCCTTTGGGGATGGTGATGCATGCCTTTAATCCCAGCACTCAGGAGGGAGAGGTAGGAGGATGTGGTAGTTTGATTCAGGTGTCCCCCATAAACTTAGGTGTTGTGAATGCTAGGTTCCCAGCTGATGGAGATTTGGGAATTAATGCCTCCTGGAGGGAGTGTATTGTTGGGGGCAGGCTTATGGGCTTTACTTTATAGCCAGTTTCCCCATGCCAGTGTTGGGCACACCCTCCTGTTGCTGTGGTCCACCTTCTGTTGGCCAGGGGGTGATGTCCACCCTCTACTCATGCCATCGTTTTCCCTTGCCATCATGGAGCTTCCCCTCGAGCCTGTAAGCCAAAATAAATCTCTTTTTCCCAGAAGCTGCTCTTGGTTGGGTGATTTCTACCAGCAATGCGAACCAGACTGCAACAGTAAAGTGGTACCGAGGAGTGGGATTGCTGCTAGACCCCTGACTATGTGGCTTCAGCCTTTTGTAGCTGATTTTCAAGAGGAATGTGGAAGGAGTTGAAACCTTGGCCTAAGAGATGCCTTGCAGTGCTGTAAGTACAGTTTGATGGTCTATCCTGGTCAGAGCTGAAAGACCTGAAGGCAGTAAGAACTATGGACTATGAGGTTTGGCTTATGAGGGTGAGAAAGAGCTTTGCCTGGACTGGGTTAGCAGTTTGTGTGAGAAGCTTGCTCTTATGCCCATGCCCTGAGAATTTGTGCAGGGTTGCTTTGCGTAGAAACGAACTGGTGTAAGCAGAGGGATATGGCACAGAAAGAAAAATCTTTGGGTGAACTGTTGCCCGTTCAGCTGCAACTGAGAGATTACAATCTTTGAGACTGGGCTAGCTGACCTGCACTGGGGCAAACAGGAAAAATGTAGACTCTTTTGAAGGGGCCTGAGTGCTCAAGGAGTGTCCTGTTCTTCAAAGTCTGCATTATTCCCCCCTGGATTAACAAATTGGCACCCTACCTGGTATTGTGGAGTATAAGAAATGCTTGAAAGAGGGTCATTGAGTTTGCAACATGGTCTTGTGTTTTGGAAATGGCCATGGGCAGTGTGAAGCAGGTTTGCTGGTTGCCTGCATAGAAACCCCATGGGGCCATGAGGATGAACCGTGGCTTGCAGTGGAGACCCAGTGGAGATGCGGGACCATGAAATGGCCGCCGAGGAGCTGCCGCCCCGATGAAGTTTTCCAGGACTGTGAGTAGTCTAGCTGGAGGGGCAGAATTGGAATGCCAGAGACTTGTTGCTGGTTAGAATTATCGTACTTGAAGATTTGTCACTGGCTAGAGTTGTTGGACTTGAAGCTACAGAGTTTGATGTTTGCCCTGGTTGGTTAAATCTTGTATTGGTTGAATGTTTCTTTGCTATGCCCAATGCCATCTTTTGCAGTGTGAATATTTATTCTGTGCCATTATGGGTTTTTTGAGGTTATGTTTTGGTATTATGGCTCAGTTAAAAGATCTTGGACTATGGGGATGTATGAACATCATTGGAATTGATAAAAACTATGGGGATTTTTAAAGTCAGACTGAATGCATCATATTTTACATCATGTATGGATATCAGTTTATGGAGGCCAGGGGCGGAATGTGGTGGTTTGATTCAGGTGTCCCCCATAAACTTAGGTGTTGTGAATGCTAGGTTCCCAGCTAATGGAGATTTGGGAATTAATGCCTCCTGGAGGGAGTGTATTGTTGGGGGTGGGCTTATGGGCTTCATAGCCAGTTTCCCCATGCCAGTGTTGGGCATACCCTCCTGTTGCTGTGGTCCACCTTCTGTTGGCCAGGGGGTGATGTCCACCCTCTGCTCATGCTATCGTTTTCCCCTGCCATCATGGAGCTTCCCCTCAAGCCTGTAAGCCAAAATAAATCTCTTTTTCCCAGAAGCTGCTCTTGGTTGGGTGATTTCTACCCGCAATGCGAACCAGACTGCAACAGAGGATCACTGTGAATTTGAGGCCACCCTGAGAATACACAGTGAATTCCAGGTCAGCCTGAGCTAGAGTAAGACCCTATGTCAGGACACTTCCCAACGCCCCCCCCCCAAAAAAAATAATCTGCCTCAAAAGTAGTATCTTTGAATTTTTTGCCTCCAAAAATCTCACCTTTCCACAAAAGATGTATACTAAATTAGGGAGAAATGTTGGGAAATGATGTTTCACGAAAAGGGGCCTACAGGGAGGTCTCTGATGCCCCCAAGACATAGGCAGCCTGGAAAGATGGCTTAGCATTTAAGTGTTTGCCTGTGAAGCCTAAGGACCCTGGTTCAAGGCTCGATTCCCCAGGACCCATGTTAGCCAGATGCACAAGGGGGCGCATGCATCTGGAGTTCATTTGCGGTGGCTGAAAGCCCTGGCATGCCCATTCTCTGTCTGTCTCTATCTGCCTCTTTCTCTCTCTGTCTGTTGCTCTTAAATAAATAAGTAAACAAAAAAATTAAAATACATTATAGGTCATTGCTGAAGCCCTTGGTTTCCCATCAGGAATAGATAGTAAGACCCTATTGCTGAAGACTCCACATAAACCCTGCTGGAACTGAGCTGATAACCTCCTCCAAGTAGACCAGCTGACAGAAAGCTAGAAGAAGCCATTCTACATGTAGTTCTATGGGAGAAAAAGATATCACCAGTGAAGATACTCAACAGTGGACAGTGCAAGCCTTATAATTGGCCAGCCAGGCCAAATGAGCCAACAGTTGCAATAGTGGCCCATCTGTCATGGTGGAAACCAACTGCCCTCCAATTGGACTGGAGGCCTGCTCCATGGGAGGGAATATATCCCTGATACTGAAAACTTAAAATAGGGGTAGTCATGAGCCCTAGGGGTATAACATCTGCTGATGTCTGGATAAATGTATATACTATGTGTAGCAGACAGCTTCAGGTTCACTGAGATGAACTTCCAGACCAGGCAGAGGAAGGGATATTTATTGAAGCTTACAGACCCAGGAGAAGTTCCATAATAGCAGAAGAAGCTGGCCTGCCTTCACAGGCCCAAGCAGAGAGAGAGAGAAGTACAAGCCACAAGCCAAAACCCACAGCACACTTCAGGAACTCCAGCTAGGCACACTTTGCATATCTTTAGATTGAAATCGGAAACCCACCACCACACCTTAAGATCACCCAGTGACATTTCCTCCAGCCAGGTAGCCAGCAGATGCAAACTACAAACAATAAAGAACTGAATATATTGGGGGCCATCTATTCTATTCAAATCACCACACTATGCTTATCAAACTACCCAGTAAGCACTTCTCTTAATATTTATACCCTTATATTAATGCTACTCCCACTTTGGGTACAGAATCTTCTCTTTTCAGATGGCAGTGATCTTGGGATGACTCAGAAGGTATCATAGTGCTGGAAAGAAGTGACTGGAGTACTGAGTAACATCTCGATCACACCTTCCAAGGCTCAGGGTCTAATGCGGAAGAGGTGGCAGAAAGAATGTAAGAGCCAAAGGAAGGGTAGGACTCCCTCCAGACATAAAATGGCCTGGATATCCATGACCTCATAGTGCCTGACACTACCTACACAAGACCATCATAAGAGGAGGAAAAGATCATGACATCAAAAGAAAAGAGAGACTGAGATGGGAAGGGGGATATGATGGAGAATGGAATATCAAAGGGGAAAGTGGGGGGAGGGAGGGTATTACCATGGGTATTTTTTATAATCATGGAAAATGTTAATAAAAATTGAGAAAAAAAAAAAAGAAAAGGGGCCTAGAAAACAAGCAGGTGTCACTATCCTAATATCATATAGGGTAGACTTCAGACCAATATTAGTTAGGAAAGATAAGGAAAGTCACTTTATATTGATTAACTGAACACTCCAACAGGAAGAAATTACAAACCTAAACATATGTGCACCTAAAATGGGGGTTCACAGTTTCATCAAATAAACCATATCAGAACTAAGGTCACAAATAAGACCAAACACAGTTGAAGTGGGTGACTTCAACACCCCAGTCTCATCAATTGACAGGTCATCCTAGCAAAAAGTAAGCAGAGAGACATCTGGATTAAATGAGATCACAGAACTAATGGACCTATCAGATATCTACAGGATATTTCACCAATTAAATCAAGATGAGATTAATCATTTACATAGACCTATAGCACGTATGGAGATCCAAGCCATTACTATAAAGTCTCCCAACTGAAAAAAGTCCAGGCCCAGATGGATTCACTGGTGAATTTGACTAGACTTTTTTGGAATAACTAACACCAATGCTTCTTAAACTCTTCCATAAAATAAAAAACGAAGGAATCCTAACAAACTCCTTCTATGAAGCCAGCATCACTGTGATACTGAAAGCAAAGACAACAACAGCAAAAAAAGAAAATTATAGACCAATCTTCCTCATAAATATAGATACAAAAATTCTCAACAAAATATTGGCAAACAGAGTACAACAATATATCAGAAAGACCATTCACTCTGATCAAGTAAGCTTTATTCCAGAGATGCAGGGATGGTTCAACATATGCTACTTGATAAATATAATAAACCATATAAATGGACTGAAGGACAAAAATCACATGATCATCTCAATAGATGCAGAAAAAGAATTTGACAAAATCCAACATCTCTTCATATTAAAAGTCCTACAGAAACTTGGAATAGAAGGAACATATCTCAAATAATAAAGACTATTTATGACAAGCCTACAGCCAACATAACACTAAATGGAGAAAAACTTGAAGTGTTTCCACTAAAATCAGGAACAAGGCAAGGGTTCCCAATTTTATTTAATAAAGTCCTAGAAATCTTAGCCAAAAGAAACACTCAAATTGGAAAGAAAGAGATCAAATTATTATTATTTGCAGATGATATGATTCTATACATAAGGAACCCTAAAAACTCTACCATAAAAGTTAGAGCTGACAAACACTAATAGCAATGTAGCAGGATACAAAATAAACACACAGAAATTCTATATGCTAACACCAATCACACAGAGGATAAAATCAGAGAATCAGTCACATTCACAATTGCATCAAAAGAAAAAAGTTCCTTGGAATAAGTCTAACCAAGGAAGTAAAGAATCTCTACAATGAAAACTTTAAAACACTCAAGACAGAAATTGCAGAAGACACTAGGAAATGGAAAGACATCCTTCTTCTTGGGTTGGAAGAATCAATATTGTGAACATAACATAACAAAGTAGTCTACACATTTCATGCAATCTGCATCAAATTTCCAAAGGCATTCTTCATGAAAATAGGAAAAAAATACTAAAATTTATTTGGAAGCACAAAAAACCTTGAATATCTAAAACAATTCTGAGCAACAAAAATGAGGGTGGGGGTGTCACCATACCTGATTTTAACCTATGTTACAGATCCATAGCATCAAAAAAAGCATGGTACTGGCACAAAAGCAGACATGTACACATGTAGATCAATGGAACAGAATAGAAGACCCAGATGTAAGTCCAGGTAGCTACAGCCACTTGACCTTCAACAAAAATGCCCAAAATACTCATTGAATAAAAGACTACCTCTTCAACAAATGGTGCTGGGAAAACTGGATATATATCTGTAGAACAATGAACATAGACTCTTTTTTTTTTTTTTTTTTTTGAGGTAGGGTCTCGCTCTAGTCAAAGCTGACCTGGAATTCACTATGGAGTCTCAGGGTGGCCTCGAACTCACGGCGATCCACCTACCTCTGCCTCCCGCGAGTGCTGGGATTAAAGGCATGCACCACCATGCCCAGCAAGATTCTTATCTCTATGCATGCACAATAATTAATTCCAAATGAATCAAAGACCTTAATATCAGACCTGAAACTCTGAAACAGCTAGAGGAAAACGTAGGCAAGCCATTAAACATATTGGTATTGTCAAAGGCTTTCTAATATAAGCCAGTTGCTCAGGAAATAAAACCATAGATCAACCGCAGGGACCTCATGAAATTTCAAAGATCTTATACAGGAAAGGACACTGTAAATACAGCAAAGAGGCAACCTACAGGCTGTAAGAACTTTACCAGCTATACATCTGAGGATTAATATCCAGGATATACAAAGAAGTCAAAAAATTAATAAGAGGGGCTGGAGAGATAGCCATTAAGGTGCTTGCCTGCAAAGCCAAAGGACCCAGGTTCAACTTCCCAGGACTCACATAAGCCAGTTGCACATGGGGGCACATGTGTCTGGAGTTTGTTTGCAGTGGCTGGAGGCTCTGAGTGCCCATTCTCTATCTGCCTCTTCCCCTCTCTCCTTCTTTCTCTCTCTCTCAAATAAATAAATAGATACAAATAAAAAAATTAATTAAATAGTAAGAAATCAAACAATCCAATATGCTATGGAACTAAATAGAGAATTCTTAGAAGAATAAATACAGATTGCATATAAACAACTAAAAAAAGTTCTACATCCCTTGTGTAGCAGACAGCTTCAGGTTCACTGAGATGAACTTTCATACCAGACACAGTTATGGAGGAAGGGATATTTATTGAAGCCTACAGATCCAGGGGAAGTACCATAAATGGCAGGAGAAGCTGGCCTGCCTTCACAGGTCCAAGCAGAGACAGAGAGAAGTACAAGCCAAAAGCCAAAAGCCACAGCACACTTCAGGAACTCTTGCTAGACACACTTTGCATTATCTTTAGATTGAAATCGGAAACCCACCACCACACCTTAAGAGCCACCCAGTGACATTGCCTCCAGCCAGGTGACTGCAGATGCAATCTACAAACAAATAAACAACTGAATATATTGGGGGCCATCTATTCAAAACACCACACCTTGTCATCAGGGAAATGCAAATTAAAACTTGTTTGAGGGCTGGAGAGATGGCTTAGTGGTTAAACATTTGCCTGTGAAGCTTAAGGACCACGGTTGGAGGCTCGACTCCCCAGGACCCACGTTAGCCAGATGCACAAGGGGCGCACGTGTCTGGAGTTTGCAGTGGCTACAGGCCCTGGCGTGCCCATTCTCTCCTTCCCTCCCTCCCTCCCTCTCTCTCTCTCTCTCTCTCTCTCTCTCTCTCTGCCTCTGCCTCTCTGTCTGTCACTCTTAAATAAATAAATTTAAATTAAAGTTAAAAAAAAACTTGTTTGAGATTCCATCTCACTCCTTTCAGAATGGCTACCATCATGAAAACAAATGACCATAAATACTGGCAAGGATGCAGAAAAAGAGGAACTCTTCTACAGTGTTGGAAGGAATGCAATCTGGTACAGCCATTGTGGAAATTGGTGTGGAGGTTTCTGAGACAACTAAAAATAGATTTACCATATAACCCAGCTATATCACCCCTAGGCATATATCCTAAGGATTTGTATCACTACCTTAGACATACTTGCTAGAGGCTGGAGAAATGGCTTAGTGGTTAAGGTGTTTGCCTGCAAAGTCAAAGGATCCCGGTTCAACTCTCCAGGACCCACAGTTCAACTCTCCAGGACCCACGTAAGCCAGATGCATGAGGGGACGTATGCATCTGGAGTTTGTTTGCAGTGGCTGGAGGCCCTGTCACACCCATTCTCTTTCTCTCTCCCCCTCTTTCCCTGTCTCAAATAAATAAAATATATTTTTAAAATTTCGAAAAAAAGAAATACTTGCTCAACCATGTTTATTGTTGCTCTCTTCACAATAAGAGGAAATGGAACCAGTCCCTCAACTGATGAGTGGATGATGAAGACGTGGCACATTTATACAATGGAGTTCTGCTCAGTGGTAAAGAAAAATGAAATTATGAAATTTGCAGGAAAATGTATAGATCTGGAAAAGATTATATGTAGTGAGGTAACCCAGGCCCAGAAAGCCAAATATCACATGTTCTTTCTCATATGTGGATCCTAGCTACAAATGATTGAACTTCTATAGTGAGCTGGAAGAAAACTCAGTAGCAGAGGCCAGTAAGCTAGAAAGGAGATATAAATGGAATAGAAAGGAAGGGAGGGGGGACTTAATAGGATGGTATTGTATATATGTAAGTAGAAGAACAGATTAATTGGGGTGAAAGGGTCTAAGTGAGTTCAGGGGAAGAGATTGAGTAAAAGAAAGGGAAATGTGTGTGGGGGCTAATCAAAAGTCTTAGAGGGTATTAATAAGTCATATGGAAACCTACTTTTTCAGACAACGGTACACTGAGAAGCCATAGATTGTTACTAGAAAATTTTCAGTGCCAGGGATGGGATACCTTGCAGTGAATTGTTGGCCAGGGAGCCCCTGATGCCCCCAAAACATTACAGGCCATTGCCGAGGCTCTCGGTTTCCACCAGGAATAGATGGTAAGACCCTATTGCTGAAGACTCCACATAAATGGGCTGCAGGTTCACTGAGAAATACTGTTGGAGCTGAGCTGAAAACCTCCTCCTGACAGAAAGGTGGAAAAAGCTACATTGTATGCAGATTGGGGGGGGGGTTAGAAATTGCCAATGGAGATACTCAATAGTGGACACTGCAAGCTTTAAATTTTGCCAGATGTGCCAATGGGTGCAATAGTGGCATTTCTATTATGTTGGAAACCAACTGCTTTCTAATTGGAATGGAGGCCTGCTCCATGGGAGGGAATATATGCCTGATACTGACAACCTATGACAATGTAGTCATGAGTTCTAGGGGTATAATGTCTGCTGGTTTCTGGCTAAATGTATATAGTATGCTCACCAAACTGCCCAGTAAGTAATTCTCTTTTCAGATGGTGGTGACCTTGGGATGACTCAGAAGATACCTTTGTGCTGATAAGAAGTGACAGGAGTGCTCAGACTGAAATATCTCTATCACACTTTTCTAAGGCTCAGGGTCAAGTGAGGAATAGGTGGCTGAAAGAATGTAAGAGTCAAAGGAACAGTAGGACAACTTACAAAGTGCTCCTCCAGACACAAAATGGCCTGGATACCCATGACCTCACAGTATCTTACACTACCTACATAAGACCATTGGCATAAGAGGAAAAGATGGTGACATCAACATAAAAGAGAGACTGAGAGGGGGTAGGGGTATAAAGAAGAGTGGAGTTTCAAAGGGGAAAGTGGGGGAGGGAGAGAATTACCATGGGTTATTGTCTGTAATTATGGAAGTTATCAATAAAAATGTAAATTAAAAAAAGAACTGAAATGACCTATCTGGTTTCTGTTTATTTCTGGTTTCTTCAACCTTTCTCTGCCTATAGACTCAATCTCTTCTGCTCAACCTACAGTAAACTATGCCTTAGAAATGATGTGTTGTCCAATTCTAGAATCACAGAGAAAGTCAATTAAGCACTCCAAGAGCTAGGGATATATTCAGTACTAGTATAGTGGCTGCTGAGCCTGTTATACTGGATACCTGGTGCCATCACCCCTTAAAAAAGAAGGAGGGTCACTCCTTTTTTTCATTTTCTCCATATGCCTCACTATACTTCTTTTAGTTCTTCAAGGCCATGTGGTGAAGGCCAGCTAATTCCTCTATAAACAGACTTCCACTGGGTGTTTATTAACATTGGTGGTATTATACTCTGGGTGACGTGTTAGACATTTGTGGAGATTTTCTGTCTTTTCTGTTGATTTCTCTCTAAAAATATTAGGACTACTTTTAGCACTTAATAAATGGGACCCTAGATTGTTAGATATTGAGTAATTGTGCAGAGCATTCCCATGGTGAGGAACATTACTGCACTTCTAACTTTGATTCTGCCAGTCATTTGTGTAGGTAACCCACTGTATTTAGGATTAAACTTAATTTTATTTTTTCAATTTGGAGACAAGGTCTCCTTATGTTACTCAGGCTGGAGCTTGTGATCCTTAGTCTCTGCAACAGCTTGGATTCTAGGTATATAGCACCTCGCCTGGCTATGCATACCATAACAAAGTATCTCAGACTGGGTAGCTCTTCAGGTCAGGATGCCAGATGGTCTGCTTCTACTGAGTGTCCTTTTCCATGAAGCAGGTGGTTGGCTTTTCACTGTATCCTCATGTGGCAGAGAGCAAGCTAGCTCACCTGCTTGTCAGTAACCTTATGAAGCCTCTGGTCCCTTTGGGAGGTCACCCTTGTGATCTGATTGTCTCCCACATCCCACCACCAAGTACCATCATATTGGGATTAAAGTTTCAGGATGTGAATTTTGGAGGGACATAAACACATAGTTTATTGCGTTGGTAGGTGGCTGATAAAGGAGACAGACGGGGTCTGGGTCAGTTAGTAGAGAAGACAGAATGCCACCAATTCTGAGTAAAAGCTGGGCTGTTATAAATACTTGCGGAGTTTCCTAAGGAAAGCAGTAACATTTTTTGAGGAGACCAATTTGGGGAGCCTATTTCTCTACTAGTGTTTGACGTGGCTTTTTATTAGCATTACCCTCATAAGGGTCTCTGGTCTCTTTGTTGAGCCTGGTTCAATATTACTGAAAGGGTTCCATATTCCTGTTGGCCTGCAGTTCAATACTCTAGTATCCACCTGCTGTAGGCAGCTCCATGCTGCTGGGATGAACTTCCAAATTAGACACAATTTATGGGATGAAGGAATTTATATGAAGCTTACAGAACCAAGAGAAGTTCCATTGATGGTGAAAGAAGCTAGCTCACGTTCACAGATCCAACCACACAGCCAGCACCACAAGCAAAAGCAAAACTACAGGGAAACAGCAGAAAATCCAGGCAGAACTCAAGCACTATGCATACCTTAGGCTGGAAATCAGATCTGCCCAAACATACATTTGGGCTGGATCTCAGGTTCTGCTCCCAAGGACACCTCTGCCAGCCAAGCAGCTGGAAATCCAATTTACAAGCTTTAATAAAACTCCTGAGTTGGGCTGGAGGCATGGCTTAGTGGTTAAGGCATTGTTTGCCTGCAAAGCCAAAGGACCCAGGTTCGATTTCCCAGGACCCCGTTGGCCAAATACAAAAGGGGGCACATGTGTCTGGAGTTCATTTGCAGAGGCTGGAAGCCCTGGCACGCCCATTCTCTCTCTCTCCCTCTATCTGTCTTTCTCTCTGTGTCTATCGCTCTCAAATAAATAAATAAAATTTTAAAAAAATCTTTAAAAAATCCTGAGTCTCATCTATAACACCTAACCTGAATCTACCCAAGATACCTTACATACCCAGCAAGCACCTCATGGACTAGACACTAGATGAATGGGGAGGGAGGGGAGGGCATCAAAGGGGTGGGAAACACTAATCTGGACCCAAATGGCAAGGGTACCATAAAATCCTACTTCCTAAAAGGCAGACCAAATGGCTGAACCTTCACTAGACCCTTACAGGAAACACTTGAACCACAAGACACTGGAGAGGGTAGGATCAAGACTAACCTAAATCTTCTACATCTTCCCTCCCTCCCTCTCCCCCTCTCCCCCCTCTCTTTCCTCTCTAACTCTTGTATATTAGTTATGTTTTTCCTCATTTTCTTAGTGGGCACTGACCTGTAACCCCCACTACCAGCATGGGGCTATCATCCACAATGAGCTTTTGATCAGAGAAACCTACAAGGTTTCCCAAAACAATGACAGACTTTTGTCAGAGTACTTGATGACCCACCAAAGGTCAATGGTAAGACCCTATTGCTGAAGACTCCATATGCAGCTGACACGTAAAATGGAACGGCATGGCTAGAAGCCAGGAGAGAGTCAGTCCCCAGACAGTCAGCATGTCTACTGCCAGAAGGTGCTACATGGGCGACTGGGGGAAATGTCCAAGCAACTCATGGCCTAAACTAATTAGCAACAAATAATCTGGTGTGATGCCCACACAAGTGCAATAGTGGCACACAGCCATGGTGGGGAACCAACTGCTCTTGATTTGGCTAACTGATCCCCTCAGTGGTACGAGACCCATAGCTGGAGCTGGGAAACAAGTCAGAACCATATCCAAACATAAGCCCATTCTCCAATATCAAGCTACCATTAATCATGGGGTACAAGAGGGCCTACACCTATTAAACTCTCTATTTTACGGGTGCTAACTTACTCTCCGTTGGAGAATCTGCTTCTCTTTTTCAGATAGATGCAGATCCTAACGAGAGAGCTGGGCATACTTCAAAAGGTGCCCGTCTGAAACTAAAGAAAATTGGTGAAACAAGCAAGGGTGCTGTTTTCCTGATGAACCAGATACCAGCACAAAGGGGAAGGAGACCAACACAGAGAAAAATCAACTTCTACCAAATCAGAGAGCCAGAGCCTCAGAGGCCCCCAACACCTCAGCACTGAAGCAGACCAAAAATGAACCCAACATGGCTCAGGGAAATTCTGCAGAAGAGGGAGCAGAAAGAATGTCAGAGCCACATGTTGGGTCATGATATGCAGAGACATTTATCGTACCAATAACTGTGGGCTAACTCCACAATGCACGACCCATATACATCAACAAGGAGAGTCCATTGGGAGGGGGTAGATCATGGATGAACCTAAACAATGGTACCAAACTGCCTGTATTTGCTGAAAAGAAAACTAATAAATTAAGTAAAAAAATTCCTGAGTCTATTGGGGGACATGAGCTACCATACCACCTACAGCCAACTGCACAAAATGGTGCGTGCATCTGGAGTTGATTTGCAAGTGGCCCTGGCACACCCACCCACCCACACACACACACACACACACACACACACACTTTTCCTTTCTCTGTCATAAATAATATATTTTCTAGCATAAAAAGAACAGGGCTGGGCATGATGGGACATGCCTTTGATTCCAGCACTGGGAGGCAGAGGTAGGAGGATTGCATTGAGTTTGAGGCCAGGTTGGGATTATTGAGTGTGTGCCAGGTCAGCCTTGGCTACAGTAAGACCCTACCTTGAAAAAAAAGGGGGTGGATGCTGGGGAGATGGCTCACCTGTTAAAGGCACTTGCATATCAAAGCTTGCCAGGCCTGGATTCATGAGGCTGTGGATCTTGAAGCCAGCAGCATGGAGCTGTCTACAAAAGGTGGGTACGGGAGTATTGATCCTCAGGCCACCAAGTTTTGCAGCAAGTGTCTGTATCCTCTCAGTCATTACCCAGTACCTGAAGATTCTGGGTAAATAGAATTAAAAGGAGGTAGGAAGGACAAATTACTGGTATGTAAGGAAGAATATATACAAGATAGCAAGGTGAACAAAGCATGATCTGCATCTCCTGCCCATCCGAAGAAAGAAGAACCCTTACATGTGTAATCCCAGTACTGAGGAGGCTGAGGCAGGAGAATTGCAGTGAAATCAAAGCCAGCCTGAGCTAGAATGAGAACCTATCAAAACAATCAAACTCATATAAAGCCAGATGCAGAAAATGGTGCATTTATCTGGAGTTCCTTTGAAGTGCAGGAGGTCCTGGCCACCCATCCTCACTCTCTTTCAGATAAACAAACAAATAAAAATATCTTTAAAGCCGGGTGTGGTGGTGTACACCTTTAATCTCAGAGAGGATCACTGTGAGTTCCATCCAGGTTAGCCTGGGCCAGAGTGAGACCCTACCTCGAAAAAACAATGAAAAAAAAATCTTTAGGATGAATTAAGAATATGATTAGCTTTGATACTAGAGAACATGCCAGTCTTTTTTGGTGTATGTGTGTGTGTTTAATTTTGAAGTAGGGTCTCATGTAACCCCGCTGACCTTAACACTCACTATAAAACCAAGGATGATCTTGAACTTCTGATCCTCCAGGATCCACTTCCAAAGTGAATTGCAGTGCACCATCATGGTCAGCCAAGCATGCCAACTTTTTAAAGAAACAGTATTTGAAGATGCAGAAGGAGAAAGAAGACGAAAAACAGTCAAAGAAGAGGGAAAAGAGAAGAAGCCCAACAAAGCAGCTAAACTCGGGCTCTAGGAAAAGCACCTGCCTTCAGGATTCCAGGCTGCTGGCCGCCAGCGCCCCGCCCTGGCGGGCGACGTCCCGCCTCCCTCCCACGGCCAGCCAAAGGCAGCTTCTGCTTCCTGGTGCGGAGAATCGTGCCTTTGCCGAGCTCTTCCTGGTCCCTGAAGGCTCCAGGCTGGTAGGGCCCAGCGCAGGTAAATTTGGGTCTCTTAGGATCCAGTGGGAAGGGCGGGAGTGTGAGAAAAGGAAGGTAAGGATGAGGGAAAAGGAACAGAGAGCATGGGAAGAGGAGGGAGGAAGAGAGGCCTGTGGAGGACAGTTCATTGAGGAGGCAGCTCAGAGACAGCTCTTTGTAATGGAGAAGTCCGGGCTGTGCCAGACTTGCTGGATTGTCAAACTACCCCTTGCCAGAGAGAGGTGGGCATGAAAGTGTTCACATGGCACAGTCTCATGGCAAGATATTTTAAGTCCGGAGTGATGTCTGAAGTATAGTCCTTGTTGCAGTGGATCATACTCATAGATTTGTATGTGCATATAAAGTGTTTGAATGTTTGTATGAAAACGGTTTGCATGGTTATCTCTGGGGAGAGATGGTAAGACAACTTAAGTTTTCATTTATTCAGCTGGGTGAATTCACCCTAGGGTGAAATTCTTTAAATTCTTTTTATTAACTTAATTTTTTTAATGTATATTTTTTTATTGACATCTTGTATACTTACAGACAATAAACCATGATAATACCCTCCCTTCCCCTACTTTCTCCTTCACAACTCAATTCTCCATCATATCTCCTCCCTCTCTCCACTAGCCTCTCTTTTATTTTGATGTCATTGTCTTTTTTTTTTAAATTATTTTTCCTATTATGAGGGTCTTGTGAAGGTGTTGCTAGGTACTGTGAGGCTGTGGATATCAAGACTAATTTCTGTGTGTACAGTTGCATTGTAAGGAGTCTTACCCTTCTGTTGGCTCTTACATCCTTTCTGCCACCTCTTCCGCAATGGACCTTGAACCTTGGAGGGTGTGATAGAAATGTTTCAGTGCTGAACACTCTCCTCTTCCCATGCTCTCTGTTCCTTTTCCCTCATCCTTAACCTTCCTTTCTCACCTTCCTTTTCTTCTCAGCACTGTGTTGCCTTTTGGGTCATCTCAGTGGTCACCACCATCTGAAAAGAGAAGCTTCTCTAACCAAAAGTGAGAGTAACATTAATATATGAATATGAACATTAAGTATAGTGCTTACAGGGCAGTTTGGTGAGCATAGTATGTGCATTTAGCTAGACAAGAGCAGGCTTTATACCCCTAAGGCTCATGACCTCCCCTGCTTTTGATTAGGTTTTCAGTTCCAGGCATGTATTTCCTCCCATAGAGAGGGCCTTCAGTCCAATTAGAGGGCAATTGGTTCCCCCCAGAGCAGACATGCCACTGTTGTACCCATTCAGTCATTTGGCCTGTCTGACCAAACTTAAGGCTTCCAGTGTCCACTATTTTTGCTGCTGATGACTTCTATCTCCCATAGGGCTGCATGCAGTGCAGGTTTTCCCAGCTTTCAGCCAGCTGGTCTACAGGGAGAAGGTTTTCAGCTCAGCCCCAGCTTGAATTCTCAGTGACCTTGCCACCTAGGCATGTGGAGTCTTCAGCTGTAGGTAGGGTCTTACTATCTTTAACTTGATTTTTTGAGAACATTTTAAAATCTTGGGTTAATTATAAGATTCCTCATTATTAACTATCATCATCATTATTATTTTTAGGACCAGGGCTCATGCTTGGAACTTATGTTGACAAGGATGACATTGAGTTCCTGATTCTCCTGTCTCCGCGTTTGAAGTGCTGGGTTTATAGGTGCTTGCCACCACACCTGCTCTTATCATTTTCATTTGCACATATAGTACAAAGACATGAGGGAAGTGTGCAGGCACACTTTATTTTTTATTTTTATTTTTTTTAATATTTATTTATTTATTTATTTGAGAGCGACAGACACAGAGAGAAAGACAGGTAGAGGGAGAGAGAGAGAATGGGCGCGCCAGGTCTTCCAGCCTCTGCAAACGAACTCCAGACGCGTGCGCCCCCTTGTGCATCTGGCTAACGTGGGACCTGGGGAACCGAGCCTCGAACCAGGGTTCTTAGGCTTCACAGGCAAGCGCTTAACCGCTACGCCATCTCTCCAGCCCAGGCACACTTTTTTGACAGTATGTATCAATCTGTGTATATCTCCCTGGCCTGGAACTTCTGTGTAGCTGAGACTGTTCTCCAACTCATGAACCTCCTGCCTCAACCTCAGCAACATGACCACTGGCATTACAAGTGCTTTATCATCATACTAGACCTTTTGTCTTTCTTTTTATTTTTTAAATTCTTATTATTTATATATTTATTAATTTTGAGGTAGGGTTCCACTCTAGCCCAGAATGACCTGGCACATACTTAGTAGTCCCAACTAAACAAAAGGCATGCACCACCAGACCTGGTTCTTTCTTTTTTAAATTTTCCTTCTCTTGCTGCGTGTGGTGGCATACACCTTTGATCCCAGAACTCAGGAGGCTAAGGCAGGAGGGCTGCCATGAGTTCAAAGCCAGCCTAGGACTACAGAGTGAGTCCCAGGTTACCCTAGGCTAGAGTGTGACACTAACTTGAGAAAACCAAAAATAAATAAATAAAAATATGTTACTTCTCTTAATTTTTTTTTACCCTTTCCTTCCCATTTCCCTTATAATTCTCCCTGGATGAAATTAGTCTTAGAGAGAGAGAAGAAGAAGAAAAAAATACTGGCCTCTGTCTGCAGATCCCTGATAGAATCAGGATGAATGTCCCCACATTATTTGTCTTAGATATATTCCTAATGGAAATGCATTCTTTTTGCAATTAAGTGCTCATCCTCTGTCTTTCTTTCCTCTTAGGCATATGTTAGTTGGGTTGCAGCTATGGATAGACTTCATAGGCATGTGTCTTCCCGCTTGGACATCCTCTCCGTAGAGAACCAGTGCCTGGCCATGCTCCCTGACGTTCAGCCCATGGAGAAATCATATGAGCATATGTCTGTTCCCCCAGACATCCTCTCCTTGGAGAACCGGTGTCTGGCCATGCTGTCTGACTTCCAGCCCATGGAGAAACTAAGTGGACAAACATCTGGTCACCCAGACATTCTCTCCTTGGAGAACCATTGCCTGGCCATGCTCCCTGACTTCCAGGCCTTGAGGGAAATACATGGACATTCCCTTGGTCACCCAGACATCCTCTCCTTGGAGAACCGCTGTGTAGCCACTCTTCCTACCACAAAAAGCATGGTGTCTGCCACCTCTTTGCACTCTTGTCTTCAGATGTCTCACATGCTGCAAGCTGATTTGTACAACATTGACATCAGGAATCACTTGCTGTCTGAGACTCCAAGCAGTAGGGTTCAGTGTCTTTCTGAGGGACTAGACCTTCCAACTTGTTCCAGGGCCCTGAAATCCATCTCTGCTACAAAGGGAGATCAGGAAGCAACGTTGGTAATAGTTTCAGATGTTCATCTTAACTCCATCTGTATCTGTTATATGATCTGTTATATGATGTTTCAGTAGATTTCAAAGTCCCACTGTTCCTCTTTGATGCTCTGTGCCTGGGTACCTTTTTTCCTAAGGGCCTTTTCTAAGACAACAGTTTTGGGTTTTGTACAATGCTAGTGATCGAACCCAGAGCTATACACATGTTAGATTGACCCTCTACCACTGAGCTACATCTCTGGCCCCTCATAGCCTTTTCTAAGATACTCTTTACCTCTGGGATATCTTTTTTTTTTTTTTTTATTTATTTTTACTAACAACTTTCATGATTATAAACAATATCCATGGTAATGCCTTCCCTCCCCCCACTTTCCCCTTTGGAACTCCATTCTCCATCATATCCCCTCCCCATCTTAATCAGTCTCTCTTTTATTTTGATGTCATGATCTTTTACCTCCTATTATGATGGTCTTGTGTAGGTAGTGTCAGGCACTGTGAGGTCATGGATATCAGGCCATTTTATGTCTAGAGGAGCACATTGTAAGGAGTCCTACACTTCCTTTGGCTCTTTTTTGTTTTCCAAAATAGGGTTTCTCTCTAGCTCAGGCTGATCTGGAATTCACTATGTAGTCTTAGGGTGGCCTTGAACTCTCAGAAATCCTCCTACCTCTGCCTTCCGAGTGTTGGGATTAAAGGTGTGCACCACCACACCCGGCCTCTGGAATATTTATCAACATCATTATTCCTACTGAATATTTAATGCAGAGATTCTAGACAATAGATTAAAAAAAAAAAAAAACAGTTCCTGTTTTTGCAAAGCCTCTTGTCAGGAAGAAAGCCAACATGGCACTACTACAATAGAGGCTTTCTGGTGCTTTAGAGAGCAGACATGAAGTGCATCTGCTAAACCAAGGCCCGCATCACTGTATGTGCATGTGCAAACACATAAGTGCATTTAGTACACAGGTCAGAGCGGGCAGACAATCACATTATTGCTGTGTAGGCTTGAAGGAAAGTTAACCTGAGCCTCATAATGTCTCTGGATAATTACAAAGTGTACAACCTTGGGCAAGACTAACAACCCTTCAGAGCCTTCATTTCCTCACCTTTCAAATCAAGCTGGTGAACATGTACTTCACAAGGTTGTTGCCAGGATCACAACAACTGCCATCCTACACTGATTCAGACATTACAATTCTTAGTTACTCACACATTATTCAACTTCATTTTCCAGCAGCACTATCAAGTACGTGGTAGTGAATGAAGAAACAGGTTCAGAGTTCAGGGTGGCCGAGGGATTGATACGGAGTTGGATGATCTGCTGACTCAAAAAAATAATACCCTAATATATTTAGAAGATATGTGAGAAGCTTCAGGTTTCTGTGTTATGACATCAATAAGGAGATGAAAGCAGGGAAGATGATCACAAAGCATTTAGGCAAAGTCTTGGAGACTGAGTAGAGAAAGATGGTATGTGGGAGAACCCTAAACCAGAGATAAGACGGGTAAAACTCACCAGTCCTGAGGGGATGGAGAGGGCTTATTGATGTTATTGATGCAGAAGACATAGATCCTTTCTGTCTCCAGGAGATGCCTTTAGATTTGTCTGAGAGGCTGTGGGTACATGCTGTGGTATCTTAAATTTTTATTTATTTATTTGAGAGAGAGGGAGAGAGAAAGAGAAAAAGAGAGAGATGGGGGGAGAGAGAATGGGCATGCCAGGGCCTCCATCCACTGCAAGCTTCAGACACATATGCTGCCTTGTGCACCTGGCTTACGTGGGTACTGGGGAATTGAACCTGGGTCCTTAGGCTTTGCAGGCAAGTGCCTTAACTACTAAGCAATCTCTCTTGCCCTATGCTGTGATTTCTAACGACCACTATCCCCAGGGTGGCTGGTACTTTTCAGAAGTAAAGAAATCTCTGGAAAAGCAGGAAGAGGCAGAGACCCAAATGCCATTATATTGTTTAAGCTTGGAAGAGGAGAATAAAGAGGTGGAGGCACTGGCCCTGAAGCTTACCTCTGGAGACAAAGAATCTCATCCCGAGACAACCGACCAGGTCCTTCAGGAAAAGAAGGTAAAACTTCCAGAGCTGGGGGGAGGGTGATAGTGGTGAGTGGGAGGTGGGGATGAAGGCCAGAGTTAGGGCCTCTTCCCAGGTAGAAGGCAGTGAAGGGTGCCTGACACAGTTCTTTCTCACTTCTTTTGAAAATATTTTTTTATTTTTATTTATTTATTTGACGGAGAAACAGGGAGAGAGAGTGAGAATGGGCACACCAGGGCCTCTAGCCACTGAAAATGAACTACAAATGCATGCACCCCCTTGTGCATCTGGCTTATGTGGGTCCTGGGGAATCAAATACGGATCCTCTGGCTTTGCAGGCAAGCACCTTAACTGCTAAGACATCCCTCCAGCCTCCCCCCCTTTTTTTTGAGGGAGTGTCTTGCTCTAGCCCAGGATGACCTGGAATGCACTGTGTAGTCTCAGAATGGCCTCGAACTCATGGTGATCCTCCTATCTTTGTCTCCTGACTACTGGGATTAAAGGCGTGCACCACAGCTGGCTTCTTTCTCACTTCTGCTAGGAAGTTCAGTTTCTTAGCTAGACAGACATCTCCTGCATCTGGGTCCATTCTCTCTGCCCTTGTTTTGTAAGTATGTCTGTGTGAATCTTTATTTTCTCACTCCTCCTTTCTTTCTTCTTTCCTAATTCATAGATGGCTCTAATGAGCTTACTGTGTTCTGTCATCGCCTCAAATATAAACATGAAAGATGCATCTGACCCCACCCAGGCTGCTATTTTTGAAGTCTGCAGTGAACTTGCCCCTTTGGAGCCCGAGTTCATCCTCAAGGTATTGTGGTATGAAGGAGATGGTGGGAGAGGAGATAAACAATTTGCTTATGGCTTGAGAAGCTAGTAGCTGGCTTCCTGTTGGGGTTGGAAGCAGCTTCACTCAGACAGGAAACAGGACCTCTGAGAGTCCGAGGCTTAGTCCCCGGTGTTCTGTGGTGTGGAGAAAGGTGAGATGGAAAAAAGCAAGCTAGGGTTGGTTTCCACAGGCTAAATTATACAGTGCTAGCATGTGGGAGTCATAGCAACATGCTTAAACTTGTGCTGCTCCTAAACTTGTTAATCAACAAAAGCACTTTCCTGAATGTCATGTGGATGCACGTGCAATAGTACACAGTGCTTGTTTCAGAAGCAGAGAAGAAGGGCAAATGTTTTCTGTGAAGCTTTGGAAGATGGTAGGAGTTTTTATTTATGTTCAAGGCAGGGTCTCACTCTAGCTCACTCTGTAGCCCCAGGCTGGGCTCCAATTCACCGCAGTCCTTCTACCTCAGCCTCCTGAGTGCTGGGATTATAGGTGTGAGATACCATGCTCAGTTTGGAAGAGAGCAGGTTTAATCAGTGATTTGAACCTTTGGTAAGTTGTTTTTTTTTTTCAGTACAGCTGCTTCTTTTTTTTTATTTAATTTTTATTAACATTTTCCATGATTATAAAAAAAATCCCATGGTAATACCCCCTCCCCCACCCCCACTTTTCTTTTTTTTAATTTTTTTAATTTTTATTAACATTTTCCATGATTATAAAATATATCCCATGGTAATTCCCTCCCTCCCCACCCCCACACTTTCCCATTTGAAATTCCACTCTCCATCATATTACCTCCCCATCTCACTCACTGTACTTACATATATACAATATTTGGTAAGTTTTTGATTAATGTTGATATGATGCTTAGGATGCTAAGCCCAGGGGCTTGAGCTTTGCATTTTGTACATAATATAGAGGACTCAGGAAGAATAGCAGATTCAATATGCAAGATGGTTTAGGGTGTTGAACTATGGAACAAGGGCCGACATGCCAGCCCTCTCCACCTCTGTGCCCTAGGCATCTTTGTACGCCAGGCAGCAACTGAACGTCCGAGATGTGGCCAATAAAGTCTTGGCCATTGCTGCCTTCTTGCCAGCCTGCCGCCCCCACCTGCGACGGTATTTCTGTGCCGTTGTCCGCCTACCTTCTGATTGGATCCAGGTAGCCGAGTTCTATCAGGTATGACCCTCCATTTGGTCTTTGCTGGGTTCCCTGTCTTTTTCAAACAGGTCAGCTTGCCCTGCGTTTTGCTTAACCTTGGTGCCCAGACAGGACAGCTTCTGCCCAGAAGAGGCTAGGTAGCCTGACAGGGAGAATATTGAGGAAAGGGTTGGACCAAAATTTGGGAGTAAAAATTGAACTTATTTTGAACCTTGCTTGTAATGATGAAAATCATAGAAGACTACTTCCCAGTAGAAATGTAACTTTGGAGGTGAGGGCTAAAACTTTCTCCCTATTCTTTAGTCCCATACAGTCTTGTTTCGTTTTGAGGGGTTTGGTTGGATTTCTTATCTTACAATTTACTCTCTCCCTGACAGACCTTGGTTAATGGAGATGAGAGAACGTTTGTGCCCCTGCCTGCCTGCCTCCGTGCTGCCCTGACCGACAAATTTGCCCAGTTTGATGAGTACCAGTTAGCTAAGTATAATCCGCGGAGGCACCGTGCCAAGAGATGTCCCCGCCAGCCACCCCACCCTCCAGTCAGTTTTCGCCGCTGCCCTGTTATTTATAACCCAGACCGCTTTTCTCTGGGAAGGTGGGGGGGGGGGCAAAGTACTATAGTGATCCTGGGGAGGAGGTCTTACACAAG
Source organism: Jaculus jaculus (assembly GCF_020740685.1). Lineage (NCBI taxonomy): Eukaryota > Metazoa > Chordata > Mammalia > Rodentia > Dipodidae > Jaculus > Jaculus jaculus. The sequence continues at coordinate 70,799,464 of NC_059109.1, read as the reverse complement.
CACTAGACATGTTCGTTCACCCAGGAACTAAGGCGCCTTGCTCAGAGAGGTCCAGAGAAGCTATGTAGAGCTCGGGGGCAGAAAGAGCAGGGTGGATCTCTTCCCTACTTGGCTTCCATTTTAGAAGAAAGAGATGCTTTTTTAGGACTATTGGGATGGAATTCTCCAGGGGCAGAATTTTCTTTTTCCCTGTTTGAAACTGCTTCTCCTGTCCCTGTAGAAGATGGAGAAGCCATTCTCTGAGAGAAAGGGATGTTTTCCAAAGAGCCTTTGGCCTCTTAAAAATGAACAGATTAAGGTGAGTCTTTTGTTTTGGGATTATATGTGCGCATGTACAATCATTTCTGGACTAGTATTTAGAAATAGAATTGTATTAGGTTTAAAAATACTAATGGCAGGTGTGCCTGGAGATTCTCAGTCATTATTATGGTTCTTTTTATAGAAAATATTTTATTTATTTATTTTTGGTTTGTAGAGGTAGGGTCTTGCTTTAGCCCAGGGTGACCTGGAATTCACTATATAGTCTCAGGTTGATGTCAAACTCATGGGGATCCTCCTACCTCTTCCTCCTGAGTGCTGGATTCAAGGCATGTGCCACCATTCTTGGCCTGCCACTCCTTTTTTGTGATGGAGTCTCATTATGTTGGTCTTGAACTCTTGGGCTCAATTGAGTATTTTTCATTCCAAGTAACTGGGACTATGGGTGTGCCATTGTTCCCAGTCTTTACCTGCTTTTTTTTTTTTTTTTTTTTGAGGTAGGGTCTCACTCTAGCCCAGGCTGACCTGGAATTCATTATGGAGTCTCAGGGTGGCCTCGAACTCATGACAATCCTCCTACCTCTGCCTCCCGAGTGCTGGGATTAAAGGTGTGCACCACCATGCCCGGCTTTTTACCTGCTTCTTTATACTTGCTTGGAAGCTCTTGTTATTACAGATTTTTACTTTCTGTATCTACTCTGCCAAAATTTGTTTTGGAGGATGAAATTGCCTTATAGGTATAGGATAGTTTTAGTCTTTTTCTGAAGAAACTCCATGGTCATGAATGAAATGAACCCTGTGGGACTTTGGGGCTGTTTCCACAGTTTGAGGCAGCTTACAATGCAGTGCCAAAGAAAAGAAATCAGCCAAGGTTTACCTTGAAGAAGTTGGTACAACAACTGCATATCCATGAGCCTGCCCAGCATGTCCAAGCCCTGCTGGGCTACAGGTGAGCAACTACCACCCTTCACATGAGTTGCATGGAGGTAATGCCATCCTAGTTCATCCCTGCCTGCCATCCTGGTAGTTCCTCATCCTGGCAACATGAATCTGGGCAGACATCACCATAAAAATGACTGACTGACTTTGGCTATTGATCTTATTTTTTGGTAGGTTTTAGTGATAGCCATTTTCTTCCCTGTTCTAGGTATCCCTCCAACCTAGAGCTCTTTTCTCGGAGTCACCTGCCTGAGCCCTGGGATTCTAGCAGAGCTGGGCAGCGGATGAAGCTACGTAGGCCAGAGACTTGGGAGCGGGAGCTGAGCCTACGGGGAAACAAAGCTTCTGTTTGGGAGGAACTCATTGGTAGGGCGTCCACCATGTTCTTTCCCTGTCTATCCTTTTCGTGCTTCTGTATCTTAGACCTAACCTTGAAGATGCAGTTAGTTGCTCTTGTGGTAGTTGCATTACTGAAAATGATTGGATTTATAAAAAATATTTTATTTATTTATTTGAGAGAGAGAGAGAGAAGAGAGAGAGAGAATGGGTATGCCAGGGCCTCCAGCCACTGCAAACAAATTCCAGATGTATGTGCCACCTTGTGCATCTGGCTTATGTAGGTGTTGGGAAATTGAACCTATGTCCTGTGGCTTTGTAGGCTAGCTCCTTAACCTGTAAGCCATCTCTCTAGCCCATGATTGGATTTGTAAGGTTTGCCATTGATCATGTGAAAATGGACAGTAGTGCCTGCTTGGAATTATTCCAGATGTAATTCGGTGATACATGACATATGACACAGGTTGTTCTTCCTTCTTTTTTAAAAAATTTTTATTAACAATTTCCATGATTGCTCTTCCTTCTTGATTGCAACTGTGTCAGTATGTCTTTAACTCATTCTGAAGAAGGCAGAATGGCTCTTTGGTGCAGTAGAGTCTCTATAAACACTCATGTTTAGGAAAATGGACTTTTAAGGTAATTTGCCATGCTTATAAATTAAAACATTTTGAATTAGGCAGGGAATGGTGGTACATGCATTGAATACCAGCTCTTGGGAGGAAGAGGTAGGAGGATCACTATGAGTCCCAAGTCAGCCTGAGCTACAGTGAGACCCTACCTCAAAAAATAAAGAAAGAAAGAAAATAAAGAAAAGGAAAGCAATAAAAACGTTTTGAATTGAATATGAGTCCCTTCATTTTCTCTATCTTGAACTTACCATATATACATTTTTAAACATTTCATTTTATTTACTTATTTATTTATTTGAGAAAGAGGGAGAGAGATAATAGGTGCAACAGGGCCTCTAGCCACTGCAAACTCCAGATGCATGTGCCACCTTGAGCATTTGGCTTACTTGGGTACTGGGGAATCAAACTTGGGTCCTTAGGCTTTGTAGACAAGTGCCTTAATGGCTAAGCCATCTCTCCAGCCCTCCATGTGGTTCTTTTAAGTTCTTGCTCTGGTTTCTGACCTCTCATCCTTACTTGATTTCCTCATCTGATGTTTTGCCATCTAAAGACAATGGGAAGCTTCCCTTCATGGCCATGCTTCGGAACCTGCGCAGCCTGCTGTGTGTTGGAATCAGTGCCCACCACCATGAAGTCATTCTCCAGAGACTCCAGCATGCGGTACGCATGGGAGTGGGTGACTCAGTATTGTATGGCAAAATTCCTCTGAGTTGAAAGTAGTAATCAACAGTCACCAACTTTATCAAAAGCAGCTGGGACAACTCATGAGAGAAAGTGGGGAGGGGTCAGTAGACCTCCACTTGAGATACCAGGTGCCTCCTGTACTAGCTGTATGCAATAGCACATGAGATCTTGTGACCTCGGCAGGAAGATAGAGTATATAGAGGGTAAAAGATCAAGGAACAATGAGCTCCATTGAGATGGTGTCTCTGGAGTCTCCATGCTCTGTAAGTAAGGCCTCACCCTGAGGCTGAGGGAGGAGCATCTTCAAGGGTAATCCCAATATAGTGAGCCCTGAAGTGCTGCTCTGTGGTCTCATACTCTTAGACAGGGACAAGGAGCGTCTACAAACAGCCACGGGGAAGTTGTCATTCAGGGTGGAATGAGACTTCTCCATAGTGCAGCTGCTCTGGGTTCCCCATGCTCTGTAAGTAAGCCCTCATCCAGAGGCTGAGGGAGGAGCATTCAAGGAGTAATTTTGACACAAGAATCTCCATCAGAATGGATGCTTTGGGGCCCCACATTCCTATAAACAACCCCTCTTCATGCTCTGTAAGTTACCCCAATGAACTCATTGGTTTATTGAACTTACCAGATGGTATAGTCATATTTTGGATTGCCATCTGAGCCCTATTTGGGATAAAGACATGTGTTAGTGTCTCCCCAGTAGAAATTCCCATGACATTCAGCAACTAGACACAGAGCTGGCAATACAGACACTTGGAAGCCACGCTTTTCCAGGTGGCTGAGGAAGGTCATGCCACCATCCTGTTTTTGCCTGGTCTGTAATAGGTGTGGAAATTCAGATACATTGAGAAAGACAGGCCCAGGGGTTCAGTCAGTCAGGCCCTTGAGACATCACAGTAGAGTAAAAGAAGTTACATTTCTTTTTTTTTTTAATGTTGTGTACTCAGAGACTTACCAGAAAGAACCCCTTCTGTAATTTAGAGGGAAGGTTACAGAAGAAACAGGGTTCCTTCTGTTACTTCTTTTTCTTTTCCTTTTTTCCTTTATTATGGACATATTTAGTATGGATACATCATGTGTTGATACCACCGTTTCCCCTGTCCTTGCCTCCATAGAATTCTGATCTGATTCCCAATTCGAGATATAGGTTCCTTTCCACTGAGCAGATCTCTTAGCCAATCAAAAAGCTATTGGTTGCTCACCAAGGCTGTGTGCCACTATTGCACTTGTATGTACATCTTCTCAAGGTGTTTGCTTCTGAGTATCTTTTCTTCCCAGCACTAGAGGGAATCTCTTCTGGATTCCAGCCAGGTCTCTCTGTGTTCTGTGCCAATAGCATATGGTGTCTTCAGCACTAGGGTCTCGCCTTGTACCTCAGATGGGTAAATGCTTCTGTTACTTCTTTAAAACAAAACAAACAAAACAAACAAAACCCAACATGTCATGGTGGTGAATGCCTTTAATCTCAACACTTGGGGGGAGGCTGTGGTGGGAGGATTGCTGTGAGTTCTAGGCCAACCTGAGACTACTTCCAGGTCAGCCTGGGCTAGAACAAGACCCTATTTCAAAAAGCCAACACACACACACACACCCCTTTTCAGATTCTAAAGTGATAGCTTCCTTTCTTCCTTTTTCTTTCTCTGTATTTCTTCTTGGAATCATTTCCCCCATTGTCCTGGTCCTTGTAGCTCTTGTAGACCCTCATCCTCTCTGGTCCTCTGCTCATGGTCCTCCTTGCTTTTCAGAAGTCTGTTATTCACAGTCGGCAGTTTCCGTTCAGATTCCTGAATGCTCATGATTCCATCAATAACCTGGAGGATCAACTTAAAAAGAAAGGTATTCTGTCCCTCTTCTGTTTCCTTTCCACCTCTGTGCTTACATGAAACAGCCCTTTGATGTGTTCAGCCTCTTGCCCTGCTGAGTGTGGGGAGGTCAGCAGTCAGACAGCTGCCAGCCCTAAGGATCTGGGCTCAGGACACGTAAATAGTGGGATGAGATGAGGGAAGAGCAGGTGTCTGACTTAAATATTTACCTGTTACCACCTAGCATCACCCTTTCCTTCCAATACACAATTGATGAGACGGATAATGACTAGAAACTCAAAAAATGTCAAGAGACCTGCTAATCTAAGGCATCTTTGCAACTTGAGTCGTCGGCAGCTGCGGGCAGCAATGGCAATACCTGTGATATTCGAGCAGCTCAAACGGGAGAAGCTGAAGATGCACAAGGCCAGGTGTGTATGTACCCTGCCGGGACAGGGAGAGGCTGGGAAGCATTCTGGCAGGGCTCTGGTCATCTATAAACCCAAGCTGTTTTGTTCCTTTTTTTTTTTTTTTTTTTTTTTTTTTGAGGTAAGGTCTCACTCTAGCCCAGGCTGACTTGGAATTTACTATGTAATCTCAGCATGGCCTTGAAGTCATGGCAGTCCACCTACCTCTGTCTCCCTAGTGCTGGGATTAAAGGTGTGTGCCACCATGCCCACCAGGTTTTTTAATTTGTTATTTTTAAATATATTTTATTTATTTGCAAGGAGAGAGAGAGAAAGAATAACAGTGGGTAGCCACTACAGACAAACTCCAAATGCATGCACCACTTTGTACATCTGGTTTTACATGGGTCCTGGGGAATTGAACTCTGGTTGTTGGGTTTTACAGGTAAGTATTTGTTGCAGTCAGATTTTCACTGCTGGCAGAAATCACCTGACCAAGAGCAGCTTGTGGGAAAAGAAGGTTTAATTTGGCTTACAGACTTAGTGGGAAGCTCCATGATGGCAGGGGAAATGGCCGCATGAGCAGAGGGTGGACATCACCTCCTGACTAGTATCAGGTGGACAACATCAACAGGAGATTGTGCCAAACACTGGCAAGGGGAAACTGGCTATAACACCCATAGCCTACCCCCAATATTACACTGCCTTCAGGAGACATTAATTCCCAAATCTGGGAATCTAGCATTCAGAACACTTAAGTTTATGGGGGACACCTAAATCAAACAGCACATTCTACCCCTGGCCCCCATAAGCTGATAACCATCCATGATGTAAAATGTAATACATTAAGTCCAACTTTAAAAGTCCCCATGGTTTTTATTAATCTTAGTGATGTTCAAACATTCCTATACTCCAAGATCTTTTAATTGAGCCATACACCAAAAAATAAACCAAAAAGCCCATAATGGCACAGAATAAACACTCACACTGCAAAGATGGCATTGGGCATAGCAAAGAAATATTCAACCAATACAAGATTTAAACAGGGCAAACATCAAACTCTGTAGCTCCAAGTCCAACAACTGTAGTCAATGACAAGTTTCCAAGTCCAATAATTCTAACCAGTAACAAGTCTCTGGAATTCCAATTCTGCCCCTATATCTAGGCTATTCATGGTCTTGGAAAACTTCATCTGAGGCCAGCAGCTCTCCTTAGCAGCCATCTCGTGGTCCTGATGTCTCCAATGGGTCTCTACTGCAACTCACGGCCCATCCTCATGGCTCCACTGGGCTCCATGCAAGCATCCAGCAAACCTGCTTCACACTGCCCATGGTTGTTTCCAAAATACAAGACCATGCTGCAAATTCAATGACCCTCTCTTTCTTGCATTTCTTATACTCCATAATACCAGGTAGGGTGCTGACTTGTTAATGTAGGGGGGGATAAAGCAGACTTTGAAGAATAGGACACTCCTTCAGCATTCAGGCCCTTTCAAAAGATTGCATTCTTTCTGTTGTCCCAGTGCAGGTCAGTTGGCCCAATCTCAATGGTTGTACCTCTCATACAATTGCAAATGAATGGGCAGAAGTTTTTGCTCAAAGATTTTATTTTTCCTGTGCCATATCCCTCTGCTCACATCAGTCCATTTCTACTCAATACAACCCTAAACAAATTTTCTAGACATGGGCATAATAGCAAGTCTCTCATACAAACTGCTTCTAGCCCAGTCTAGGGAGAGCTCTTTCTCAGCCTCATAAGCCAAACCTCACAGTCCACAGTACTTACTCCACTCAGGTCTTTCAACTCACTAGAAAAATCCATCAAACTGTACTTACAGCACTGCAAGGCATCTCTTAGGCCAAGGTCTTAAATCCTTCCACATTCCTCTTGAAAATCAGCTCCAAAAGGCCAAAGCCACATAGTCAGGTGTCTAGCAACAAATGACACCACTCCTCTGTACCAACTTTACTGTTGCAGCCAGGTTTGCATTGCTGGCAGAAAGCACCCAACCATGAGCAGCTTGTGAGAAAAAAAAGGGTTTATTTTGGCTTACAGACTTTAGGGGAAGCTCTATGATGGCAGGGGAAATGATGGCATGAGCAGAGGGTGGACATCACCTCCTGGCCAACATCAGGTAGACAACAGCAACAGGAGAGTGTGCCAAACACTGGCAAGGGGAAACTGGCTATAACACCCCTAGGCCTGCTGCAAACAACACTCTGCCTCTGGGAGGCATTAATTTCCAAATCTCCATCAGCTAAGAGCCTAGTATTCAGAACACCTACAGTTATGAGGGACACCTGAATCAAACCAAACCACAACGTCTTCATGTCTAAGCCATCTCTCCACCCCATTATGGCCTTTCTTTCTTTCTTTCTTTCTTTCTTTCTTTCTTTCTTTCTTTCTTTCTTTCTTTCTTTCTCTTTCTTTCTTTCTTTCTTTCTTTCTTTCTTTCTTTCTTTCTTTCTCTATCTATCTCTCTTTCTTCTTCCTCCTCCTTCTTTTTTTTTTTTTTTGGCAAGCCCAACAGACTGCCTTTTTTAAAATTTAAAAAAAAAATTTTGTTTGTTTGTTTTTTCAAGGTAGGGTCTTATTCTAGCCCAGGATGACCTGGAATTCACTCAGTAGTCCCAGGGTGGTTTTGAACTCATGGTGATCCTTCTACCTCTGCCTCTCCAAAGTGCTGGGATTAAAGGCATGCACCACCATGCCCAGCTCAGACAGCCTTTAAAAAAAATATTATGTGTGAGAGAGAGAGTGTGTGAATAGCCGTGCCAGCGACTCTAGCAACTGCAGTTGAACTCCAGTCGTGCATGCCCCCTTGTAGGCATGTGCAACCTTGCATGTTTGTGTCACGTTGTGTGTCTTGCTTATGTGGGACCTGAAGAGTCAAACATGAGTCCTTAGGCTTTGCAGGCAAGCACCTTAACCGCTAAGCCATCTCTCCAGCCCCACTATGGTTTTCTATACATAGATGTCATTATGCTTTGTTCTTATTCATCCCCTTCTACTGTGCTCCTTTGCCGTTCCACCTTGCTTTTGGTGGTTCACTTCTGCCCCTCAGATGGTACCCCGTTCTGCTTTCATGTCACATGCATTCCTCATTTCCTTCCTCTCTCCTTCCTGAATATCTCGTACTCTCTCAGGGTTCACATTTTACTGCCATGGTCTCTTCTGCTCATTGCAAATCAATGCCTCCCTGACTTGACATAGCTGGCTGGAGAATTGAACCCAGGCTGGAAGATTTTGCAAGCAAGTGCCTTTAACTTTTCATTTCTTATTTTATTTTGTTATGATAGAGAGAGTCGGGGGGGGGGGAAGAGAATAGGCACACCAGGGCCTCCAGCCACTGCAAATGAATTCCAGATGCATGACCCACCTTGTGCAATCCCATTTGTGAATTTTTAGAATTATTTCCTGAGATAATGGAATCCTTTTAAGAAAATCCTTGCCTATGCTACATCTTGAAATATTTTGCCCTCCCTGCCATGATGGGTTATAACCTCAAACTGTGAGCCGAAATAAACCCACACTTCTTTAAGTTGCTTCTGCAGGCATCATACTACAGCAATGAGAAAAGCAACTGAATCAACAATTTCAAGCTGAGTGTGTGATGGCTCATGCCTGTAACCTCAGCACTTTGGAGGCAGAGGTGATGAATCAGAAGTTTAAGGTCAGCCTGGGCTACTTGAGCACATGACTCCAAAAGAAGGACTGGGGAGGTGGTTCAGCAGTTGAAGATGCTTGCTTACAAAGCCTGACTGTCCAAGTCAAATCCCTGGTACCCGTGTAAAGATGGATGCACAAACTGGGGCATGTGTCTAGAGTTCATTTGCAGTGGCTAGAAGCCCTGGTGTGCCTACTGCTCTCTCTCTGCTTGTAAATAAATATTTTTAAATACAAAACAAGCTTAATTTTTTAAAATTTGTGGCATTTAAATAATGCCTTTGAAGCTATAGGTTAGTGTGGTAAGGTGGTAAATTTGACATTATAGATGAGTGTGATAAGTGTGGCATGTTTGAAGTCATAGATAAGTGTAGTAAGCATGGGCACATTTGTCATTATAGATTAGTGTGGCACATTTGAGGTTATAGATTAGTGTGACAAGCATGGCACAGTCGAGGTTATAGATGAGTGAGATAACGTGGCACAGTTGAGGTTACAGACAAGTGTTATAAGCATGTCACATTTGAGGTTATAGACAGGTGAGATAAGCATGGCACAGTTGAGGTTATAGATGAGTGAGATAATGTGGCACCGCTGAGGTTATAGACAGGTGAGATAATGTGGCACCGTTGACGTTATAGATGAGTGAGATAACATGGCACCGTTGAGGTTATAGACGGGTGAGATAATGTGGCACCGTTGAGGTTATAGATGGGTGAGATAATGTGGCACTGTTGAGGTTATAGACGGGTGAGATAACATTGCACTGTTGAGGTTATAGACGGGTGAGATAACATTGCACTGTTGAGGTTATAGACGGGTGAGATAATGTGGCACCATTGAGGTTATAGACAGGTGAGATAACGTGGCACTGTTGAGGTTATAGACAGGTGAGATAATGTGGCACCATTGAAGTTATTGACAGGTGAGATAACATGGCACAGTTGAGGTTATAGATGAGTGATATAATGTGGCACCATTGAGGTTATAGACGAGTGAGAAAACGTGGCACAGTTGAGGTTATAGACGAGTGAGATAAATGTGGCACAGTTGAGGTTATAGACGAGTGAGAAAACGTGGCACAGTTGAGGTTATAGGCGAGTGAGATAAACGTGGCACAGTTGAGGTTATAGACGAGTGAGATAAACGTGGCACAGTTGAGGTTATAGATGAGAGAGATAAGTGTGGCACAGTTGAGGTTATAGTTGAGTGAGGTAAGCATGGCATGTTATTTCAAAGAGTTGCTGTACAGGTGAATTATCTTCTGCCATGAGAATGGATTTCAGGAGTCCTACAGAATGGGGAAAAGCAACAGTTCTAGACCAGCAGTAGGCTGTGAGGACAGAGGGAGAAGACTCAGTACTTGATTGGCAAGTTCAGGTCTTTCCATCTGCCTCAGAATGGCAGGCAGGCACATCCCTGAGTCACTATGTCTTGTGTTTTTCTTGCTGCAGGCAGATGAATTGTGATGTTGAGGTGTTGGAGAGGTACCGCCAGGCTTTGGAGGTAGCTGTGAGCCTCTCTGTGAAGCACAGCCTGCCCCCTCTTCCAGGACGCACCCTCTTGGCCTATCTGACAGATTCTGGTGCAAACAGGCTCTGTCCAAAGAGCAACACACAAGGGGTAAAGAAACACAGCACCTTCCAAGGAGCGGGTGGGATGTTGGGGGTACTGAGAGGCATTTTGTTTCCAGATTTGGGTTTTTGAGATTGACTGCATGAGTGGCATGGAGTTGCTTCTAAGTTGGTTCTCTAGGGACAAATTCTTAGTCAATCTCATTTATGGATTATAATACTAATATTTCACATTTGGCTGGTACATAATAATTATTTCTAAATTTATGTTATATTACCAGAAATATATTTCACATTCAGTTCACTTTGGCCTAGTATATAATTTGGATATGGATTCTGAATTCTCCTCTTCTCCCTTCCAGTCAGCTCTTCCTGAGGCTGCTGTAGGTGACCCCTCCTGGGGTTGGGGGGTGTCCTTATTAGCACCCTTCCCATTCCTGATAGTCAGAGGAGGTGTTTGGCCTCTAGAGCTGGGTAGACAAGGGTGAATTCTGAAACAGGGAAGCTTGAGTTCACCCTGATGCTTGCCCTGTCAGCCACCCCTGAATTATGTGCTCCTGTTGCTGGGAATGGTGAAGGCACGGGCGGAGCAGGTGGATGTTCTGTTGTGCGGAAGGGGAACTCTGAAGAAGGCTGTGCTGGAGGCACATGAAGGTATCCTGAAGACTGCTACCAGGCTCCAGGCTCAAGTCCAGGTCAGATACCCACCCAACATCCACAAACATGTGGATGGACACAGGCCTGCACTCATCCCATGTAGTAAAGCTTGGATGGCTAAGGGCAGTGGCATGTGACTGTAATCTCAGCATCAGGAAGGCAGGAGAAATGCAAGTTTAGGCAGTCTGAATTATATAGTGGGACAGTCTGAACTATGTAACTTTTTCTAAAATTATGGATATACATAGTTTTGAAGATTTCCCAGACTGATGTTGCTTTCCAATTGAATGTGTTAGTCTATTTTTCTATTGCTATAATGAAGTACTGGATGCAGGCTAACTTTATAATGAAAAGAGATTATGCTCACAGTTCTGGAGGTTTGAGGGCATTCCACTGGCATCAGCTTGGCTCTAGTGAGGCCCTCATAGTAGATGGGGAGGTATAAGAATACACATGGGAGGAAGGGATTACATGAAACAGGAAGGTGTAAAGTGATTTATGAGTCAGGTTCAAGTTTTTTGATTAATTTATTTGAGAGGGAGAGAGAAACAGAGAGAGAGAGAGAATGGGCATGCCAGGGCCTCTAGCCACTGCAAACAAACTCCAGATGCATGTGCCCCCTTGTGCATCTGGCCTACATGGTCCTGAAGAATCGAACCAGGACCCTTTGGCTTTGTAGACAAACACCTTGGCTGCTAAGGCATCTCTTCAGCCCAGGTTCAAGCTTTTAGAATAACTCATTTTTGCATGTACTTAGAGCTACCCTGGTCTCTTCCACTAGGGCACTCCTATAGTGACCTGGCGACCTCCCACTGGGATCTACCTATTAATTCCATGATCCAGTTGAGTTTCCCCCTCTTTCTGAAAATTTATTTATTTACAAGGAAAGAGAGAGAGATAAAGAATGGGCATGCCAGGGTCTCCTGTCACTGCAAATGAACTCTAGATGCATGTACCATTTTGTGCATCTGGTTTTTATGTGGATATTGGGGAACTGAACTTGGACCTTCAGGTTTTGTAAGCAAGCACCTTAGCTATTGAGCCATCTCTCCAGCCCAAGTTTCCCCTTATTAATAGTTCACAGTGGGAATCAGATTTTAACACATGAACTCTTTGGTGACATAGTCAAACCATATCCAAACATCAGCATTTATCTTCTCATGAGCAACCACATAACATAAGTCTTATTTTATTTTTTTCTTTCAGGAGTTGGAAGAAAATGATGAATGGCCCCTGGATACTTTTGGGAAGTACCTGCTATCTCTAGCTGCTCAAAGGGTCCCTGTGAGTACTGCTCTGCCCTTGTGAACCTCTCTTCTTCTCCACATTCTTTTACAATGGATACTTTTTTTTTTTTTTTCATGTGTTTATTGGCCTTACTTGTTTGGTACTCTTTTTTTTAAATTTTTTTTATTTATTTTTTTAATTTTTATTAACATTTTCCAAGATTATAAAATATATCCCATGGTAATTCCCTCCCTCCCCACCCCCACACTTTCCCATTTGAAATTCCATTCTCCATCATATTACCTCCCCATTACAATCATTGTAATTATATATATACAATATCAACCTATTAAGTATCCTCCTCCCTTCCTTTCACTTCCCTTTATGTCTCCTTTTTAACTTACTGGCCTCTGCTACTAAGTATTTTCATTCTCACACAGAAGCCCAGTCATCTGTAGCTAGGATCCACATATGAGAGAGAACATGTGGCGCTTGGCTTTCTGGGTCTGGGTTACCTCACTTAGTATAATACTTTCCAGGTCCATCCATACAATGGATACTTCTCATTTCTGTTGTTCTCTTTTTTTTTCTTTTTTTTTAATTAATTAATTAATTAATTTAATTGAGAGCGACAGACACAGAGAGAAAGACAGATAGAGGGAGAGAGAGAGAATGGGCGCGCCAGGGCTTCCAGCCTCTGCAAACGAACTCCAGACGCGTGCGCCCCCTTGTGCATCTGGCTAACGTGGGACCTGGGGAACCGAGCCTTGAACCGGGGTCCTTAGGCTTCACAGGCAAGCGCTTAACCGCTAAGCCATCTCTCCAGCCCTTCTTTTGTTTTTTCAAGGCAGTATTTCACTGTATCCCAGGCTGACCTGAAATTCACTGTGTAGTCTCAGACTGGCCTCAAACTCATGGCGATCCTCCTACTTCTGCCTCCCAAGTGCTGGGATTAAAACCATGCACCAACACGTCCGGCTTCGTTTCAGTTTTGAGACAGGGTCTCATTTAGCTGAGGCTGGCCTTTAACTCCTCATCCTTCAGCCTCCACCTCTTAAGTGCCAGTTGGCATTACAGGTGTATACTACACATCTGGCTGCTTTGTGTTTCTTTTTTTTAATGTTTTGTTTTATTTTTGAGAGGCAGAGAGAGAGAAAGAGAGAGAGAGAGAGAGAGAGAGAGAGAGAGAGAGAGAGAGAGGGTATGCCAAGGTCTTGTGGCCACTGTGAATGAACGTCAGATACTTGTGTGAATGTGTGACACTGCATGCTTGTGTCACTGTGTCTGGCTGTGTAGGACCTGGAGATTCAAATATGTGTTGTTAGGCTTCACAGGTGCCTTAACTGCTAAGCCATCATTCCAGCCCAGCTTCTCATTTCTTGACCTTTCAAAGCAGGTTTTTCATATTCTGTGCAGTCCTAGCATCAGCTCCCTGCTGGCTACAGTTGCCTATCCAGAGATATGCTGATAAATCTGCAATGATAAATGGACAAATAAAACCTGGTTAATGTCTGGAGGGATTTCTCAGTGGTTAAAGACACCTGCTTGCAAAGCCTGATGGCCCTGGTTTGACTCCCCAGTACCCACGTAAAGCCAGATGCACTAAATGGCACATTTGTCTGGAGTTCCTTTGCAGTGGCAGGAAGCCCTGACAAGTATATAATGTCTGTCTGCCTCTCTGTCTCTGAAATAAATTAATAAAATGTTTTTTATAAACCTACCTACTATGTCACTGAACATAGACCTGGAAGAAATGCCTAGTAGCATAACACTATTTTATTTCTACAACATTGCTAGATGTATAAATAAGTTCAAGATGAGATAACAGTAAGATGTAATAAAATAGGATGTGATAATTTTTGAGAATGCAATACCTTTGTCTAATTAAAACAGGTTGGAGAGATGGCTTAGTGGTTAAGGCATTTGCCTGTGAAGCCTAAGGACCCAGGTTTAATTTCCCAGATCCCATGTAAGCTAGATACACATGGTGGAGCATGCATCTGGAGTTTGATTCCAGCGGGTAGAGGCCCTGATGTGCCTATTCTGTCTCTCTCATAAATACATAAATAAAAATATTTTTTTTAATGTGGTGTTTTAAATGTGGGAATTGAACCTAGGGCTTTGTGCCTGCTGGGCAAGGATTTTATCTTTGAGCTATACCACCAGCCTTAATGTACTTCATTTTAAGTTTATGTAATGTTTACACTAGTTATGTCGGCTATGGGTATGGATAAGTGGTAGAGTATGTGCTTAGCTCTGCATGCTTCAGGCTTAGGATCCACTCCCCAGTATCAAAAAATAAGATAAAATGGCCAAGTTTAAGAAGTGGTTCATAAAATTTCTAAAACTGAAACAGTCTGCCTTGTGATCATGAATGAGTTTGCCACAGCACACTACTGTCTCTGCCTCTTCTTTGATATCACCCTAGGTCACTGTGTAGTGGCTTCCCTTGTTCTAAGTTTTCTTGAGAGATGTGATTTCCCCTTCCTTCAGAGTTCTCCTAATCCCTCAACCAACCCTCCCTCCCTCCCTCTTCCTTCCTTCCTTCCTTCCTTCTTCTTTTCCTTCCTTCCTTCCTTCCTTCCTTCCTTCCTTCCTTCCTTCCTTCCTTCCTTCCTTCCTTCCTTCCTTCCTTTCTTCCTTCCTTCCTTCTTTTTCTTTCCCTCTCCAAAGTAAGGTCTCTCTGTAGTCCAGGCTTGTCTTAAACTCATAGCAAACCTCCAGCTTGGACTCTTCTGGGATTAAAGGTGTGCACCACCATACCATCTCTCCTTTCTTTCTTTCTTTATTTATTTGCAAGCAGAGAGAAAGAGAGACTGAGAGGTAGAGAATAGGCATGCCAAGCCCTCTTGCTGCTGCAAATCAACTCCAGATGCATGTGCTACTTTGTGCATCTAGTTTTACATGGGTACTGGGGAAATGAACCCAGCTTGGCAAGTTTTGTAAGCAAGTGCCTCTAACTGCTGAGTCATCTCTCCAGGCCAAGATCTCCCTTTTTGATGCTGTGATCTCCTTAGTGTAAATGCTATGCCTATCCTTCCTGGTCTCAACCTTTCTCTGTTTGTCTTGCAGGTTGACAGGGTCATCCTGTTTGGCCAAAGGATGGAGACTGTAATTCTAAACGTAGCCAAACAGATTTTCTGGCGGCATGTGAATCCCAAGTGTCTCTTTGTTGGTGTCCTCCTTGGAAAAATGCATTATGTGTAAGGATGTTTGTACTCCCAGCCCTGGGTTAGAAGATAAAGACCCATGTTTCCCATCTACTTCTACCCAAGCTTGGGAAGCTCTCACTTGTTTCACATTTCTTGTCTAAGGCTTTCTTGAAATCTTTCTACCCCTTTGTGGTATTTGGGATTGGACCCATCACCTTGCTCATGCCAGGCAAGTCACCAGCTACATGACCCTATAGTGTGGCCAGGTGTGGTGATGCACGCCTTTGATCCCAGCACTCAGGAGGCAGAGGTAGGAGGATTGCTGTGAGTTTGAGGCCAGTCTGGGACAACAGGGGTAGTTCCAGGTCAGCCTGGGCTAGAGTGAGACTACCTCAAAAGAAAAGAACAACAACAACAAAAAAAAAAAAATGCAGAGGTTAGGGAAACAGGGTTTAGTTGTATAGCCCTGGCTGGCCTTGAGCTTGTGGTCTTCCTGCTTCCACAAGGTAGTGCTGGGATTACATGTATGAGCCTCACACCTGGATGCAGGTATTGTTTCTGATACTTAATGACAGCTTCTTCTTCTTCTTCTTCTTCTTCTTCTTCTTCTTCTTCTTCTTCCTCTTCTTCTTCTTCTTCTTCTTCTTCTTCTTCTTCTTCTTCTTCTTCTTCTTCTTCTTCTTCTTCTTCTTCTTCTTCTTCTTTTTTTTTTTTTCTCGCCAGATCACCAAATTTGAATCCCAATGATGTGACACTCTCAGGCTGTACTGATGGGATACTGAAGTGAGTATGACATGGACACTGAAATGATTAGAAGCTTTGTTAGAATGTCCTAAGAGGTTATCTATTCTTTTAACTCATTCACTTCTTTTTCAAAGATAGTTTCTTTGTCTTGTGTAACTTCCCAGGCCTAGCAACAGCACAGGGTGCCTCCCTGCTGCTTTACCGTTCTCAACACCTTCTATCTCATGGAGAAAGCAGGCTGTTTCAGATCTCTTGTATCCAGATAAGTTTGTATTAGACCCAATAGGGAAAGGGACATGGAAGATTATACATTTGCTTTGTATCTTATTTTATTTTTGTCTATGTGTATGCATGTGTATATGTATGTTTGTGTGGGTGCGTATGTGCCACAGCTTGCATGTGGAGGTCAAAGGACAGCTTTTGGTTGGCAAGGTTTCTCCTGTTCTGCTGTTATTCCTTGCTGTACTCACCTTGAGCTACAGGGAAATTCTTTCCATTTTTCCTTTAGCATGCTGGGATTATAGAAGCCCACAAAGGCTTCCAGCTGTTGTTGTTTGTTTGTTTTGTCTTTCAAAGTAGGGTCTTGCTCTAGCCCAGGCTGATCTGGAATTAGTCTTAGGTTGGCCTCAAATCCACAGTGATCCTCCTACTTCAGCCTCTTGAGTGTTGGGATTAAAGGCATGTACTACCACACCTGGGTTGTTTTTAGCTTTTTAAAAAATATATATTTTATTTATTTATTTGAGAAAGAGAAAGAGGGAGAGAGAGAGATGGAGGGAGAGGATGGGCGCACCAGGGCCTCCAGCCACTGATCAAACTCCAGAGGGGTGCACTCCCTGGTGCATCTGGTGTACATGGGTCCTAGAGAATTGAACCAGGATCCTTTGGTTTTGCAGGCAAATGCCTTAACCGCTAAGCCATCCCTCCAGCCCTTAGCTTTTTTTTTTTTTTTTTTTTTTTTTAATGTGGGCTCTGGAGTTCAAACTTGGGTACTAAGGCTTGAGTGGTGAGTGCTGTATCCACGGAGCCATCTCCCCAGACAGTTACTTGTAAGGAAATACTTCAAGTATTGTTGACATCACTGTGGCCTCTATTCAGTCCTTTCTCTCCTTCACACCTCCTATCTACCTGCCCTCCTTCTGGTCTCATTTTGTTCAGTTCTTTTTATTATTGTTATTTTTTTAACAGAAAGAGAGAGAGAGAAGTGCAAAAGAAAATTGGCACACCAGGGCCTCCAGCCACTGTGATCAAACTCTAGATGCATGCACCATCTTGCGTGCTTACATCACATTGTGCATATGGCTTATGTGGGACCTAGAGAGTCAAACATGAGACCTTAGACTTTTCAGGCAAGCACTGAAAGACCCCCAGAGGGAGACCTTCACTCAAGTCTTGGGATAGCACGCACCCAAAGACACACAGGAGACCAAACTTGCTGCAAAATCAAGAGGCTTTATTTGGGATGATCAGAGCTCTGGGGTCGACACGTATCTCATGCAGGAAACAGAGGAGTCGACCCTGAGCCCTATTGGGTGTTTCTTTTTATAGGGTTTTTAGCAAGGAAGGGAAAGGGGGGGGGTGGTTTCACAAGGGTATTTGCAAAGCTTGTACAGTTATGTCTACATATCTTATTTGTGCATAACCAGAGTTTAAGTCCTTGGTCAGGCTGTCTTGGGAAACTATTTTATTATTTTGGTTTTTCTCAAAACTGTATTTTTGTTTTTCCTCTTCCCGGGACATAAAGTTTAGGTTGACCCGACCAACCCATATCTTGGGCCACCCGTAGCCTATCTTTTAGCCTATTTTTGATTTACTCCTTCCTGAATATACAGTTCAGGCTGTCCTCCAGATGTTTCTTTACTAAGTTTACTTTAAAATTTTCCATCCTGCCTTTCAGCACCTTAACTGCTAAGCCATCTCTCTAGCCCATCTGTTCAGGGTTTTGTTTTTTTTTTTTTTTCGAGGTAGGGTCTCACATCAGGCCAGGCTGATCTGGAATGCACTCTGTCATCTCAGGGTGGCCTTGAACTCACACTGATCCTCCTACCTCTGCCTCCTGAGTGCTGGGATTAAAGGCGTGCACCACCATGCCTGGCCCAACTGTTCAGTTTTTGATCCAGAAAAAAAAAATCTCTACTGCTTACAGAAATCTTTTTACTTTGCTTCTTTTACCACCTTAGCCTTCTCATTTACTTTTTTGCTTCCCTGTGTTTTTCTTTAACACACACACACTTCCTTTTCTTTGTTTTTATTTATTTATTTATTTATTTATTTATTTATTTATTTGAGAGCAACAGACACACAGGGAAAGTCAGATAGAGGGAGAGAGAGAGAATGGGCGCGCCAGGGCTTCCAGCCTCTGCAAACGAACTCCAGACGCGTGCGCCCCCTTGTGCATCTGGCTAACGTGGGACCTGGGGAACCAAGCCTCGAACCAGGGTCCTTAGGCTTCACAGGCAAGCGCTTAACCGCTAAGCCATCTCTCCAGCCCTGTTTGTTTGTTTTTTGAGATAGGATCTTGCTCTAGTTCAGGCTGACCTGGAATTCACTATGTAGTCTCAGGGTGGCCTTCAACTCATGGCGATCCTCCTACCTCTGCCTCCTGAGTGCTGGGATTAAAGATGTTTGCTACCATGCCCAGATTCACACTTACTGTTTTTTTTTTAATTTAATTAATTTATTTGCAAGCAGAGAGATAGAGAGAAGAGAGGCAGACAGAGAGATAGTTGGCTTGCCAGGGCCTCTGGCCACTGCAAAAGAACTCCAGATACATGTGCCTCTTGTACATCTGGCTTACGTGGTAACTAGAGAATTGAACCTGGGTCCTTTGGCTTCACAGGCAAGTGCCTTAACCACTAAGCCATTTCTCCAGCCCCACACTTTTTATTAAGAAGGTTCAAGCACAGTTTTTTCTTCTCAGGGAGAAATTTATTTTATTTTACTTATTTATTTGCAGGGAGAGCAAGAGAAGGCGAGGTAAGGGGGAGGGAGAGATAATGAGAATGAATGGGCCTCTTGCCACTGCAAAGGAACTCCAGATGCATGTGTATCTGAATTTATGTGGGTACTGGGGAATCAAATTCAGGCTGTTAGGCTTTGTAAGTAAGCTGCTTAAGAGCTGAGACATCTCGCCAGCCCTATTTTTGTTTTTTGAGTCAGGGTCTCACTCTAGACTAGGCTGCCCTTGAACTCACAGCTATCTGAGTGCTGGGAGTATAGGCATGAACAGCTAGGCCCAGCCCTCAAGGAGCTTTTATGGTTTATACAGAAGTGATCCAGCCCAAGTAGGGATGATCTTTTTGTTGGTTTTCAAGGGAGGGCCTCACTCTAGCCCAAGCTGACCTGGAACTCTTTCTGTAGCCCCAAGCTAGCCTCAAATTCATGGTGATCCTCCTACCTCAGCCTAAAATGTTAGGCTTAAAGTGTTAGGATCAAAGGCATGCGTCTCCATACCCAGTACTGATCCTTTTGTTCTTGGAAGACTGTAACCAGTTGCTTTCTTGCTATTGGAACAAAATACCCAGCCAGAGGCTGGTGATTGAAAGAAAAGTTTTTTTTTTTTTTTAATTTTTCTAAACTTTAAAATAAAATTTATTTACTTGAGACAGAGAGAGAGATAGAGAGAATGGCATACCAGGGCCTCTAGCTACTGCAAATGAACTCCAGATGCATGTGCCACTTGTGGATCTGGCTTATATGAGTCCTAGGGGAATCAAACGTGGGTCCTTTGGCTTTGCAGGCAAGTCCCTTAACCGCTAAGCCATCCCTCCAGTCTGGAAAGGTTTTGTGTTTAATTTTCTTTAAAAATATTTTATTTATTTGTGATAGATAGAAAGAAAGAGGCAGATAGAGAGAGAATGGACATACCAGGGCCTCTAGCCACTGCAAACACACTCCAGGCACTTGCACCACCATGTGCAACTGGCTTTATGTGGGTACTGGGGAAATCAAAGTTGGGCCTTAACTGCTAAGCCATCTCTTCAGCCCAGAAACGGTTTTCTGAAGAATATTTATTTTTTAAAATTTATTTTATTTTATTTTATTATTATTTATTTATTTATTTATTTATCTGAGAGAATGAGGGAGGGGAAGAGACAGAGAGAGAGAGAAAGAGAGAAAGAGAGAATGGGTGCGCCAGGGCCTCCAGACACTGCAAACAAATTCCGGACGTATGAGCCACCTTGTGCATCTGGTTTACGTGGGTTCTGGGGAATCGAACCAAGGTCCTTTGGCTTTGCAGGCAAACACCTTAACCACTAAGCCATCTCTCCAGCCCCTGAAGAATATTTTTCATTTATTAGAGAGGAGAGAAAAGAGATTAATTGGCTGGGCGTGGTGGCTCACACCTTTAATCCCAGCACTTGGGGGGCAGAGGTAGGAGGATCATCGTGAGTTCGAGGCCACCCTGAGACTGCATAGTGAATTCCAGATCAGCCTGGGCTAGAGTGAGACCCTACCTCAAAACCCCCCCACCCAGAAAAAAAAAAAGAAAGCGAGATTAATCATACCCAGAGGAAAGAGGTTTAATTCAGTTTCCAGTTCAGAAGGTAAATCAGTTTCCAGTTCAGAAGGTAGAGTCCACAATGGTGGGGAAAGTGTGTCAGGAAGCCAATGTCATGTGATCACATCAGCAGGAAGGAAGCAGAGAAAGAAGAATGCTTAATGCTAAGCTAGCTTTCTCTTCATACAGTTTAGGAACCCAGCCCATGGGATGGTGCCATACATAGTTAGGGTGGGCCCTTCCACCTCAACTAACCTCATTTAGAAAACCCCTCACACAAATGACCAGAAATTTGTTTCCATGGTGATTCTAAATCTTGTCAAGTTAACCAAGATTAACCATCACAGTGACATTCTTGATTCTGACCTCTAATATTCTACTCTAACTAATTTTGTTGCTTTTTATGTTAGGTTCATTGCAGAGCATGGGACATCCCATCTTCTGGAACATGTGGGCCAAATAGATAAAGTATTCAAGATTCCCCCAGCCTTAGGAAAGACACAGGTCCTGCCACTCAAGCCACTGGAAGAGGAGACCCCCAGCCCCTTGGTTTCTATTTTGCACCATAGGTCAGTCTGTTTTGTCTTTCTGTGAAGTGGGAGGGCTCAACCTGGTAAAATTCCGTGGCTGATATTCTGCCTGCTGAGGTGACACATATTCCATTTGCTAAGGTCTGTTGCTTCCAGGCAGGGGCATCCTGGAAATTGGCAGACTGAGAACCTGTTCCTTTCTCTGCTGGGGAAAGGTTTGAAGGCAAGGAGGCCAGCAGGCCTCTAGCTGTATACTTAGGGTTTAGACAAAGGGCTTAGGAGCACAGGCTCTGTTTTTTTTCATCTTGGCTAGCTGCTTGGTTTCCTAAAGCTATGGTTCATGATAGTGATAGTGTTTCTGTCATAATGTTATGGTGAGCAAATAGTAAGTACATAATCATTATTAGTTGAAGAAAGAAAAGTGCAGGAGAAATCTCCAGTGGGGCTTAAGTTCCAGGGTTCTGCAGTTGAGACCATGTTGCAGTCAGCTCAACATACAACCACACACAGCTTATGGGAGGAAGGGGGTTTTATTTAGCCTAACAGAGCCATTGGCAGAATAAGCTGGCTTCCTTTCATACTTCAAACAGAGAGGCATCACCAGTAGCTAGCCCCATAAAACACAAAGAGCCAGAGCTGAAACTACTGTCCATACACACCTTTCAGGAAGGAAGATCCTCCCCAAGCACGCCTTAGGGTTGGACTTCAGGATCTACCCACAGGGACATGTCCCTTTGTAGTAGGGGTCTGCCTACTAGGAATTCACATTGCAAGCTCAATTTAATGAAACATCTGAGTCTATGGGGCCATACGTTCAAACTACCACAGACCATAAGCAGGTTATTCTCTGGAGGCCTTATGCTATCTGTCATAGGGGCCTGTGCCCAGTGTGGAAGGGCAATGGCACCAGTGGCTATGGATTTGAGAGGGAGGATTACCCTTAGGTTGAGCCCAGCCTTCTGCTTACCCCCAGATGGTGCAGCATCCGGCTTTTCATTTCATCTACTTTCCGAGACATGCATGGGGAGCGAGACCTGCTGCTGAGGTCTGTGCTGCCAGAACTGCAGGCCCGAGCAGCCCCCCACCAGATCAGCCTTCGTGCCATTGACCTGCGCTGGGGCATCACCGAAGAGGAGACCCGTAGGAACAGGTGCCATGCTGTAGGGAAGAGGAGCTGGATCAGGGCCGAGGGTCTTAAATGGCAGAACTCGGTAGGGTGGGGGCTGTAAGAATGGATGAGAGTGAGGCCAGGGACTTCCTCTTATATACCAGCAGGAGAAACCTGTCTTGAGTTTGCTCAGCATCAGCCTCTCGCCTCCATTTGTTCTTGTGTTCCCTGAAATTGTGCCCCAGTGACTCCTGCTTGTTCCCATAATCATGCCTGCAGACAGCTGGAAGTGTGCCTCGGGGAGGTGGAGAACTCGCAGCTGTTTGTGGGGATCCTAGGCTCCCGCTATGGCTATACTCCCTGCAGCTATGACCTGCCTTACCATCCTCACTTCCACTGGGTAAGGACAAAGGCGGAGGCATTAGAGGGGGAATGGGGAGGAAAAAGCCATTTTGTCAGGAACCCAGAAGATCCTTGAGTCTTGAAGTGAAACCTAGAACATACGGTGAGCAACCACGCCCTAGATAAGGCAGTTCCTTTGAGAAGTACCCATGGCATTGGTTCAGGGATATAAGAGATGAGGTTAGATCTTGTTCCACCCTCCCTTTGGACATGTGTAGGGTGTGCACCTTTGTGGGGAAAAGGTTTAATGTAATCTAGCCTCAGTTTCTCCACATATTAAGTAGAAGCAACAGCATCTACATTGCAGAGTTACTATGAAAATTAAAACATCTGTTTAACTCAGTGTGATGGCACAGTCCTGTAACCCAGCTAATTAGGAGGTCGGGATAGGGAGATTCAAAGCTATGCCTGAGCAACTTAGTGAAACTGTCTCAGAATGTAACCTTTAATCCCAACAGTTGGGAGGCAGAGGTAGGAGGATTGCTGTGAGTTTGAGGCCAGCCTGAGACTACAGAGTGAATTCCAGGTCATCCTGGGCTACAGTGAGATCCTATCTTGAAAAAAAAGGTTGGGGGGATCCAGGGATGTAAGTTGGTGGTAGAGTTCTTGTCTACCATGTGTGCGGCCCTGAATCCAATCACCAATACTGAAAAGTTCCATTTTAAAATTCATGCCATAAATGTTAGCTGGTAGCTCTATTTTATTGCTTGTGAAGGAAAGAAAGAAAATTACTGGCCAGGCATGGTGGTGCACACCTTTAATCCCAGCAGTCAAGAGGCAGAGGTAGAAGGATCGCTGTGAGTTCGAGGCCACCCTGAGACTACATAGTGAATCCAGGTTAGCCTGAGCTAGAGTGAGACTCTACCTCGAAGAAAAAAAAAGAAGAAAAAGAATATTACTGTATTGAGGAAGCCCTGGGACCTTTGAAGGTCTCCAGGGACAGACTGGTGTGACTGAGGACTGAACTTACCTGATCTTCCCTCTCCATTCAGGCCCAGGATTACCCTTCAGGGCGCTCTGTGACAGAACTGGAGATGATGCAATTCCTGAATCAGAGAAAGCACCGGCAGCCCTCCGCCCCAGCTCTCATCTACTTCCGAGATTCTGGTTTCCTCAGGTATGTTCTCCTGCAACCAGGATAGGTCTTCCTCCCCAGAGGTCAGACAGATTCAATCTTTCCCCAACATTCAGGTGAAAGGGAGAAAGAGGACTCAGAGAGCATGCCTTTGTGGCCCTGAGTCAGCCTTGAAGCTGAAGTCAGGTCTCAACCTGAGGAGTTTTGGGGGGTGACAGCCATATTGCAAGGTTGGTGGCAAGAGGCGGGCCTGAATTTGGCCCCATTCTTGGGACATCTTTGGTGGTCAGTTCTGTGCCAGATGCTTGGAGACCTGACTTCATTTCTGAGTCTGAAGAGGCTGCACATCGGGTCTCAGAACTGAAGAACTACCTGAGCGGACAGGAAGAGGTCATCTGTCGAAGGTGAGTTAGGGGCAGTAAAGAGCACCTGTACGGTGAGGTGTGTTGAGGGAACCAGGCCCACTAGGACCACCTGTGCTTGCTTTGTCTACAGATACTCCTGTGAATGGGGAGGAGTAGCTGCTGGCCGGCCCTATGTTGGGGGTCTGGAGGAATTTGGGCAGTTGGTTCTCCAGGATGTGTGGAATTTGATCCAGAAGCTTTACCTGCAGGTCAGCAGGAGGTCTGATGGCCAGAAGGGAACAAAGTGGTCTGGGTAGCCCTAGGTAGAAAGCAGCTTGATGGAGGCTGTTTTAGGCCTCGGGTCCTGGGGTCCTGGGACTGTCATTGTCCTCTGTGCCCTCTTAGCCCAGGGCCCAGCTGGAGCAGCCAACACCCATCTCAGATGATGACTTGATCCAGGCCACCTTTCAGCAGCTGAAGAACCCACCAAGTCCTGCCCGGCCACGCCTGCTTCAGGACACAGTGCAGCGGCTGGTGCTGTCCCATGGGACGCTGATCCTGGTGACTGGGCAAGCAGGACAGGGAAAGACTGCCTTCCTGGTATGAGTCTCAAAGGCAAAGCAAGAGGGTGGGCTTTGGAGCTAAGGAGGTAGGGCAAGGAAATTGGGTATGTGATAAAATGTACCATGGATTTTGTTCCTGCCCCATGCAGGCATCCCTTGTGTCAGCTCTGCAGGATCCTCATCAGGCCAAGGTGACCCCCTTAGTTTTCTTCCACTTTGCAGCAGCCCGCCCTGACCAGAATCTTGCCTTCAACCTTCTCAGACGCCTCTGTGCCCACCTGCATCAAAATACACAGGAGCTCAGTCCTCTCCCCACTACTTACAGGTGTGTATTCTGCAACTAGCAGCCTTGTGGCTGTATCTTTTGCTCCTTCCCCACCACTGACCTTGACCTCCCCATCACACACAGAGGCCTTGTGTGGGAGCTACAGCAGAGACTGCTGCCCAAGTCTGTGCAGTGCCTGCAACCTCACCAGACCCTGGTTCTGATCGTCGATGGGGCTGATCGGTTGGTGGACCAGAATGGGCAGCTGATCTCAGATTGGATCCCCAAGTCCCTTCCCCGGGTAAGTGTAAGGATGAGGCAGGATGAGATGTTGGCCTAGTTTGGAGGGAAGGAAGGAAGCCATGGGGTGAGGGGCACAGGGACCCGTATAATGTTGTTGTCCTTTTTTCTCTGCCTTCCTGCTTCTTACCCATATATCACAGCGAGTACACTTGGTGCTGAGTGTGTCTAGTGACTCAGGGCTGGGAGAGACCCTTGAGCAGAGCCAAGGTGCCCATGTGGTGACCCTGGGTCCTCTGGACTCATCTGCCCGGGCCCGGCTGGTGAGAGAAGAACTAGCACTGTATGGGAAGCGATTGGAGGAGTCGCCTTTTAATAACCAGGTCAGAGCCAGGCCAGAGCTGTTGGGATGTGGGGCAAGTCTAGGAGCTAGGAGGATGCAGCTGCTGAGGCTGCCAGAAGCCCCCCATGGACTGCTCTTTTGTTTTCTCTGCCAGGGGATGTTGTTAACAACAAGCTAACTGATCCCTCAAAACGATCACTCAGACTTGTTTCCTTGGTGTGTAGGGTGAGGTAGTCATGGTGGAGGTAGGCTAGGCTGAGCCGTGTAAGTTTTCTTGACATAGGGGCTTCGTGGGATGCTTTTCTCCTGAGGTTATGTCACAGACATAACCTGATTGGACTCTCAGATGAGGAATGACTCAGCTTAAGCTTGGAGCTACAGAACAGGCTGTGTTAGGCTCCCTGTCCCTGTTGAATTCTCCATGTCTCCTCAGATGCGGCTGCTGCTGGTGAAGCAGGGCTCGGGGCTCCCACTGTACCTGCGCCTTGCCACTGACCACCTGCGGCTCTTCACGCTCTATGAACAGGTTGGTTGCTCTGCATCTGCGAATTCCTGGTACACCCCCTGCTCTCCATTCACCTTCTTGGACTTCTGACTTCATCCCCATCTTTTGCCATCTCTGGTTACCTATTTCCTATTCTGGCCTCACTCCTGGCTCACTTCTCTCCCAATGTGTTTTTCTCTACTTTTTCATTCCTTCCCGCTGTGCTGCCTGCTGATGGAAGCCATCCCCTGTTCCACCGACCAAGCATCCTCTTTGCCTTCCCCTACTGACAAAGCCTGATTTCCTTCCTCTCCTAGGTGTCAGAAAAATTGCTGGCCCTACCTGCCACTGTCCCCCTGATGTTGCAGCACATCCTGAACACTTTGGAGCAAGAGCACGGTCACGATGTCCTTCCTCAAGCCTTGGCCACCCTTGAGGTCACACGTAGTGGTCAGTGGTTGGGGAAAACATGGAGGCAGAGGGCTCAATGCTTGCATGACCTTAGGCGGGGTCTTGACCAGCAGTACTGGTGGAGGTGGGTTCACTGTGTGGTTTGGTTTTCAGGTCTGACTGTGGACCAGCTGCATGCAGTGCTGAGTGCGTGGCAGATTCTGCCCAAGGGGACTAAGAGCTGGGAAGAAGCACTGGCTGCTGGTAACAGGGGAGTTGCTTACCCCATGGGCCCATTTGTCTACCTTGTCCAGAGTCTGCGCAGGTACAGGTGTCCCAGCCAAGCTCCCAATAACCTCACTTCTCATGTGGTCCTTTCTTCATCCTGCCCTTTCTTTGATATAGCCCCAACACCTATCTCCCATGTCTTGAATGCTACTACTCCATTATCACTATTGGAAGTGGGAATGGCATCCCATTGCTATGCCAATGTGCTGACAGGCTACCTTTTTTTCTCCCTTGATCCTTTCCACCTTTTCTCTTGAGGACAGTTTGCTAGGGGAGGGCCCTCTTGAGCGCCCTGGTGCCTGTCTCTGCCTCCCTGAAGGCCCGCTGAAGAAAGCAGCTAAACACCGTTACGGGAGGAGGCTGGGGCTTCAGAACACAGCGCACCTCCTCACTGCAGGTGATTGCAGCCTTAGTCAGCCTGTGTGAAGCTTGGACCTGGAGGACAAACCACACACTGCACCTTCCCATCTGCTGGACAGTGGATGGTTGGGTACAACCCTTTACAATGTCTGTTCTTAAAGCTCAGTTCTGGAAGACCTGTGACCCGGATGCCTCAGGCACCTTCAGACGTTGCCCTCCTGAGGCTCTAAGAGACTTGCCATACCACCTGGTTAGTCCCCAGATCCCACAGATCCTTTTGCTCAAGCAATTGCTTTTGCTATTCTTAGGCCCCTCCCCTTTTCCATTTCTCATCACCCCCTCACCATTGTCATTACCCACCTCACAGAGACCTCCTCTACTTTCCCTTTCAGTTTTCCCATTCTCCTCCCAGCTCCTAGGTATAGGTCTTGGCTGCACAGGCAGTGCCTAAGTCTATCCCATCCCTCTTTGCCAGCCTTTTCCTATTCCTCATAAATCCACTCTGACCTCCTCAGTTCCACAGTGGTCACCGTGGCCTCCTTGCAAAGTTCCTCACCAATATCCATGTGGTGGCAGCATACCTGGAAGTGGGTCTGGTTTCCCAGCTCTTGGAGGCTCATGCCCTCTATGGTGAGATAGGTCACTGGGTTTCTTTGCTGAACTGTGGGGCCTCCCACTTAGAGGGAGGAGTACTGGGGCAGGGGGGAGGGGAGCCCAGTTTTTTCCATTCCAAATTGAAAATGTCGTGAAGCATAGTTCTATTAGGAAAAGGTTCTCCGAGTTTGTTTAAGAAGCTTGTTCATTTAAAAAAAACATTATTTATCTGTCATCAGAGAAGGGGAAAGAAAAAAGGAGAGTATAGGTACATTAGGGCCTCTTGCCACTACAAATGAAGTCCAAACACATATGCCATTTTGTGCATCTGGCTTTATGTGGGTACTGGGGAATTGGACACAGGCCTACTTTGTAAGCAAGCATCTTTAATCATTTAGCCATTTTTCCAGCCCTGTTTAGGAAGCTTGTTCAAATTGCAGATTCTGGTTCCTTAGGTCTGCAGTGGGCCCAAAACTTTATACTTTGAGTAGGTGTTTCTGATGTGGGGCCTGGAGGACCACACTGTAAGAGACTATTTTAGATACACCATATGATTTTACCTGATGCTGAGGTTAACAGAGTCCAGGATAGTTTTCCACTGATACTCTCCTGCCCTGCTCTCGCCATCTTTTTAAAAATAGCTTCTTCAAAACCTGAAGAGAGCGAACAGCTCCCTGAGGCTGAGGTTGCAGTATTCCGCACCTTCTTGAAACAGCAAGCTTCAATCCTCAGCCAGTACCCTCTTCTCCTGCTTCAGCAGGCTGCCAACCAGCCTCTGGAGTCCCCTCTTTGCTGTCAAGCCCCTCTGCTTGCCCAGCGATGGCACCTTCAGCACATACTGCGATGGATTAATAAACCCCAGACCTTGGGAGATCAGCAAAGGTAAGACTCATGACCCCAACTCTGGTAAGTGTTTCAGGTAATAGCAACAGCTCTTTATGAAACTGTAGAATAAAGGACAGATCAGAATCATTATGGAGAAGCTGGGCATGGGGGTGCATACTTTTAATCCCAGCATTTATTTATGAGAGAGAGAGATAAACACACACACACACACACACACACACACACACACACGGAAGGGAATAGTGAATATGAGTACACCAGGGCCTCCTGCCGCTGCAGACAAAGTCCAGATGCATATGCCATCTTATGTATATGGCTTGTACATAGGTACTAGAAAATCAAACTTAGGCCCGCAGGCCTTGCAAGCAAGCACTTTTAACTGCGAGCTATCTCCCAACCCCAAACACAACACTTTAATCTCAGCCAGGGCTGAGCTAGGAGGCTCACTGTCAGATCTGTAGCTGGGTATACAGAATGAGTTCCAGGTCAACCTGGGCTGGAGTGATACCCAGCTTCAAATATTGCCCTCCACCCGAAAGGAATTAGCATGGATAAGGGGATTCAGGTATGGAAATAAATGCAGAAATAAATTCCATTTGTTTTCTTTCCTCGCTTCCTCCTTCTTCATACTTTTTTTTTCCAGCTCTAATTTGTCACTGGCAATTTCCTCTTCCCCAACTACTGTGGCTTTCTCCCCTAATGAGCAAAGAGGAGCTGTGGGCACTGCCAATGGGACAATTTACCTTTTGGACCTGAGAACTTGGAAGGTATGACACTAGAGGCAAGACAGAGTATCTGTTAGATACATATTGCCTTAAGCTCTGGTCAAGCCAAACACACCCTTTATATCCTGTTCGCTTCAGCAACTTTATTCAGTTCACCTCAGATTAAAGTTCATTAAAGATTAAATATCTTTGACTATCTGGGTATGATGGTGCATACCTGTAATCCCAGCACTAGGGAAGCTGAGGCAGGAGGATGGTGAGCTCAAGGCCAGCTTGGATTAGACCTAGTGAGAAACTATCTGGAAAAAAGAATAAGAGAAAGCAAAATAAGCCAAACTGTAGATACTTCCTACGTAGCTTCTAGTCAAGGCATATTATTAAATATTGCAAGAATACAGGGCTTAGTAATTCTCTTTGCCCATTGGAACACAAGCTGACATAATTGAGAGCTGTGTGATTTGTGTAGATAGAGAAGGACTTAGGATAGAGAAGGGCAGGCCTTCCATCTTAAGTGGAGATCCTCAACAAAGACACAGGGGATAATGGTCCTGGGAGTGACAGTAGCAGAGGGGAACATCAGGCTCGAGAGGGGAGACCCACAGCCATGGCCTCTCCTCATATACATATTGTCCTTTACACCTGTATGCATATAACATCCTTCCCATGGGCCCATGAAAATCTGTGGCTTGAGAATTGGGTAAGGGATTAGGAGTAGACAACTGGTACTCCTGCTTGGATCATGAAACCCCCTGAACCTGTTTTGGGGCTGGGAATATAAAGAGCCAAGGGCTCAAGTTCTTCTTGTCTTGGCCTCCTTTATGGTTGGGGCCTGGAGTGGTTGGATATGAAAGGTCAAGAGAATGGCCTGCGCCATGCTTCCCTACTGGCCCTCTCAGGAGGAGAAGTCTCTGGTGAGTGGCTGTGATGGGATTTCCTCTTTTGCCTTCCTCTCGGACAACACACTTTTCCTTACTGGCTTTGATGGACTCCTAGA
This sequence comes from Jaculus jaculus, assembly GCF_020740685.1. Lineage (NCBI taxonomy): Eukaryota > Metazoa > Chordata > Mammalia > Rodentia > Dipodidae > Jaculus > Jaculus jaculus. The sequence goes on along the minus strand of NC_059109.1, from coordinate 70,769,334 downwards.
GCTCTGGGACCTACAACATGGCTGTCGGTAAGGGGTCCTTTCCTTTTCACTGAGGGCCTTTCCTTTCAGAAGCTCTGAGGGAAAGGAGTGGGGAGGGAGCCCAAGGCCTATGTCCTTAACTTTGTCTTCCTGGGTTAGGGTGCTACAGACCAAGGCCCATCAGTATCAAATCACTGGTTGCTGCTTGAGCCCAGATCGCCGGCTGCTAGCCACTGTGTGCTTGGGAGGATGCCTGAAGGTAACAAGAAATAACCTTAGAATATGTGTTGGGTTTAAGTTTATTGTGTCAGTTGGCAGAGCTACTGGCTGCCTGGCTGGGGGAAGCCTTGCTGCTGAGGCAAGAGTTGAGACGAAGTGAACCGTGCAGTAGTCCTGGGACCAAGAAGCTCTGGCATCTCCCTTTAGTGCTTGATTCCTCTCTTTCTCCTCCAGCTTTGGGACACAGTCTCTTGTCAGCTGGCCTTCCAGCACACCTATCCCAAGCCCCTGAACTGCATTGCTTTCCACCCAGAGGGGCAGGTGGTGGCCATGGGCAGCTGGGCTGGCAGCATTAGCTTCTTCCAGACAGATGGACTCACAGTCCTCAAGGTAAGAATATCCCACGTAGCTCTTAGGGAGGACACACAGGACAGGGTTATGGACAGGGAGATGACAGATACTTGTATTCTTTGTCACTTTGGGTTTGCACTGAGAACAGGTCCTGTCCTTTCTTTTTTCCCTTTTTTCTTTTTTCCTTTTTTTTTTTAGGTATGGTCTTGCCCTAGCCTAGGCTGACCCGGAATTCACTATGTAGTCTCAGGGTGGCCTTGGACTCATAATGGTCCTCATACCTCCACTTCCCGAGTTCTGAGGTCCTGTCATTTCTATTTCTGAATCCTCATGTAGGAACTGGGAGCCCCGGGGCTCTCTGTCCGTACCTTGGCATTCAAAGTGTCTGGGCAGGCAGTAGCTGTAGCCAGGGTAGATGGCACAGTGGAGCTATGGGCCTGGCGAGAGAGCACGCGGCTGGCTGCCTTCTCTGCTCACTGTGGCTTTGTTACTGCTGCGATCTTCCTGCGCTCTGGACGCCAGTTCCTGACAGCTGGAGAAGATGGCAAGGTGAGTTGCGGGGGCTAAGGACAGAGCAGCAAGGGTAGGGAATATTTGAATGACAGTGGAGTGTTTGTTGAGGATTCCGGAGGAGTTTGGGTGGTTAGAGTTATGGGGAGAGGAATGTAGGTATGTAGGGGCAGCTTTCCTGAAGTCTCTGGAAGGACTTTAATGGAAGTTGCCACAGCTCAGGGATTATGAAGGGGACCAGGAGGGGACGTGGGGATCTTTTCGTTTTTTTCAGTTATTGATTTTTGTTGCTGCTGTTGTTTGTTTTTCGAGGTAGGGTCTCACTCTAGCCCAGGCTGACCTGGGATTCACTATGTAGTCTCAGGCTGGCCTCAAACTCCCAGCGATCCTTCTACCTCTGCCTCCCAAATGCTGGGATTAAAGGTGTGTACCACACCTATTTATTGATCTTTTTAATGACTTTTTAATTTTTTTTTTTTTATTCTTTGGAGTCAGTGAAGACAGTCAAGTTGGTACCACTGTTAGCCTCCTCCATCGCCACCCCTCCACAGGGACCCTTCTTGTTGGGGTTTTTGGGTCATGCATTTTGGGGTTAGCCTTTAGTTTGGGGTAGGAAGAAATGTCTCTCCGTGTCATGACCCAACATGTGGCTCTGACTTTCTTTCCGCCCCCTTCCACAAATTTCCCTGAGCCATGTTGGGTTCATTTTAGGTCTGCTTCAGTGTTGAGATCTTGGGAGCCTCTGTGTCTCTGGATATCTGGTTTGCTAGGAGTTGATTCTTCTCTATCTCCTTCACCGTTGTGCTGGTTCCTGGTTCACCAAGAAAAATTTTTGTTTTATATTTATTTATTTATTTATTTATTTGAGAGAGAGAGACAGAGAGAGAGGGAGAGGGAGAAAGGGGCTATGCCAGGGCCTTTAGCCACTGCAAATGAACTCCAGATGAATGTGCCACCATGTGCTTCTGTGGGTACTGGGGAATTGAATCTGAGTTCTTAGGCTTTCCAGGCAAGCACCTTTACCACTAAGCCATCTCTCAAACCCTATATATTGATTATTATTTTTAAATATTTATTTTATTTTTGTTTATTTATTTGAGAGAGACAGAGAGAAGCAGATAGATAGAAAGAATGGGTACACCTGGGTTTCTGGACACTGCAAACAAACACCAAATGCAAGCGCCACCTTGTGCATCTGGCTTACATGGGTACTGGGGAATCAAACCTTGGTCCTTGCGCTTTGCAGGCAAGTGCCTTAACCTCTAAGTTATCTCTCCAGCCCCATTTATTATTTTTTAATAAAAAGGTTGTACTCCTATATCCCCTCTTCCCTGCCCCCTCTTTAAAATTTTATTTATTGTTTTTTAAATTTATTTGAGAGAGAGTAAGAGAAAGGTAGGGAGAGAGAGAGAGAGTGAGAGAGGATGGGTGTACCAGGGCCTCTAGCCACTGCAAATTAACTCCAGACACATGTGCTACCATGTACATCTATCTAGCTTGAATTGAACCTGGGTTCTTGGGCTTTGCAGGCAAGTGCCTTAACTGCTGAGCCATATATATATATATATATATATATATATATATATATATATATACACACACACACACACACACATATATCCGATATATACACACACACATATACATACACACATACATACATACATACATACATACATGAAGGTTGTATGGATGTATCTTTAAACTTTTTTCTTTGGTCTCAGGTTCAGGTGTGGGCAGGGTCTCTTGGCAGGCCCCGTGGTTGCCTGGGCTCCCTTCCTCTCTCTCCTGCCCTCTCTGTGGCTCTTAGCCCAGAGGGTAACCAGGTGGCTGTTGGCTACCGAGCAGATGGCATAAGGATCTACAAAATCTCAGGTACCAAAGGGGGAATGAATGTGTTTTGCACCTTTGTGAAGAAGGCATCTCTTACCTCGTTTCCAAATGTCCTGCTCTCTTGTCCCATTCTCTAGGTTCCCAGGTGATTCACTGTCAAGTGCTAGATAGGGCAGTGTCTGCACTGGCCTGGCTAAACCCCACTGTGTTGGTGAGTGGTGCAGAAGATGGGTCACTGCAGGGCTGGCTGCTCACAGAAAGCTCCCTTCAGTCTCTCTGGCTCCTGTCCAGATATCAGAAGCCTATTCTGGGACTGGCCACCTCCCAGGAACTCTTGGCTTCTGCCTCAGGTATTGCTGAGCCGTGTTACTGAATCATTCCTTTGAAGTGCTAATACCTCCCTTCAATTTCTACTGCATGTACATATATATATCAAAATACATATGCATACAATTTTTATTTATAATTTTCATAGTGCTTTTGAATGCATTTATCATCCATGTTTTTTTTTAGACTGTTTCTTCTTGTTTCTAAGCTTTTAAGGTAGAGTCTTAATCTAGCCCAGGCTAGAGTGTAGTCTCAGGGTGTAGTCTTGGGGTAGCCTTGAACTCAGCAATCCTCCTACCTCTGCCTCCCAAGTGCTGAGATTAAAGGCATGTGCTACCACACTTGGCTCCCTCCTTAGCCCTTTGAAGTCCCACTAATTCTGAGGTTATGCCCAGTGGAAATTTAGCTGTGTGAATAGGCAGGCTTCCCGTAGGAGAGAGGTAGAGAGAGAAGTATTGAGGTGAAAGTGGAGAATGGCCTAGTCCCCTTCTAGGTGGGAGACTTGATCCTCACAGATGGTGAGGTGTAATTGACACTGAGCCCTTGAGGAGGGGTCTGGAGCAGGTGCCATAGAAGGGTGCTAGGAGCCACATTCCTCATCTGAGCTGTGCAGAGCCCAAGTTGGGAGTGCTAGGTAGTCTGTCCAGAGCACCCATGCGGTAACTGACCCTTGTCCAGGGCTCCTGTTTATCTTTGTGGCTCACACCTACCTCCTTTGGAGCTGTGCTTTTGGATGTGACCCTCAGCCTCTGGTTTCCCAGGCCAGTCTTGCTTCCTCTTTCAAGAAGCCCACCCCACACTTTCATTTCCAATACAGAGGATTTTTCTTTAATTTTTATATATGTATATATGTGTGTGTGTATGTGTGTGTGTGTGTGTGTGTGTGTGTGTGTGTGTGTGTGTGTATAGAGAGAGAGAGAGAGCAGGTTATACTCTCTTTTTTTTTTTTTTTTTGTTTTGTTTTTGTTTTTCAAAGTAGGGTCTCACTCTAGCCCAGGTTGACCTGGAATTCATTAGGTAGTCTTAGGGTGGCCTTAAACTCACAGTGATCCTCCTACCTCTGCCTCCAGAGTGCTGGGATTAAAGACGTGTGCCACCACACCCAGCGTGGCTATACTCTTTTTATCACCTCACCCCTGCTCCTGTCATCCTGGGGCCCCTCCTCAGTAGGGTTATGGTATTCACTGTGGGGTCATGAAGGCCTTAGTCAGTCCCTGTGGGATTGGGTGGGGGGAAACCATGCCTCAATGTATTCCTACCCACTCCCAATGCAGAGGATTTTGTAGTACGCCTGTGGCCAACACAATTACTGACACAGCCGCATGAGGCAAAAGACTTTCCCTGTGTTGCTGAGCTCCGGGGACATGAGGGTCCTGTAAGCTGCTGTAGCTTCAGCCTTGATGGAGGCATCCTGGCCACTGGGGGCAGGGATCAGGTGAGCTGCAGAAGGAGGTTCCACACACCTCTGCTTTCTAGACTCCATAATTGCCCATTTCCCATTGCTTTCTCCTGCTTGTGCTCTGTTAGACCTCATTCCCTTGTTCTCCCTCTTTCTTTACAACATCTTGGATGAAATGGGCCTGCTATTCCTGGCACTTGTGTCCTAATTGAGTCTTATCTGTGGAACTTACCTAGAATCTTCTCTGCTGGGATGTGAGGACACCCCAAAACCCTCTTCTGATTCACTCCTTCTTTGCCTGTCACCACGACTGGGTCACTGGCTGTGCCTGGACCAAGGACAACCTACTGGTGAGTGAAGGGACAGGAGTGATGCAGAGCCCAGGAGGGTTCCTGGTGGAAAACAACAATCTCCATTGCAGATTTTTCTGGCAACTATTACTCATCATGCTAACATTGGCTGGGCACATAGTATATGCTAGGTTTGACCTGAAATCAGCGAGTAGATTGCCACACTTCATCTTTCCAATACCCAATAAAGTAGATATTACCTTTTTATCTTCACTTTACAGACAAGATAACTGAACTCAAATAGAGGAGCATTTTTAAGGTCATGGCAGTGATAAAGATTAAAGCTGAACCAATAAACATTCAGATAGGAAAGTTCTCCCTTTTCTCCTTTTATAAAAAATTATTTATTGTTATTGTTTGGTGTGTAATGTGTGTGATATCAGTGTACATGTGTGAGTGTGAACATGTGTGGAGATCAGAGGTCAACTTTCATGTGTCAGTTGTTGTCTTTCACCTGTTTTGAGGTAGGAAAACTTGTTGTGGTGAACTCTAGAAAGTTCTTCTGTGTCTGCCTCCCATCTTGCCATCATTAGGCATGCCGGATTATAGAAGCTTGACACACCTCCCAGATTTTATGCATGGTCTGGGGTTCTGAACTCAGGCTTGCATAGCAAGTGTGTAATCCATCGAGCCATCTCTCCAGCAGCCTCCCATCTTCTTTAAGGGCTGGGGATTGAACCTAGAGCCTTGCACATATTGACAGGTACTCTACCACTAAGCTATATCCCCCTAGCCCAAAGCCTGTGTTCTTAACATGATTGCAGTAATCTCTCTCCAGGCTTTACATGCCCTGGACCTGGGATTGGAAGTACTGCTGTGATTTCTTTGTCATAAGGCACAAAATTAATCTCAAATTATTCTCTCAGGGTTGGTCAAGCTTAATTTCTCTCTGCTTTATTTTTGTTGTTGTTGTTGTTGTTGTTGTTTTGAGGTAGGGTCTCACTCTAGCCAAGGCTGACCTGGAATTCACTATGGAGTCTCAGGGTGGCCTTGAACTCATGGCAATCCTCCTACCTCTGCCTCCCGAGTGCTGGGATTAAAGGTGTAAACCACCACACCTGGCTAGCTTAATTTCTCAATGTAGAGTACTGTTGTAATTCTCAGTAAGAGATAAGAAGGGAGGGCATATCAGTTGACTAGATATTTCATAGTCCGTCATCCTTGCCTTTTAGATAGCCAGAATTCTCCTGGGCACTGTAAAGTTCATCTTTGTCTGGACTCACTGATTGATAGTATGTTAAGAACAAAGATAGCAATGACTCTTCACTGTGCACCAGGCAGGTTTTGCTGAGTCCTTTATGTAGATGCATCCAGAAACTGTATCTGATAGCATTCCATCACTATCTTCCTTGAGGCTGAGAAATCCAAGGCTCAGAGAGATGACTCTTCTCCAACCACAAATTAATTAATGATGGAGCTGGGATTTGAACCCAGGAGAACCCATGCTCTTCATCACAGGGCTTACTTTCTTCTTACCCCTCATTGTGAGCATGCAAAGGAAGGGAAATGCTGATAATCCTGCTCCTCTTACTTCTGACTGCAGATCTCCTGCTCTAGTGATGGCTCTGTGAGGCTCTGGGACCCAGAGATGGGACAGCAGCATGGCCAATTCTTGGGTCATCAGGATGCTGTGAGCGCCGTGCTGGCTGTGGTGAGAAGGAAATGAACTTCATCTGGGGCTTCAAGTAGGACCAGGGAGGAAAACTTGGGAGACGATATGGTGTATTTAATTTCAAAGGCAAACTGAAAAGAATGAACTGCTTGGGCTAGATGACAGTGTTGAGGCTGATGGTTGATGTGACGGGCAGGGCTGGAAACACAGCTCTTAGTATCATGACTTTGTGGCAGATTTGCAGTCCTGAACCCCTGACTTCACTATTCTTAGTTTAAAGGATGGTATCTTTCAAGACTCTGATGTTCACCTTTCTCCTCCATGAAGGGAGTAGTGTTTTACTTAGTATGACTCTGCTCTGATCTTGTACACTGGGTACAGGAGGAACATGTGGTATCTGTGGGCCGGGATGGGACCTTGAAAGTGTGGGACCATCAGGGTGTGGAGCTGACCAGCATCCCAGCTCATTCAGGACCCATCAGCCACTGTGCAGCTGCCCTGGAGCCCCGCCAAGGTAATGCATGTCAGCCCTTGCCCTTCCCAGTTGCCTCTTCCCTTCTGCCCTGATTCTTTCCTCCTTCTTTTTATTCTCTTCTTCTTCTTCCCCTTCCCCTCTTACTCCTCCTGTTTTTTGTTTTTCTTTCTTTTTTCAGTACTAGGAATTAAACCTAGGGCATTGTACAATTGTACATGCTAGGCAAGTGCTCTATCCTGGAATTCACTATGTAGTCTCAGGCTGGTCTCAAACTCATAGTGATCCTTCTACCTCTGCCTCCCAAGTTCTAGGATTTAAGTCAAGTGCCACTTCTTTTTTCTTTTTAGTTTTTTCAGGTAGGGTCTTGCTTTAGCCATGGCTGACCTGAGTCTCAAGGTGGCATTGAACTCATGGTGATCCCCCTACCTCTGCCTCCTAAGTGCTGGGATTAAAAGTGTGTGCCACCATGCCTGGCTACCACCTTAAAAATATTTTTTTTCAAAATATTTTATTTATTTGAAAGCAGAGAGAGAAATAGACAGACACACAAAGAGAGAGAGAGAGAGCTTGAGAGAGAGGAGAGACAGAATGGGCATGCCAGGGCCTCTAGCCACTGCAAAAGAACTCCAGATGCATGTGCCACTTTGTGCATCTGGCTTTACCTGGGTACTGGGGAATTGAACCTGGGTTGTTGGGCTTGGGATTTGCAGGCAAGCTCCTTAACTGCTGAGCCGTTTCTCCAGTCCCCCTTAGCTACCTTTTTGTTTAAAACTCTTTATTTGTTTTTTTGAGGCAAGCTCAACAGACTGACTTTGCTGTTATGAGAGAGAGCAATAGCAAGAGAGAAAGAGAGAGAGAGAGAGAATTGGTGTGCCAGGGCCTCCAACTACTGTAATTGAACTACAGATGCATGCTCCTCCTTGTGCCCATGTGCAACCTTGTGCATGCATCACCTTGTATGCCTGGTTTACATGTGATCTGGGGAGTTGAGCATGGGTCTTTAGGCTTTGCAGGCAAGCACCTTAACCACTAAGCCTTATCTCTTCCTGAACTCTATTTTGAGACAGGGTCTCACTAAGTTGCCCAGACTGGCTCTGAACTCCCAATGTAGCCAAGTTTGGGCCTTGAACTTTCAATCCTTCTGTCTCAGTCTCCCAGATAAGTGTGATTGTAGAGTTATGTCTTTGGGCCCGGTCTTCCTTCTGACTTTGTCTCCTGGTGTTATCAGTTGGACAACCTGGATCAGAGCTTCTAGTGGTGACCGTTGGAGTGGATGGGGCCACACGCTTGTGGCATCCCCTCTTGGTGAGTTGCAAGAATGGGGCAGGGAGGAGGCAGAGAAGGTACAAAGTATCCCAATGGCCCACTTCATTCCTTCCTCTTAGATGTGCCAAACACACACCTTCCTAGGACACAGTGGCCCAGTTAGTGCAGCTGCTACCTCGGAGACCTCAGGCCTCCTGCTGACTGCTTCACAGGATAGTTCTGTGCGGCTCTGGCAGATACCCAAGGAATCAGGTGAGAAAGGCATGGTGAAAAACAGGTAGGCATGAAAGGAGGTTGTGTAACTGGGACAGAGGACATCAAGGGTAACCTGATATGTCTTCTGATATCCCAGCCAGTAGACCAGATCCTTTTGTTTGTTTTGTTTTGTTTTTCGATAGCCCAGGCTGACCTGGAATTCACTATGTAGTCTCAGGCTGCCCTGGAACTCCCAGTCATCTTCCTACCTCTGCCTCCTAAGTGCTGGGGTTACAGGTATATACCGCCATGCCTGGCTTTTTTTTTTTTTTTCCTCTCTCTCTCTCTCTCTTTTTTTTTTTTAAATTGTTTATTATTTTTATTAATTTATTTGAGAGTGACAGATAGAGAAAGAGGCAGGTAGAGAGAGAGAGAGAGAGACAATGGGCGCACCAGGGCCTCCAGCTACTGCAAACGAACTCCAGATGTGTGCGGCCCCTTATGCATCTGGCTAACGTGGGTCCTGGGGAATCGAGCCTCGAACCGGGGTCCTTAGGCTTCACAGGCAAGCTCTTAACCACTAAGCCATCTCTCCAGCCCTCCTCTCTCTCTTTTGAGGAAAGGTCTTACTCTAACCCAGGCTGACCTGGAACCCATTATATAGCTTCAAGCTGACCTCAAACTCATGAGAACCCTCCTACCTCAGCCTCATGGTGATCTTCCTACCTCAGCCTCTCAAGGAATGCACCACCATGCCCGGCTTAGCTCAACTCTTTTTTTAAACTATGTATTGACAACTTCCATATAGACAATGCTATGATCACAGTCCTATCTCATGAACCTCCATCTTACCCCCTCCCTTCAAATGAATCCTTTCTTCTTTCCAACTAGTCTCTCTTCCACTTTGATGTCATTATTTTTATTTTTTCCCCTCCTTTATGCAGATCTTGTGTAGGTAGCACCAGTCACGGTGAGGTCATGAATATCTAGGCCACTTTGTGTTTGGAAGACAATATTGTAAGCACTCCTCCCCTTCCTTTGGCTCTTACATTCTTTGCACCACCTTTTCTACAATGGACCCTGAGCCTTGGAGGGTAGGATAGAGATATAGTGCTAAACACCCCACTGTCACTTTTTCTCAGCACCATGGTAACTTTTGAGTCATCCTAGAGGTCACCACCAACTGAAAAAAAGCAGCTTTTCTCTCGGGCTGGAGAGATAGCTTAGCAGTTAAGGCCTATCTATCTGTCTATCTATGAAGCCAAAGGATCCAGGTTCAATTCCCCAGGACCTATGTAAGCCAGATGCACAAGGTGGTGCATGTATTTGGAGTTCATTTACAGCAGCTGAAGGCCCTGGTGTGCCCATTCTCTATCTACTTACTTCTCTCTCACACACACAAGTAAATAAAATAAATAATTAAAATTTTTTTAGAAAGCTGGGCATGGTGGTGCATGCCTTTAATCCCAGCACTTGGGAGGCAGAGGTAGGAGGATCATCATGAGTTCAAGGCCACCCCATGACTACATAATGAATTCCAGGTCAGCCTGGGCTACAGTGAGACCCTTTCTTAAAAAACTAAACTAAAATAAAAATAGTAATAATAATAAGAAGAAGCTTCTCAAGCTGGGCATGGTGGCACACATCTTTAATCCCAGCATTTGGGAGGCAGAGGTAGGAGGATAGCCATGAGTTCAAAGCCACCCTGTGGCTCCATAGTGAATTCCAGGTCAGCCTGGGCCAAAGTGAGACCCTACCTCAAAAAAACATAAACAAAAGAAAAGAAGCTTCTCTAACCAAAAGTGAGTGTAGCATTAATATATGGGTATGAACATTAAGAGAAATGCTTACTGGGCAGTTTAGTGTGCACAATATATGCATTTAGCCAAACAATAGTAGAAGTTCTCACTAGGGCTTATGATCTCCCTAGCCATAGGCTTTTGACTAGGTTTTCAGTACCAGGCATGTATTCTCTCCCAATCAGAGAACAGTTGGCCTCCTCCATAGCAGAAATGCCACTAATTGCACACACTGGCATATTTGGCTTGGGTGACCAGTCTTAAGGCTTGCAGGTCCTTTGCTTGTTAATACCATTAATGTCTTCTCTGTCTCAAAAGGATGTATGCTACACTAACTTTTCCACCATTCTGACAGCTAGTCAACAGGAAGGTTTCTAGCTTAGCTCCAGCTTGATTTCTGAGTGACTTGAAACCCAGGCATGTAGAGTCTTCAGCAATAGGGTCTTACAATCTAGTTCTAGTGAGCAACCAAGAGCCTTGGCAATGGCCAGTAATATTTGGGAGGCATCAGGGGCATCTCTGGCCAACAGCTCACTGGAAAGTATTCTACCCTGGCACTGAAACATTTCATATATATATATATATATATATATATATATATATATATATATATATATATATTAATCTAAATCTAAATATATATTAACTAAATATAAATATATAATATAAATATATATTAATTAAATATATATATTTTTAAATTAACACTACATATAGTGTTAACTAAAAAAACTTTTTGACAAATTCTATTCTTACAAACAATAAATCCTCCCCTCTTTCACTTTCCTCATCACAACTCCACTTTCCATCATATCCCCAGCCTCTCTCCATTAGTTTCCCTTTATTTTGATGTCATAATCTTTTTCTCCTATTAGGAGGGTCATGAAGGTACTGCTAGGCACTGCGAGATCATAGATATCAAGGCCAATTTCTGTCTGGACAGTTGCATTGTAAGGAGTCGTACCGTTCCTTTGGCTCTTACATTCTTTCTGCCACCTCTTCCACAATGGACCCTGAGCCTTGGAGAGTGTGATAGAGATGTTTCAGTGCTGGACAGTCCTCTGTCACTTCTCAGAACTATGTTGCCTTTTGGGTCATCCCAGTGGTCACCACCATCAGAAAAGAGAAGCTTCTCTAACCAAAAGTGAGAGTAGCATTAATATATGAATATGAATATTAAGTGTAGTGCTTTCAGGGTAGCTTGGTGAGAATAATATATGCATTTATGCAGATAAGAACAGGCTTTATACCCCTAAGGCTCATGACCTCCCCTGCCATGGGCTTTTGGTTAGGTTTTCAGTACCAGGCATGTATTCCCTCCCATAGAGAGGGCCTCCAGTCCAATTAGAGGGCAATTGGTTCCCCCCAGAGCAGACATGCCACTGTTGTACCCATTCAGTCATTTGGCCTGTCTGACCGAACTTGAGGCTTCAGTGTCCATTGTTTTCTCTGCTGATTACTTATGTCTCCCATAGGGCTGCATTCAGTACAGCTTTTTCCAGCTTTTAGTTGGCTGGTCTACAGGGAGAAGGGTTTCAGCTCAGCATCTGCTTAATTTCTCAGTGACCTTGCCTCCTAGGCATGTGAAGTCTTCAGCAATAGGGTCTTACCATCTGTTACTTGTGGGAAACCAAAGGCCTTAGCAATAGCCTGTAATGTTTGGGAGGTAAAGGTGACCTCCCTGGCCAACAACTCGCTAGAAGGTATCCCATCCCTGGCACTGAAAATTTTCTCATAGCAATATATGTCTTCTGGATATGCCATTATCCAAAAACGTAGGCTTTCATATATCTTAAATTTTGAGTGACTCTTCCCCCTACACTTCTCTTACTTAATCTCTTCCCCTGGCCTGACTTAGACTGTTCCACTCCCTGTAATCTATTCTTCTTTTTTTTAAAATTTTATTAGCATTTTCCATGATTATAAAAAAAATATCCCATGGTAATTCCCTTCCTTGCCCCCCCACACTTTCCCCTTTGAAATTCCATTCTCCATCATATTACCTTCTCATCTCAATCATTGTACTTACATATATACAATATCAACCTATTCTTCTATTTACATATATACAATATCGTCCCTAAGGTCTTTGCCTTATTGTCTTTTTCTAGTTTAGTGGCCTCTGCTCCTGATTTTCGGTTCCAGCTCACACACAAGTCTATACATTTGTAGCTAGGATCCACATATGAGAGAGAACGTGTGACATTTGGCTTTCTGGGCCTGAGTTACCTCACTTAGTATAATCATTTCCCTGCAATTTTCATAATTTAATTTTTTCTTTACTGTTGAATAGAACTCCATTGCTTAAATGTACCACTTCTTTATTATCCATTCACCTGTTGAGGGACATCTAAGCTGGTTCCATATCCTAGATATTGTGAATAGAGCAGCAATAAACATGGTTGTCCAAGTATCTCAAAGGTAGTGAGAAGCTGGGCGTGGTGGTACATGCCTTTAATCCCGGCACTCGGGAGGCAGAGGTAGGAGGATCGCCTGAGTTCGAGGCCACCCTGAGATTACATAGTGAATTCCAGGTCAGCCTGGGCCAGAGTGAGACCCTACCGTCAGCCTCCAACCCCCAAAAAAAGGTAGTGAGAAGAGTTTGAATATATGCCTAGGAGTGCTATAGCTGGATCATTTGGTAAATCTATTTTTAGTTGTCTCAAGAACCTCCACACTGATTTCCACAATGGCTGCACCAGACTACATTTCCACCAACAGTGGAGAAGGGTTCCTCTTTTTTCGCAGCATTTATAGTCATTTGTTTTCATGATGGTAGCCATTCTGACAGGATGAGATGGAATCTCATCGTAGTTTTAATTTGCATTTCCCTGAGGGCAAAGGATGTAGAATACTTTTTAGATGTTTATATATGATCTGTATTTCTTCTTCTGAGACTCTCTATTTAGTTTTTAGATGTTTATATATGATCTGTATTTCTTCTTCTGAGAACTATTTAGTTCCATAGCCCATTTTTAAATTGAATTGTTTGATTTCTTATTATTTAATTTTTTGACTTCTTTGGATATTAATCCTCTCTCAGATGTATAGGTGGCAAAGATTTTCTCCCATTCTGTAGGTTGCCTCTGTTTACTACTCACAGTGTTCTTTGCTGTGCAAAAGCCTTGTAATTTCATGAAGACCCTGTGGTTGATTAGTGGTTTTATTTCCTGAGCAGTTGGGGTTATATTCAGAAAGTCATTGCCTATGCAAATATGTTGAAGGGTTTCCCCTACCTTTTCCTCTAACACTTTCAGACTTTCAGGTCTGATATTAAGGTCCCTGATCCGTGTGGACTTGATTCTTGTGCATGGAGAAAGACAAGAATCTATTTTCACCATCTACATATAGATATCCAATTTTCCCAGCACCACATGTTGAAGAGGTTGTCTTTTCTCCAACGAATATTTCTGGCATTTTTTGTCAAAAATCAGATGGCTGTAGCTGGATTAACATCTGGGTCCGGTGTTGTGTTCCACTGATCTATGTCTGTCTTTGTGCAAGTACCATACTGTCCTTGTTATTATAGCTTTGTAATATAGCTTAGAATTGGGTATGGTGATACCACCAGCCTTATTTTCGTTGCTGAAAATTGTTTTGGCTCTTTGAGATTTTTCTTTTTGTGCTTCCAAATGAATTTTAGTATTGCTTTTTCTATTTCTGTGAAGAATGCCATTGGAATTTTAAAAGTGATTGCATTAAATGTATAGATAGCTTTTGGTAAGATTGACATTTTCACAATATTTTTCTTCCAACCCAAGAACATGGGATGTCTTTACATTTCCTAGTGTCGTCTGCAATTTCTTGGTTGAGTGTTTTAAAGTTCTCATTGTGGAGATCCTTCACTTCCTTGGTTAGGTTTATTTCAAGGTACTTTATTTATTTTTTTTTTTTGAGGCAATTCTAAATGGGACAGATTCTCTAAATTTCATCCTCCCCATGTTGTTAATACATAGAAAAGATACTGATTTCTGTGTGTATATTTTGTATCCTGCTATTTTATTGAAAGTGTTTATCAGCTCTAACAGTTTGCTGGTAGTCTTTAGGGTCCTTTATGTGTAGGATCAATCATCTGCAAAAAATGATAATTTGATCTCTTCCTTTCCAATTTGTATACCTTTTATGAGTGTGTCTTGCTTTATTGCTATAGTTATGACTTACAGGACTATATTAAATAGAAGTGGGAACAGTGGACACTCTTGTCTTGGTCCTGAATTTAGAGGAAAAGCTTCAAGTTTTTCCATGTTTAATAATATGTTGGCTGTAGATTTGTTGTCAATAGGTTTCTCTTTTTTATGTTGAATATGTTCCTTGTATTCCCAGTTTCTGTAGGGCTTTTACCATGAAGGGATGTTGGATTTTAGATGCCTTTCCTGCATCTATTGAGATGATCATGTAATTTTTGTCCTTCAGTCCGTTTATATAATGTGTTACATTTATTGATTTGTGTATGTTGATACATCCCTGCATCTCTGGGATAAAGCCTACTTTGGTCAGGGTTAATAATCTCTCTGATATATAATATGTATTCCACTTGCCAATATTTTGTTCAGAATTTTTGCATCTATATTCATGAGGGAGATTGGTTTGTAATTTTCTTTTCTTTTTTGTGCTGTTTTTGTATGGTTTTGGTGTCAGGGTGATGCTGGCTTCATAGAAGGGGTATGGTAGAATTCCTTCCTGTTCTATTTTATGGAAAAGTCTATTTTATGGAAAAGTCTGAGTAGACCATGAAGGTCTGGTAAAATTCACCACTGAATCCATCTGGGCTTGAACTTTTTGTTAGTTGGGAGACTTTCTGTAACTGCTTGGATCTCTTTACTTGTAATAGTTCTAATTAAATAGCTTACTTCATCTTGATTTAATTTTGGTAGGTCATATGAATCAAGGAAATCAACTATTTATTTCAGAATTTCAAACCTCTAAGCATATATATTCTTAAAGTATGTCCTTATGATTTTCTGAATTTCTTTGGTATCTGTTGTGATGGTGCCTTTTATATCTCTAGTGTTATTATTTTTTGTTTTTTTTTTTTGAGGTAGGGTCTCATTGTAGCTCAGGCTGACATGGAATTCATTATGTAGCCTCAGGATGGCCTCAAACTCATCGTGATCCTCCTACCTCTGCATCCCAAGTACTGGGGTTAAAGGTGTGCACCGCCACACACCGCTCAAATTTTATTTTGTTTTCTTTCTTCTGGTCAGATTTGCTAAGAGTTTATCAATTTACCACTTATGGTAAATCTATTTTTAGCTGTCTCAAAAACCTCTGCACCAATTTCTACAATGGCTATACCACTTTACATTCCCATCCACAATGCAAAAGGGTTCCTTTTTGTCCACACACTTGACAGTATTATTGATATTTGTTTTCTTGATAACCATTCTGACTGGAGTAAGATTTAGTTCTATTCTTTCTTTCTTCCTTCCTTCCTTTCTTTCTTTCTTTCTTTCTTTTTGAGATTAGGATCCTACTCTAGCCCATTTTGACTCTGGAGTTCCAGGCTGGCCTCAAACTCACAGTGCTCCTCCTACCTCTGCATCCTGAGTGCTGGAATTAAATGTGTGTGCCACCACACCCATTTTAGCCCAACTCTTAAGACACACTTCCTTTCTTCTCCAGATGGTACATACATACCCAGGAGTTCTTCAGCCATCACTGCTGTGGCCTGGGCACCAGATGGTTCTGTGGCAGTCTCTGGCAACCAAGCTGGGGAACTAACACTGTGGCATGAAGCCAAGGCTGTGGCCACAGCACAGGTGATCTGGGGCAATTCAGTTCTTTGTCTTTGGGGACTCTGCCCTGGGTATGTGTTTAACGGTGTCTGCTGGGGTTAGGGGTTGTAGATATATCTGGGAGGGGAAAGAAGGTTAATCTTGGTTCGTTAGCAGTACTGAACTGAGCATGTCTCCACCAGGCTCCAGGCCACATCAGTTCCCTGATCTGGTACTCGTCACACACCTTTTTTGTTCTCAGTGCTGACAAAAACATCAGTGAGTGGCAAGTGAAATTGCTGGAAGGTTCAACATCCAGAAACTTCAGGTGAAATGAGGCAGCTGGCTAGTGGGATAGTGGGATTTTATTTCCATCTTTCCATGCCTTCTTCTGAATGAGGCTGATATAATGTTAGTTTTCTGGTCCTAGTCTTGTCAATTTATTCTTAATTTTTTACATTTATTATTAACAACATATTTCATATGGATACATCATGTGTTGGCACCCTCTTTTCCCTTGTCCCTGCCCCCATTCCACTGGGGATACTCTTTAGTGGGATTGCAGGTATTTCCCATGGGGTTGTACTTTTATGCACTGTGGAAGCAGTAGTCAGTTATTTTGTGGGGGTTGCCTCTGGGAATGATGTCTTAACCTGTGGCTCTTACAGTCTTTCCTCACCCTCGTCTGCAAAATTTCCTGAGCCATGATGGGTGAGTTTTAAGTCTACTTCAGTGATGAGCTCTTAGGAGGCTCTGGATCTCTGTTTTGGTAGGTGTTGAGTATCCTCAGGGTCTGTCTCCTACACCCTGGCACTGATTATCTGGTTCAGCATGGAAGCAGCACTCTTGGTCTTCACCTCAATTCCTCTGCAGTTTCAGCTGTGACTTGGCTGTCGTGGGAGGGGTAGTTTGTCTCCTTCAGTCTCACTACCTTCGGGACCAGGGAACTGGGAGGAGCTGAGGAACAGGGGACCTGGCCTACTCACTCCACAAACACACCCTGCAGCACAGGGTGTTATTTATTTATTTTTGAGGTAGGGTCTTGCTCTAGCCCAAGCTGACCTGGAACTCACTCTGTAGTCCCAGGCAGGTCTCAAACTCACAGTGATCCTCTTACTTCTGCCTCCTGACGGTTGAAATTAAAGGCGTGCCACCACACCCTGCTGGCCTTGTCACATGAGCAATTCTTTGGAAGGCAACTGTACATGCACCTTAAATGAGTAATTCTTTTTTTTTTTTTTTCTTTTTGAGGCAAGGTCTCACTATAGCAAAGACTGACATGGAACTCACTGTGTAGCCCAGGCTGGCCTTGAACTCAAAGTGATCCTCCTACCTCAGCCTCCTGAGTACTGAGATTAAAGGTATATGCCACCATATTGGCTTAAATAAGTAATTCTTAAGTGTTTATTTGATGCCAAGTGCTGGGCCAGACAGTGTGAGACAGGTACAAATGATTTTATTTTATTTATTTTTTATGTTTTATTTTTGGGTTTTTCAAGGTGGGATCTCTCTCTAGCCTAGGCTGACCTGGAATTCACGAGGTAGTCTCATGGTGGCTTTGAACTCACAGTGATCCTCCTACCTCTGCCTCCCAAGTGCTGGGATTAAAGGTGTACACCACAACACCCAGCTATGATTTTATTTTTTGAGGCAGGGTCTTGCTATGTTGCCCAGGCTGATATTGAATTCATAATCCCCACCCCAACCTCACCCCCACTAGAGTAGCTGAGGCTAAAAGTATGTGGGAACACACCTACCTTTATTTATTTGAGAAAGAGAAAGAGGCAGGTAAAGAGATAGAATGGGTGTGCAGGTCCTCTAGCCACTGCAAATGAACTCCAGACGCATGTTCCACCATGTGCATCTGGCTTATGTGGGTACTGGAGAATCCAACCTGGGTCCTTAAGGCCTCTCAGGCAAGCAACTTAACTGCTATGCCATCTTTCCAGCCCCTTATTTTTATTTATTTATTTTTTGTTATTCTTATTTATTTGAGAGCAACAGAGAGAGAAAGAAGCAGAGAGAAAGAGAGAAAGAATGGACGTGCCAGGGCTTCCAGCCACTGCAAACGAACTCCAAACACGTGTGCCCCCTTTTGCATCTGGCTAACATGGGTCCTGGGGAATCGAGCCTTGAACTGGGGTCCTTAGGCTTCACAGGCAAGCGTTTAACTGCTAAGCCATCTCTCCAGCCCTTAATTTATTTTTTTTAAAGAAGCTTCTCATAGCTCATGAAGCTGAAGAATTTGAGAAATTGTAGGAAAGAGGTTATATTTAATGTTGGTTGTAAAGAAGAAATCATTTTCTGGCCTAGTGAAAGATGGAAATGGTGTTTCAGAAAAGGAAGTTGAATTAACAAAGGTCATAGAGGCATGAGGTAGCTTAGAATGTTCTGGATAAGCCAAGCTTTGGGTTCCAGGAGGGAATTGATGGGGGGTACAGCAGGGGGGCAGTATTGGTTGAAAAGATAACTAGGTTATAAGGGTATAGTACTGAGAGTTTTATAAAATAATGGTCTGAAGTGTATTTGCTTTTGTGTATGAGTGTTAGGATCAAACCCAGTGACCCATGCATGCTAAATACACACTGCTGCTCAGCATCACCCCTGACCCTCATGATCACAACTTTAGAGAGAGCACAGAGCACACAGTGGTAGGAAAGAGGATGGACAGTAATACAGAGATTCTAAAGGTAGGGAGACTTCTAGCTGTTGCTCAAGGAAGACAATAATACACAGGCCTTGACTTGGGTAATTGACAGGAGAAGGCAGGTACAGATTTAAACATGTGTTTCAGGTGAATCCATATGACTTATTCATCAGTTAGGAGTAGGGATCAAGGGAAGTGGAAACAATGGTAGAGATTCTATTTAGAATAAGTCAAGGGATAGTTAGGAAGAATCCTGATAAAAGATAAGGTGTTGGCAGGCTGGAGCGATGTCTCAGTGGCTGAGGTGCTTGCTTGCAAAGCTTAATGACGTGAATTCGATTCCCCAGTACCTGAATAAAGACAGGTGCACAGTAGCACAAGCATTTTCAGTGTGTGGAGGCCCTGGCATGCCCATTCTCTCTCTCTCTCTCTGCCTTTCCTCTCTCTGCTTGCAAATAAATAAAAATATATTTCTCTTTTTTAAAAAAGAATATGTGTTGGGAAAATAGCTCAGTGGTACAGTGCTTGTCTAGTGTACCAAAAGCCCTGGATCTGGTCCTTGGTACAGCAAAAATAAATGCAAATAAACAAGTGATGAGGAACAGGATGTGTAGGGCAGGTAGATACTTCTGCCTTGTACTTCATGAACCATACACAGGGAAATGCGTCTGACGATAACTAAAGTAGGATCTTTTCTCTGTTCATGTATATCTTTTAAACTGCAGTCTTCATCTGAACCGAGTTCTTCAGGAGGACTTAGGGGTTCTGCTAGGCCTGGCTCTGGCCCCTGATGGCCAGTCCCTAATCTTGGTGAAAGAGGATTTGGAATTACTGCAGATGAAGCCTGGAGATGTTCCATTTGTGATCTGGTAAGATGCAAAATGCTTTTCCCTCCTGAGCTGGGAAGAAGAAAAGTGGGTTAGTGGTTACCATGAGATTGAGTCAAATTTAGAATAGAGCTCCCCACCCCCGCCTGGTTTTTTTCTTTTCTTTATTTGAAGGGGATATTTTGAGGCAGGGTCTCACTTGACCCCAGGCTGGCTTTAAGCTCACAGCAGTTCTCCTACCTCAACTTCTGGAGTACTAGCATTAAAGGTTTGAACTATACAGAGAGTAATGACTTTGGGGTCTTAAAAAGAGGTGGTCCTGGGCTGGAGAGATGGCTTAGCAGTTACGGCACTTGCCTGCAAAGCCAAAGGACCTAGGGTTGATTCCCCAGGACCTATGTAAACCAGATGCACAAGGTGGTGCATGCATCTGGACTTCGTCTGCAGTGGCTAGAGGCCCTGGCATGCCCATTCTCTCCTTCTCTCTGCTTATTTTCCTTTCTCTCAAATAAATAAATGAAAAAGAGGTGGTCCTGAGCTCTTTGTCTTACTTTCTTATAAACCAGGAGGAGGTATGCAGAACATCTTTTGATATTGTCTACCAGTGAATATGGTGTATTTTACCTACAGCCAGGAGATCCTGGATCTCTCTATTTCTTGGTAAGTCCTGTTTGGATGTATTAAAACAAGTATTTGTCTGGGACCAGTGACTGCAAATATTGGGGCCCTACCAGGTATGGTGGTTCATGCCTTTAATCCCAGCACTTGAAAGACTGAGGAAGGAGGATCACAATGAATTTGAAGCCAGCTTGGCCTAGAGTGAGACCCTGCTTCAAAACAAAAACAAATTCATGACCTCACAGTGATGCTACCTACCTACCCGAGACCTGTATAATGGGAGGGGGAAATTGATGACATCCAAGTAGAACAGAGACAGGCATGGTGGCACATGCTTTCAGCCCCAGAACTTGGAAGGTAGGATTGCTGTGAATTTGAGGCCAGCCTGAGACTACATAGTGAATTCAGGTCAGTTTGGGCTAGAGTGAGACTCTACCTTGGCAGGGGAGTGGTGGGGAGGGGGGACTTGAAAAGAAATAAGTAGAATAGAGGCTAATGGGGCAAAAGGGATTCAGTGCAGTGGGAAATTCAGGATGGAGAAAAGGCCGGGTGGTGGGAAGGGATCATAATCATGCTATATTTTCTATGTGCATGGAAGTTGTTGATACAAGTTAAAGAATAGTACTGGGGCCCACCGTGGAAGATGAAGGGAAGGGAAAGGCAGCTAGTACCAAATCCCCTTTGTCCACTTTAGCTGGAGCAGGTCTGCTTAGAGCACTGGACATCGGGTTTCCATGTAAGATTTCACTGGTATGTCTAAAGTTACTTTTGTCACAAGCTTAGGGGATTTCTTAATTGCATGTCCTTTCATGCCCCATCTTGCCTCTGTTAGTGTTGCAGGGCCAGGCCTGCGTCTTGCTTCTGACATGTTGCCTAGCAGTTTCCTCATAGGTGTTTAATGCTTACTGCTCTGGCCTCTTGTTCCTGGAAAACTTAGGAGAGCCGGACTTGATATTTACTAAAGTTCCTTTCAAAGCTTATATAGGGCCTAGTGATGCCATACCGAAGTATGTACCTAAGAGAAATAAGTACACATATTCTCTAAAAGACCATTGTAAGCATGTGCATAGCAGGTTGATTCACCATAACAAAAACAACCTTAAAGTATAAATGGGAAGAAAAGCAATCATTTGAGTGTATTTATGTTATGGAGTGCTACATGGCAGAAAAATCAAAGTCACGTGATACTGAATGTCAGGAAAGGAGCTATACATGCAGACATGTGTTGTTCTGGCAAAAGTAGCGAGATACAATGAGTCCACGCTATAGTGCTTTCACTTAATGGAGGCTAAAGAACACACAGAATTTATGGCAACAGAAGTCAGGAAGATAGCTCTGTGGGAGGTCTGGTATTGACTGGGGAAGGGCATGAGAGCAACTTTTGGGATGGTAGAAATGTACCTCTATCTGGGATGACTGTGAAAATTTCTGACTATATCCATTTGATATGTGTATTTTCGTACATCTATACTGTAGTTTTAAAACATCCTGACCATCCCACAGCAGAACACTATTGCTTTGGTGGAGTCATTGATATGGGCAGACTAAACAAAGTAACCTATGCTTTCACAGGAGCAGAAGGAATCAGGAGAGTTTAAAGAGAGCCTGCACTTCAAGCTGAGCTTAGCGAATCCTAGTAGATTCCCAATATCGATAACTCAGGCCAAACCTGACTCTGGTGAGTGGGAACAGAAAGACCTGAGAAGCTCTGAGATGGCCTGTGGGAGGCTGATCAATCCTTTGAGGCTTAAGATCTGACTCTGACTCTGCCCTTAAAATGGCAGAGTCCTCCTTTCTGTGTGCTAGCTCTGATGGAATGCTCTGGAACTTGGCTGAATGCACTCCAGAAGGAGAATGGGCCATAGGTAACATCTGGCAGAAAAAAAGAAAAACACCTGAAACTCAGACTTTGGAGGCAGATTCATCTGTGTCTTTGGAGTTAGATTTCAGCATGGAGAGCTTGTCAGAACCCTCACATTTAAAGACTCGTTATCATAAAAAGGTGAGCTGGGGGAAGGATTACAAAGATAGGGAGGAGGCCCTAAGTTAGACACAGAAGATACTGGTGCCTCCTTACTCGAAGGAGCAACCCCACCCCCCCACGCACACTTAGAACTCACCATAATTGCTCTCCCCCTTCTCTCTGAGATTCACTCGGGCTCCGTCACAGCCCTCCACGTGCTTCCTGAATTGCTGGTGACAGCTTCAAAGGACAAAGATGTTAAGCTATGGGAGAGATCCAGTATGCAACTGGTAAGGGTAGGCATATGTGTGTACATATGATGCAAAGGTGATAAGGGAATGTTGTAAGAGAACAAACAGGAGAGAAGGGAGCAAAAGACAAAAATTCTGTTTCTTAAATCCCTCTTACAGCAACTTACCTATACTAAGTAAAAGTCATTAATATTGAGAGAAAGATTGGTTATTAAGGAGACCCTAAGATTGTAGCCCTCACCTCTTCTGTTTTTGTTCCTGTTTTAGCTGGGCCTGTTTCAGTGTGAAGGGGCAGTGAGCTGCCTAGAACCTTGGCTAGTGCCTAACTCTTCCCTGAAGCTCATTGTGGGAGATACCCAGGGAAATATATACTTTCTGTCCTGGGAATGAAAACGTGCTACTCAAGGGAATGGCTGGAGAGATAGCAGTTATGGCATTTGCCTGAAAAGCCAAAAGATCCTTGGTCGCCTGTCCAGGACCCATGTAAGCCAGATGCACAAGAGAGCACATGCATCATGAAGTTCGTTTGCAGTGGATGGAGGCCCTGGTTTGCCCACTCTCATTCTCTTGCTGCTTCTTTCTCTCTGTCAAATAAATAAATAAAGTATATTTAAAATGTTTTAAAAGAAAGGGAAAGATGATGTCACTTGTACTAGATGATGTGGAGCCTGAAGACACCAGTGTCTAAACTCTTAAAAGAATTATTGCCAGGTGTGGTGGCTCACGCCTTTAATCCCAGCACTCGGGAGGCAGAGGTGGGAGGATTACCATGAGTTCAAGGCCACCCTGAGACTCTATAGTGAATTCCAGGTCAGCCTGGGCTAGAGTGAGACCCTACCTCAAAAAAAAAAAAAAAAACCAAAAAAAAAAAAAAAGAGAGAGAGAGAGAATTATAAAGTGTTGGTTCAGCACTTGGAAGGCAGAGGTGTAGGAAGATTGCTGTGAGTTAAGGTCAGCATGGAACTACATAGTGAATTCCTGGTCAGCCTGGGCTAGAGTGAGACTCTACTCAGGGGAAAAAGAAATAAAAGCTGTTTGACGATCTTAAATGAAACATTGTTTGTGCTCTCATGGAGATTTAGATCAACTGGGAGGAATATGGATGTTCTATTTTGTTCTTTTCATTCTTACTAGAACTACAAGAATATGAACCGCATCTATAGTAGGTACTCTTTGAAACCAGGGTTATATTTCTGTGTCCCATGTTTGCCTGGAATCCAAGGTCACATTTCTGTCAGGAGGAAGAATGGCCAGCACTTGGTTTGAAAAGAAGACTTTCATGTGGTCAAGAAGAAAAAGGAATAACCAGGCATGGTGGCACACACCTTTAGTCCCAGAAATAGGGAGGTAGGATAAGATTACCATAAGTTTGAGTTCAAGGCCATCCTGGCTACAGAGTGAATTCCAGCTCAGCCTGGGCTAGTATGAGCCCCTGCCTCGAAAGAAAGGAAAGAAAGAAACATAGAAGGAAGGAAGGAAGGAGGGAAGGGAAGAAGGAAGGAAAGGGAGAGAGAAAGAGAAAGAAAGAAGACAAGGAAAGAGAAAGAAGAGATAGAAATGGAGGAGTCAATGAGGAATCTGTGTGTTTAGGATGAAATGGGATACATCTAGATTCATAAAAACAGCTCTGTTCCAGAACTGTCCAGAGGGAGAAGTCAAGATCCTAAAAGCAGAATGAGTCTTTTGGCTTTCCACGTGACTTTCAAATATTCATTGATAAAATAATTGGCATTTTTGGAACTAAAGACTAAAGTGGATAAATGGGTCTCTCATAATGTTCATCAAGCCCAAAACACATTGAAGGTGGAACAGTTATGTTCCCGGTTTTACATGGATTTTGGTTATCTGTAAAAGTTCCTTGAAACTTTGTCTCATTTGAAAAAGAAAAGAAAAATGTCTGGTGATGTAGCTCAGTTGGTAGAATGCCCTGCTTACCATCCCTAGTAAAGCATAAACCAGGCCTGGTAGCATACTGTTGTATTTCCAGCCCTCAGGAGGTGAAGGTAAGAGGAACAGAAGTCTGTGGTCATCCTCAGATACATAGGTAGTTGGAGGCTATCCTGGGCTACACAAGAATTGTCTTAATATAAAAAATTTCTTGCCAGGCATGGTGATATACTTATGTAATCTGCACTTAGGAGGCTGAGGCAGAAGTGTTATCTTGAGTTTTGAGGACAGCCTGCAAAACCTAAGGACCCAGGTTCAATTCCCAGTACATATGTAAGCCAGATGCACAAAGTGGTGTACGCATCTGGAGTTCATTTGCAGTGGCTGGAGGCCCTGGCACACCCATTCTATCTGCCTTCCCCCCCCCCTTTTCCTCTCAAATAAATTATATATATATGTATATGTATATATATTTATATATATATATAAAATATATATTATTATACATTATAATTACATATAATTATATAAATACAATATAAATAAATACATAAATATAAATATAATTATATAAATATATAATTATATATATATATATATATATATATATATATATATATGTTCTAAGACCTCATTATTTTCCTAAAATTGTATCTTAGTGGACACTGGTTAGGGAGCTTTCTTCCTAGCTCACACCTAGAGCATGTGGCAGATAACTGCTGACTTCCATCTTTGACTTAGAAATACATCATTCCCACTCACATTTCATAAATACTAGCAAAGATGACACATGGTCACAGTGACATTAGGGGGACAGAAATTTAATTCTACCATGTGTCTAATGGGAGAACCAAAAAATGAAAAATTGCTATGCCCCCCAAATTTTACCTGTGTGTTTTTCAGCAGAATGATCCTAATTTTTATTTTCTCTGTGTGTGTGCGTATGTTGCATTTAGTCATGTTTCCTCAGTTTCCAATTGTGACTCCCCCCCACCACCCATAGGGTCTCACTCTAGCTCAGGCTGTCCTGGAATTCACTTTGTAGTCGCAGGGTGGCCTTGAACTCATGGTGATCCTCCCACCTCTGCCTCCCGAGTGCTGGTATTAAAGGTGTGTGCCACCCCGCCCGGCCTTTTTTGAGTTTTAAGATACCGCATTTTATTCAGATTTTACAAGGGAGTGCAGAAAGGGGAAGACTGGGAAGTAAGGGCAGATAAAGTGGGGAGAAGTACACCATGTGGAGCCCAAAAGCCCATCTGGGCCACGTGTAGCTTAGAAGTCCATGTAACCAGATAAGGATCTGGGGAAAAAAGCGTGGAAAGAAAAAAGAAAGTTCAAGGAGCTCCTGCCATGAGGGGAGCTGGAGGGGATAAAGAATCTGTGCAGAGAGTAAGGGCTGGGGGGCCCCCCTGAGCCAAGCCAGCCCAGGCCCAGTTGAGGGAAAAACACCCACAGCTGGAAGTTCCCAAGTGATCAGAGGGAGCCCAATTATGACAATTTTCAGTCTTTGCATAACCTTGATAACCTTGAGTACTAGTTGGGTGTTTTGTAGCCTGTTGCTCGATTTTATTTTTTCTGCTGTTTTTCATGAATAGATTGAGATTATGGATTTAAGGGCAGAAGCCAAAATGTGATGCTTTCTTCTTGTTGCATTCTCTGAGGGCATGTGATATCAATATGAGCACTGCTGGAATGTCAACCATAGTCACACCTGTGATGTTTGCAGGGAGTATTTTGAGACAAGGTCTTACTATGTCATTACTGGTTGGCTTGACAAACTTTTTTTTTTTTTTTTTTTTCCGAGGTAGGGTTTCACTGTAGTCTAGGCAGACCTGGAATTCACTATGTAGTCTCAGGGTGGCCTCGAACTCACAATGATCCTCCTACCTCTGCCTCCCGAGTGCTGGGATTAAAGGTGTGTGCTACCAATCCTGGCTTGACAAACTTTTTAAAAATGTTTTTACTTTTAAGTATATTTATTTGCAGGCAGAGACAGAGAGACAGAGAGAGAGAGAGAGAGAGAGAGAGAGAGAGAGAGAGAGAGAGAGAGAGAGAGGGAGAGAGAGAAATGAGAATGGGCACACCAGGGGCTCTAGCCACTGCAAACGAACTCCAGATGCATGCACCCCTTTGTGTATGGCCTTACTTGGGTACTAGGGAATCAAACTCGGGTTGTTAGGTTTTGAGGGCAGAGACAAGTGTCTTAACCGCTGAGCTATCTCTTCATCCCCGACATCCTTTCTTTGTTTGGTATTGTGCTTGTGTATGTATGGGTGCATGCCTGTAGAGGTCAGAGGACAACCTCAGGTGTTGGTCCTCACCTTCTGCCTTGTTTGAGGGAAGGTCTACTTTACCACTGTATTTGCCAGGTTACCTAGACCACAAGCTTCCTGAGGATTCTTGTGTCTGCACTTTTCATCTGGCTGTAGGCATGCTGGGATTGCAGACACTCGTTCCACCGTGTACAGCTTTACATGGTGTGGTGGTTTGAAGTTACATCGTTTTCCTTCCCTGTACCTTCAATTGTTTGTGTGTAAGCTTCGTACTTAGCCCCAGCTGATGGAGCCTTAGGAGGTGTTGCCAAGGGCGGGCCTTGGGGTTTATTAGTCCAGTCCTCCTGGGCATTGGAGCTGCCTCATTCAGATGATTTCCTTTCTGCTTTGTGGGACATCCCTGCTTCCTGCTCTGTCATAAAAAAGTTTCCCCTCAAACCTGTCAAATGAAATAAATCCTTTCGTCTCAGAAGCTGCTTCTGGTCTGGTGTTTAGGTCCAGCAATGAAAAGGTAACTGCTGCATGTGGGTTCTAAAGATCTGAACTCAGGATTACGCTTGCATAACAAGCACTTTATCCACTGAGTAACCCTCCCCCGCAACAGCCTGGAATTCAGGTACTCCTGTCTCAGCCTCCTGAGTGCTGGAATTTCAGAAAAACACTATGCCAAGAAAAAGATTTATTCTTTTATTTTTATTTATTTATTTGAGAGAGAGAGAGAGAGAAAAAAAAAAAAAAGATGCAGAGAATGGACACACCTGGACCCTAGCAACTGCAAATGAATACCAGATACATGTGCCACTTTGTGCATCTGGCTTAAGTGGGTACTGGGGAATCAAACCTGGTTCTTAGGCTTTGTAGGTAAGAACCTTAATCACTAAGCCATCTCTCCAGCCCGAATCTTATGGTTTTCTTTTTCTTTCTTTCTTTTTTTTTTTTTTTTTTTTTTTTTTTGTGACATGGACACATTGTGTAGCACTGGAACTCACAAGGTAGAACAGAATAGCTTTTTAAAAAAATTTTTTTTGTTATTTTTGTTTATTTATTTGAGAGAGACAGAAAGAGACAGATAGAGAGAGGGAGAGAGAATGGGCACACCATGGCTTCCAACCACTGCAAACGAACTCCAGATGCGTGCAGCCCCTTGGGCATCTGGCTAATGTGGAACCTGGGAAGTCGAACCTCGAACCGGGGTCCTTAGGCTTCACAGGCAAGCACTTAACCGCTAAGCCATCTCTCCAGCCCCAGAATAGCTTTGATTTGTGACAATCTTCTGCCTCTGCTTCCCAAGTGCTGGGATTATAGGTGTGTGGCTAAAAGTTCCAAATTTTGAGGAAGAGGTTGGAGAAATGACTCAATGGCTAAAGGCATTTGCTTGCAAAGCCTGATGGCCTGGTTTCAGTTCCCCAGTACCCATATACCAGATGTACAAAGTGGTGCATGCCCCTGGAATTTGTTTGCAGTGACTAAAGGCCCTGGCACACCCAAACTCTTGCTGTCTCTCTCAAATATTTTAAATTTTGAGGAAGACAGCTGAGTCTGGTGGTACAGGCTTATAATCTTAACTACTCTGAAGGTTGAGGCAGGAGGACCACAGGTTCAAGTCCAGCCTGAGCTACAGAGTGACTTCAAGGCCAACGAAATTGAGACTGTCTAGTGTAGCTCAGTGGTATAGCACTTGTTTTCCATGTGGGAAGTCCTAGGTTCATGCCCCATTACCATAAGTTTTTATTTTTTTGGCTTGTTTTTGGTAAAGACCAGTTTGTTAACGTATTATTGGTGTTATAATCTAAGACAATGCTACCTAATCCAAGGTCACCTTTTATACTTCTAGCACTTATTATTTTTGGTTATTTATAATTTTTTATATTTATTTATTTGAGAGACAGAGGGAGAGAATATGTGCACCAGGGTCCCTAGCCACTACAAATGAACTCCAAATGCATGTGACATCTTGTGTGTCTGGCTTATCTTGGTACTGCGGAATTGAACTTGGGTCCTTAGGCTTCATAGGCAAGTGCCTTAACCATTGAGCCATTGCTCCAGTCCTATTTATTTTTAGTTCAAGTTAATATTTGCATACAGAGAGCCTTCCAAATTCATTACTTTGCATGTGGGTAATTAAGTGGTCTCAGTACCATTTGTTGAAGATTGTTCTTTTTCCCATTGAATGTTCTTGACATATATATTAACTAATTAGTAAAACTTCATTTCGTGCTGTTGTGACAAAAATACTTCATAAAAGTATCTTAAGGAAGAACAAAGAAATTTATTTAGGCTCATAGTTGAGGGTATAGCCCAGTATGGTGGGGAGGACATGGGAAAAGACCTGAGTGGTGTTGCCCACATTCTGGATGAATCCTCCCACCTCAGTTACACCTCTGGAAAACACCGTAACACTAACACACACACACACACACACACACACACACACACACAGAGAGAGAGAGAGAGAGAGAGAGAGAGAGAGAGAGGGAGGGAGAGAGAGAGAGAGAGAGAGGGAGGGAGATCTCCTTTGATTATAAATCTCATTAATTTGGTAAACAAGATTAACATTATGGTACCCTTGCTGAAAACCAATGTATTATTTATGCATGAGTTTCCCTCTGGATTCTCAATTCTATTCCTTATCGATTTAATGCCATTATAACATTGTTCCTGTTACTATAGCTTTATCATAAGTTTTAGAATCACATGTCAGTTTAGCAAAACAGTGGGATGTTCCTATTGACTTCTCTGCCATGGGCTTTTGATCAGATTTACAGTACTGGTCAGGGGTTCCCTTCTGTGATTCAGATGCTCCCCCTTCCTCTCTTAGGACTACCATGGTTAGTATCTCCAACAAAATACTGTACATGACTTACGGTTAAGATGGCAGTGTAGGAACAATGCCAAAGCAGCCTAAGGGAGAAAAAGCCAAAAAAAAAAAAAGAGCAAAATACACTCTTTAAGTAAGTGAGGTGTAGAAGAAATTATCAATTGCAGCAGAGAAGTAGAAGAGATCTAGAGCCCACAAAAGCAGGCAGAAGTGGCTCCAGCAGCAGCGGAACCAGGTCCCCATGGCCTCAGCCAACAGGCTCAGCCTAAGCTGCAGGAAAAGCCAGGTGAGGGGGATTCTCCATTCACACTGGAGCTCCTTGCAAACTCAAGAAATGTGAAGAGAGGTGCGGGGACCAATGGAAGAGCAGCTCGTGAAGAAGAGGATCACAAGGACCAGCGGGAGAACTTCAGCCACCATCCACAGCCTCCCCTCACCCACCGCCAGTGCAAGTGCCAGCAAGCACCAGAGACCTGGAGAAGGGAGCTCACCTACACAGCACCCAGCACAGGTGACCAGAGCAGTGACCCACCGACCCGGCCAGCCTACCTGAGCCCACAGTACAGCAAGGAGGAACCTAAGCAGGAGCACAGCATAATTGAGACCAAAACCATCCCAAAAGGTAACTGGGATTACACTTGGTCAGTATCTGCCAAATAAGTCTAGTACATAGGCTTGAATTGGAGGTGCTAATTGCACCTTCCATGTCAGGATAAATTACATGTTAAAACTGATGGATGGTCGGACTTGCCATTCTTTTGTTTTTCAACAGATTATACATACATACATATATATATGTATATGTGTGTATATATATATATATATATATATATTATATAAAGATATTTAATTAATTTATTTGAGATAGATAGATAATGGGTGCACCAAGGTCCCCAGCCATTGCAAAGGAACTCCAGATGCATGTGGCCTCTTGTGCATCTGGCTTACATGGGTCCTGGAGAATTGAACTGGGATCCTTTGGCTTTGCAGGCAGATACCTTAACTGCTAAGCCATCTCTTCAGCCCAGATTTGGCATTCTTAAATAAGCTATATGTTGGGCTTAATATTTGTTGCTTCCTGATTTATAGTGCCTTTGCTTCCTCTTCTGTCATTTGTTAGGGAAGAGTCTCACTTGGTCACAAGTTGACTTGGAACCCTCAACAGACCAGAAATCTTAGCCTCCTAGTTGACAGGATTAAGGATGTGGGGCAACATACATCCTAAAGGACTGTGACTTTGTTAGAGGATCTCGTTGTCATAATACCAACTCTTGCATAAATACTCTGTGCTGTTTTTCATTGCATGTGTACATGGTTTAGTTAAATTTTAGAATCTGCCTGTATTTTGTTCTACTCAGCTTACTTGAATGCTCTAGTAGCAGGCAAACCCAATATCTAGGGTCACTTTTGTAGATGCTCTGAGAGTCTTAAGAGCCACACCTAGCACCTTAAGCTCCTACCCTGAACATATATAACATTAGATTGATGGATACATCTACTAACACAGCAGATAATTAGAAAATCCAACCATTAAATTAGTCCAAGATGCAAAAATATATACATTATACCACAAGAAACAACCCCCCAAAAAATGTATGACAATATGAATGTACCAAAAAGTATTAATGCATCAGAAATGATCTCCAGTGAGACTGATTTAGAGGAAATGCCTGAGAAATATTTCACAAGAATGATTATAAATATGTTCAAAAAAATTAAGAAAGCAAAGGAATCAAAGAGGAAATCAAAGGAATCAAAGAAGACACAGGAAACCAATTTAATGAAGTAAGGAGATCAATACAAGATATAAATAAGGAAATAGAAATAATAAAGAAAAACCAGTCAGAATTACTAGCAATATGAACATGGTCAATGAAATAAAAAAAAAAAACTGCAGAAAAATCTCAACAGTAGAATGGAGGAAGAAGAGAACAGAATATCTAAACTAGAAGACCAAGTGGCAGATCTAAAACAATCCACCAAAGAGAAAGACAAAGTAATAGGAAAGTATGCATGGGAATTTCAAGATATCTGGGACAGTAGGAAAATATTAAATATAAGAATTCAGGGAATAGTAGAAAAAGAATTTCACTCCAAAGGCATAGTAGATGTTTTCAACAAAATCATATAAGAGAACCTCCCAGATTGGGAAAGAGATGCCAATGCAGACAAAGGAAGCCTTTGGAACACCAGACAAAACCTGGAAAGAACTTCTCCTCACCATATTATAATTAAACTACCAAACATACAAACCAAAGAAAATATATTTAAAGCAGAGAGAAAAATCAAGTCACATACAAAGGTAAGCCCATCAGGATCACAGCAGATTACTCAACACTTTTTTAAAAAGATTTATTTTTATTTATTTATTAGAATCAAAGAGAAAGGGAAGGAGGGAGGGGGGAGAGAGAGAGAGAGAGAGAGAGAGAGAGAGAGGGAGGGGGGAGAGAGGGAGAGGGAGGGAGGGAGAGAGAGAGAATGGATGCACCAGGGCCTCTAGCCACTGCAAATAAATTCCAGACACATGCACCACCATGTGCATCTGGCTTACATGGGACATGGAGAATCGAACCTGGGTCCTTAGGCTTCTAGGCATGTGCCTTAACCGCTAAGCCATCTCTCCAGCCCTCAACGCACACTTTAAAAGCCACCAGGGCTTGGAATGATGGATTCCAAGTTCTGAAAGATAACTGTCAACCAAGGTTACTTTATCCTGCAAAGCTATCCATTCAAAATATGGACATTTCACAACAGGATAATGGAATATTTGAAGACAAAACCAGCTCTACTACTAGTGGCCATGCAGGAGCCCAGGGCCAGCCAGCGGGAGGCACAGGTGTGACCCCGAGGCGAGCTCCCATCTCAGTACCCGACCGCATCCTCGTCCCCACCCCATACAGGCCCCGTGGACCCCGAGCTGCGGAGCCCACAGCGACTTCTGAGGCCCCCACCCATGGCCGCATCCGCCGCCACCTCCTACGGGCTCTTCTGCAAGGGCCTCTCTCGCATGCTGCTAGCCTTCTTTGAGCTGGCCAGGCAGATGCGCATGAACTTCCCCTACTTCTACCTGGCAGGCTCGGTGAACCTCAACATCCGCTTGCAGGTACAAATCTAGACCACCCCCCCTCCACAGGCCAGGGCGGGCGTAGCGGCGTGCACGACAGAAGTCTCGCGAGATCACGAGCAGGGCCCGCGCATGCGCCCTTCTCTCCTAGCGGGCCTCTGGTCCTGGGCTATGTGCCCTGTGACGCAGGCAGGTGCTGGGGCCGATGCTGTCAGGGAGAGCATGGAGCTGCTGTGGAAGACCCCACGGGAATATTTCGAGAAGCCGTGTCTTTAATCCCAACCCTGAGCACATGGCAGGATGCGACAGTGGCCGCAAGATGGGTTATAAAAAAGAGGTCCAAATTTTTCTGCAAAAAAAAAAATTTATTTGCAACAAACTCATGTTCTAAATTAAAAAAAAAATCAGACATGAATTGGTTGGGAAGCAAGGCATTCGTTAAAGAAGAGGCAGGCGACATTAAGAATGTCCTCTGAAAGGCATGCATCTGTTCATTCCACAAAAAGAAACGTTTGGTGAAAGCTACAGGAAAAAAAGGTGTTATCCAGATACTAATCCTGAAGTGCACAGGATTGTGAACATGGAATTGTATGAAAATGGACTTAATTCAGTGTCCGTGGGAGCTGCGCATGGGCCAAGACCTTGGAGCCAAACAAATGAAAATCTGGACATAGCATAATGTTTTGACTGTTCAGTGGATAAAGTTTATGTAATGATTCAAAGGCTGTGCATAACGTTCCTCCTTGAACGTTTAATATTGGTCATAAAGTGGAATGCAGATGATGGTGTAAACCTTGATGTAATAGTACAATTACACAAGTGGAGGGAGAGTAAAGTAAATGGGTTAGTTGTAATATCCTTATAAGGTCGGAAGTTGGAAGACACAATCTGTAGTGAATGGAAAAGGATATTTTTCTTACTTGTGGGACAGCCTTAAATTGTAATCTAACTGTACTAAAG
Source organism: Jaculus jaculus (assembly GCF_020740685.1). Taxonomy (NCBI): domain Eukaryota; kingdom Metazoa; phylum Chordata; class Mammalia; order Rodentia; family Dipodidae; genus Jaculus; species Jaculus jaculus. The sequence continues at coordinate 70,735,997 of NC_059109.1, read as the reverse complement.
GAAAAAATGATGGACCGGAGTCACTGCATGAGGTCAACAACAACAAAAAATGCTCAAAGATGTTCAGGAGAAATGTCTCAAAAATAAAAGTTCCTGGTGTATGTGAATGTAAAAAAAAAAAAAAAATACTTGAAAGGATCCTCCATGCTGAAGAGAAAGAAAAGTACACATATAAAGAACCTGGAAAAAACAAACCATACTCAAATACTAGTTAATATAAGAGAGAAAAGGTAAAACTGGAAGAACTATAAAATAAGAAAAATGTCAAAATAAATACACACCTTTCAATAATTATTACTATCAATGGTCTTAATGCCCAACCTAAAAACAAGTTTGCAGACTGGTTTAAAATACTGTACACTAACTGGCAGAGTGAACTTTCTGGTTTTCTATTCTTAGGAGATACACACTTCCTCCATTCTTTCTTTCCTTTTTTTTTTTTTTTTTGGTAGTCTCATGAAGCCAAGGCTGGCTTCAAACTCACTACATATCCAAGTATAATCCTTAACTCCTGATCTTGGCTTTTCTTTCTGAATGCTGGAATGATGTGTGCATTACCATGCATAGTTCATGCAGTGGTGCGGACTGAACCTAGGACTTCATGCATGTTCCTAGCCTAGCCACAGCCATCATAGTTAGCTCCACAATGCTGGGATGAACCTCAAAACCAGACATAGTTTATGGGAGAAATGGGATTTTATTTGAAGCTTTCAGGTCCAGGGAAGTTCTATAATGGTGGAAGTTGGCCCTCTTTCACAGGTCCATGCAGAGAAGAAACTACATGCACCACCAAAAGCAAGCAAACCCTGGAAATCCCAGGCACAGTTGTAGTACTCTGTTTACCTTCAGGCTGGAAATCAGATCTGCCTCCAATGACACCTTAGGGCTGGACCCCAGGATCCACCCACAGTGACTCATCTTCCAGCCAGGCAGCTGGAAATCTGTTACAAGCTTTAATAAAACATTTGAGTCTACTGAAACTACCACAACCCAGGAGATAATGCTATCTTCTACTACTAAGTATGATGTTAGCTGTGTTTCTCATAGATGTCCCTAATCAGTATAGATGAGGAAATAGTCATCGACTCCTGTTTGTTGAATTTTATTACATTAGGATGTTACATTTTGCCCTATCCCTTTTCTACATGAGATGACCATATGACTTATATCCCCCATTTTCATGTGGGACCAAACTTGCATTCTTGTGACCTCACTTGTTTCACTTAGCTATGGCATATAGTCCTTTCTGTATGTTGCTGGACTGGGCTTAATATTTTATTAATTATTTGCAACCATTTGCTTAAGGTATATTGTTCTATAATTTTCTTGTGATAATTGTTACCTAGTTTTGGTTTGATACTCTCTTATACAATGGGTTTTGAAGTATTCCATGTGAACTTTTGAAAAAGCACATAAAATTCATTTTAGTTTTTATTAGTGGCATAATGATTAAATGAGTGGGTATATTTGACTAGTTCCCTTATCTCTGAATGTTTGGGTACACCAATGTTGCAGTAAAGCCATCTACACAAACATGTCCATCTGGTTTAAGGTCAAAGGGTATCTATATATTATTTTTTGGCTTGATTTTGAGGAAGGATCTTACTCTAGCCCAGGCTTATCTGCAACTCACTTTGTAGTCCTGGAACTTACAGAGATCCTCCTACCTCTGCCTCCCGAGTGCTGAGATTTAAGGTATGCACCACCATGCTCCGTGGGATTATTTTTTCAAGGGAAAATGGGGAATCAAAACCAGGGCCTTATACATGGTAGGTAAGTCCTTTACCAACCAGTAAGCAATAGCCCCAGCCCAATATATACAATTAAAAATTTGAGGGCTGGAGAGATGGCTTAGCAGCGAAGGCACTTACCTGCAAAGCCCAGTACCCACATATGCCAGATGCACAACGTGGCAGAGTGGCACATGCATGTGTGGTGGCTAGAGGCCCTTGCATGCCCATTCTCTGTCTATATGCCTCTTTCTCTCTCTCTCTCAAATAAGTAAAATAAAACTTTTGAAGGATATTAGAAATCTGGTGCTAAAAGTTATGAATTGATTCCATTTAAACAACCTTCACTATGAGGTGGGAACCTATCTTAGCTATAGAACATGTGCTAGCATGGCAAGATCCTGAATTTAATCACCTGAACCAAATATGTAATTAAAAATTAAACAACCTTCATAGTGTTTTAAGGAAGTTTTGTGTATTTTTTTTCTTTTTTTTTAAAATATTTTATTTATTTATTTGAGAGTGACAGACACAGAGAGAAAGACAGATAGAGGGAGAGAGAGAATGGGCGCGCCAGGGCTTCCAGCCTCTGCAAATCAACTCCAGACGCGTGCGCCCCCTTGTGCATCTGGCTAACATGGGACCTGGGGAACCGAGCCTCGAACCGGTGTCCTTAGGCTTCACAGGCAAGCGCTTAACCACTAAACCATCTCTCCAGCCCAGTTTTGTGTATTTTTAAAAATAATCAGGAAAAAATAAAATAACAATAGATTCTATGAATTTAGTTGACACTTTAGTACTTCTGGGATGCAACAGAAGATATAAACCCTCTTCCTGCTTCTATTCGATACCAAAATGTATTCAGGCATAGTGGCAGTCCTCCAGGGCTTCCCAACGTTTTGGACGTGATGAAGACTAGGGTACTAGATACTGACAACCAAGAGAATATGGAAGGAAAACGTGGAAGTAACTCAACCTTAGGGCCTGCACTACAGTGATGCTCAACAGATATGCAGAAAAACTGAATTATGGGAAAAGCATTAGCCTGCATTATTAGTGTCCCTCAATGCACAGAGGCTAATATACTGTGGGGGAACAGGATCGGCAGTAACCTGCTGCTGGCTGTGACATGAAGACATACTGATGTCAGAAGGAATAGGTGTTTAGAGAAGTAAATCCCAAAGCAGCAGTGGTAAAGATATTTTTGTTTTTTAGAAGGAAAAATCTCACTCTAGCCCAGGCTTGCCTTGAACTCACAGCAAAATTTCTCCTACCCCAGCTTCCCAAGTGCTGACATTATAAGCATGAGACACCACTTGGTTATTTTTATATCTTTATTACACAAAATATCAAAAAGTTCAAAAGTACAACACTGCCATTTTCTTGCATGAGAATTATATGTTCTCTGGGTTTTTTGTTTGTTTGTTTTTGAAGTAGGATTTCACTGTAGCCCAGGTTGACCTAGAATTCACTATGTAGTTGCAGCATGGCCTTGAACTTACTGCAGTCCTCCTACCTCTGCCTCCCAAGTGGTGGTATTAAAAGTATGCACCACCACCAATTTTTTTTGTTTGCTTGTTTTTTATGAGGCATGGTCTTGCTCTGACCCAGGCTGATCTGGAATTTACTATGTAGTCTCAGGCTGGCCTTGCATTCACAGCAATCCTCCTACCTCTGCCTCCCAAGTGCTAGGATTATAGGTATGTGTCACTACACCTTGTGTTCTCTGGATTTTTTCTTTTTTATTTTTTTAATATTTTTATTTTAGAGAGAGAACTGGCATTCCAGGGCCTCAGCCACTGTAATCCAACTCCAGGTGCTTGTGCTTGTCTCACCTTTGTGTGTCTGGCTTATGTGAGACCTGGAAAGTTGAACATGGGTCCTTAAGCTTCACAGTCAAGCACCTTAACTGTGAAGCCATCCCTCTAGCCCTTCTTTTTTAAAATATCAACATTCACCAGAGCTTCTGGAAATTAAATTGAACCTTTAGAAGGTACCGCATATGAACCTGATTGGGACTATAGACAATATACTCATTATAGTTGAGGGTATAACCCTCTGGATTCAGAACTCCTGTGCCAGTTGCTGGTCCTAAGGGCACTGTAGTCCCATTTCTGCAAAACAGAAGAAAATGTGTCAGTGTCAGCATCTGGTGCAGAAGACAGAAAAGGAAAAGAATCTTCAGCTCCATTGGCTCTGAATACTTACAGGGTGACAGAGTAGGCAGGGTTGGGAGCCATCTTTCCAAGCCCTTTGGTACTGTGTTTGCCCTGAAGTAATCCTTCTGCCTCAGGATTGGCCTCTAATAGCTCATTACACTCACCTAGAGCTACCTGCAAAGCAGAAGATGCTGAATGCCTACCTCCTTTTACAATTAGATAGCTCTAAAGTCCACCAAAACATTCCCGTTTGTAGTTTAGTCCCTTATGCTAGTAAAGGAATCCAATGCAATGGACATTCCACTTGTCTCCCCTTAAGTTATCCCAAGTGAACTTCTTGGTTCTGAAGTCAAAATTTTCTCATTGAAAATTAAAAGTTACTAACTAGATATCCCAGATATACTCATGCCTCACCTCTGATAAGAGCAGCAGTCCTGTGTTCTTTAAGTGCGAGGCAAAACAGTAATTGGCACTCTTGGAAGACATGTCAGCAAAGTAGATTCCTTTCCCAAACTGAAACATACCACCAAAAACTGACATCAGTGGGCTGGAAAGATGCTTCCTGGCTAAGGTGCATGCCTGCAAAGCTTAAGGACCTGGGTTCGATTCCCCAAGTCCCACGTAAGCCAGATGCACATGGTAGCACATGCGTCTGGAGTTTGTTTGCAGTGGCAAGAGGCCATGGTATGCCCATTCTCACTCCCTCTCTCTTTCTCAAATAAATAAATAAATAAAAATTTTTTAAAAATCTTAAAAAAAAAAACAAAAACAGATCAGGGCTGCAGAGATGGCTTAGTGGGTAAGGTGTTTGCCCGAGAAGCCAAAGGACTCAGGTTCAATTCCCCAGGACCCACATATGCCAGATGCACAAGGTGGCACATGTGTCTGCAGTTTTGTTTACAGTGACTGAAGGCTCGGGTGGGCCCATTCTCTCTCTCCCTCTCTCTGCCTCTTTCCATCTCAAGTAAATAAAATAAATAAATAATATTAAAAACAAAACAAAACCAAGATTAGCTGCTTCACCCATTATGTTAGGAGTAAGGCTCACGTCACTGACAGTTTTCCATTTTCACAAGTATAACATGATTCCTTCTTTACTGCCTCCCACAAGGTTGTTCCAATAATAGGTCGATAACAGTAGAAACACCTCTGAACATGTCTTTTGGAATTTAAAAAAGGGACACAGTAAGAAATGATGAGGTTATCAGGAGCTAGTTTAATTCTTGGGGAGATGAACTATCTAACCCTAACCTAGAGGGGAAAAATGGACTGAAACATTACTGTATGCCTTTCCCTTCTGCTCCTTCTAGAGTTCAACTTCTACTTACCATGTAACCTGTGATGGGAGCCTCAGGTGGGGCAATTCGAAGTCCATGGCTCAGGATTCCCACCCAATTACTCAGCCTGGAACCATGCCATAGCAGCATCCTAAAAAAACAGCCATTATTCTACTCTGCTGCTCTTCTGCAATTACAAGCCTTGCCTCCAAGCTCACAGCACTTCAGGCTAGGAAACATTTTCATGAATCCAAAACTTAGACTCAGACCTGTTGTGAAGGTCCGCTCTGAAGGCCTCTTTCTCGCCCTCCTTCTCTACTTCAAAAACATCCAGCAGGGTCATGGTATAGTCACTGTGTGTGGGAGCATGGGTAGACTGTAGGTATTGGGAAATTACCTGTTAAAGAAATGGCAAAAAATGTTCAATGTGGACTCTATGAGACTGGACTGAAGAACTCAGGGCTTCTGGTATAACATGACAGAAAGTTTTGCTCCAAGTCTCATAAGCAGGAAGGGCTCCTGCTTTTTTTTTGATAAGCAGAAATTCTGTCCTATTTATTCATATGTAGTTAGAGAATATTGGGATAAAGGAAGGTAGGGCTCACAGCATAAGACTATGAAGAAAATTGACCAGTTTTCTTACCTGAAACTCATAACTTTCATGGTCTAGAGGGTGTAAGGCACAGTGTAGATTTCTATAGTGTTGGTCCAGTGGGTGTTCTGGGCTTTGGTGCTCTGTCTTCACCAGTTTAAGGGCAATTTCAATGTCCCCCAAAGCCTAAGAAAATAAAATCTAAAATCAATGTGAGTCAACTTAGGATAAGAGGTTTAAAACTTCCCACTGCACACATAGCTTACCTCTAGCAGCTGTACTTTGTCTGATAATTCTCTTTCTGTCCGGATTAATGGAGGGGTACGGAGTCTAAGGACAGAGATATAAACATAATGAGCTGTCTGATTTGTGATAAGAAGACAAAGGACTAAAAAAATAGGTCCTTTAGAAAATAAGATACAAGAAATTGGAAATTCTGAATTTTTATCTTCTTATTAAAAGATGAAAGAAGTGGGGCATGGTGGCACACCTTTAATCCCAGCAGTCAGGAGGATTCCTGAGTAGGAGGAATGCTGTGAATTTGAGGCCAGCCTAGAACTACAGAGTTCCAGGTCAGTCTGGGCTAGGGTGAGACCATACCTCCAAAAATAAATAAATAAACAAAAATAAAAATAAATAGGGCTGGAGAGATGGCTTAGTGGTTAAGTGCTTGCCTGTGAAGCCTAAGGACCCCGGTTCGAGGCTCGGTTCCCCAGGTCCCACGTTAGCCAGATGCACAAGGGGGCGCACGTGTCTGGAGTTCGTTTGCAGAGGCTGGAAGCCCTGGCGCGCCCATTCTCTCTCTCCCTCTACCTGTCTTTCTCTCTGTGTCTGTCGCTCTCAAATAAATAAATAAATAATTAAAAAATAAAAATAAATAAATAAAGCCAGAGCTCAGGAGGCAGAGATAGCAGGATCACCATGAGCTCAAGGTCACCCTGAGACTACATAGTGAATTCTAGGTCAGCCTGGGCTAGAGCCAGACCCTACCTAAAAAAAATAAAAGGCTGGGTGTGGTGGCACATACCTTTAATCCCAGCACTCAGGAGGCAGAGGTAGGTAGGATTACCATGAGTTCAAGGTCATCCTGAGACTACATAGTGAATTCCAGGTCAGCCTGGGCTAGAGTGAGACCCTACCTTGAAAAACCAAATAATTAAAAAAAAAAAAAAATTAAAGGGTGGAGAAAGGAAGGGAGGAGGATACTTAATAGGTTGATATTGTATATATGTAATTACAATGATTGTAATGGGGAGGTAATATGATGGAGAACGGAATTTCAAACGGGAAAGTGTGGGGGTGGGGAGGGAGGGAATTACCATGGGATATATTTTATAATCATGAAAAATGTTAATAAAAATTAAAAAAAAAAAATTAAGCCAGGCATGGTGGTACATGCCTTTAATCCCAGTACTGAGATAGTGAGATCCTACCTGGAAACAAACAAACAAACAATAACAACAAAAAAGAAAGAAAGCCAAGCATGGTGGTGTACATCTTTGATTTTAGCACTTAGAAGGCAGAGGTAGGAGGATCACCATGACTTTGAGACCAGCCTGGAGCTACAAAGTGAATCCCAGGTTAGCCTGGGCTACAGTGAAACCCTACCTCAAAAAAAAAAAAAAAAAAAAAAAAGAGTATGTTGGTATATTAAATCCCAGTACTTGGGAGACTGAGGTAGGAAGATTGCTGTGAGTTTGAGGACATCTCGAGTCTACATCATGAATTCCAAGTGAACATGGGCTAGAGCAAGACCCCACCTAAAAAACCAAAAATAACAAATGGAGAGATGGCTTAGCAATTAAGATGTTTGCCTGCAAAACCAAAGGACTCCCCAGGACCCATGTAAACCAGATGAAGGCTTTGGTACACCCATTCTCTCCTTCTATCTGCTTCTATCACAATCTGCCTCATTCTGTCTCTCAAATAAATAAAATAATTTCTAATTTTTTTTAAAAACCCACAAAACATAAAAAAAAACAAAACCTTAAGGGCTAGAGAGATGGCTCAGTGTTTAACAGTGCTTGCTTACAAAGCCCAATGGCCCAGGTTCATGTCCCCAATACCCATGCCCAAAGTGGTGCATGCATTTGAAGTTTGTTTGCAGTGGCAGGAAGCCCTAGCATGCCCATACTCACTTGCTCTCTCTGCCTCTCTCAAATATTTTTTTAAAAAGAAAGAAAAAAAAATGGGATTTCCCATTTGAAAGAGCCCTGTAAAAAGAATAAAGTGCCCACAGTTTGTGTCTTGCAGATTCACAATCATTGTTCCTTACTTTATGACCTGGCCTTCTTGATGCCTGATGATTTTTAAAGGCTGTTATTTCTCACAATAAGGTTACCTTAAAATTTGCCCCTTATTTGAATATGATAGCTATAGCAAATGATTTGTTAAATTGTCATACCCAAAGTACATATGGCTATAATGTTGGTTTTTCCACTTGCTTTTATAATACTTTACAGTAGCTTAACCAGTTTTAAATTAGGCATTGGGTGTACAAGATGCAGCAGATGACAGAGATAGATGTGGGTACTCAGCCACATCACAACCTGGACAAAAAGAAACGGCAATGTTACAGTAAATTCTCAGGTGAACTTTTTTCAGTTATGAAAACCTCTATTTTGAATTTGTAAATATTTTAAATGTTTTATTAAGGCATGTAAAAAAAAAAAACTACTCTTTGAAACCTGTTTGGTAGAATGAAAATTTAAAGCCATAATGATAAAAGATGTTGTACTGATTGTACAATAAACAGAAATAATAATATTGATTTTTTTTGTATCTTTCGTAATATAATTTTCTAACTGCAATAAAACCACTAAACTTAAAAAAAAAAAAAAAGAATAAAGTGCCCAAATACATAAAGGTATAGAGAATGAAAGAATTGGCGTGCAAGGGCCTCCAACCACCACAATCAAATTCCAGACATGCACACCCTTGTGTGCATGAGTGACCTTGTGCGCTTGAATCACTGTGCGTCTGGCTTACATGGGACCTGCAGAGTTGAACATGACTCCTTAAGCTTCACAGGCAAGCACCTTTACTGCTAAGTCTTCTCTCCAGCCCAGGATCCTTTTTAAAATAACAGTTGCAGGCTGGAGAGATGGCTTAGCGGTTAAGCGCGTGCCTGCGAAGCCTAAGGACCCCGGTTCAAGGCTCGGTTCCCCAGGTCCCACGTTAGCCAGATGCACAAGGGGGCGCACGCATCTGGAGTTCGTTTGTAGTGGCTGGAAGCCCTGGCGCGCCCATTCTATCTCTCTCCCTCTATCTGTTTTTCTCCCTGTGTCTGTCGCTCTCAAATAAATAAATAAATAATGAACAAAAAAATATTAAAATAACAGTTGCTGGGTGTGGTAGCTCATGCCTTTAATCCCAGCCCTCGGGAGGCAGAGGTAGAAGGATCACTGTGAGTTCGAGGCTAACCTGAGACTACATAGTGAATTCCAAGTCAGCCTGGACTAGAGTGAGACCCTACCTTGGCAAACAAAACAAAACAATATGTATGTATGTATTATGTATGTATGCGTGTGTGTATATACATATATATTTTTAAATTTTTTATGTTTATTTATTTGAGAGACAGCGAGAGAGAGAATGGGCATGCCAAGGCTTCTAGCCACTGCAAACAAACTCCAGATGCATGTACCCCCTTGTGCATCTGGCTTATGTGGGTCCTGAAGAATCAAACTGGGGGGCTGGAGAGATGGCTTAGCAGTTAAGTGCTTGCCTGTGAAGCCTAAGGACCCTGGTTCGAGGCTCACTTCTCCAGGACCCATGTTAGCCAGATGCACAAGGGTGCACACGTGTCTGGAGTTCCTTTGCAGAGGCTGGAAGCCCTGGCACGCCCATTCTCTTTCTCTGCCTCTTTCTCTGTCTGTTGCTCTCAAATAATAAAAATAAAAATAAATTAAAAATAAAAAGAATCAAATTGGGGTCCTTTGGCTTTGCAGGCAAGCGCCTTAACCACTGAGCCATCTCTCCAGCCCCTTTATTTTGTTTTTAAATTAAGGGCTGTAGAGGTTGCTTAATGGTTAAGGTGCTTGCCTACAAAGCCTAAGGACACAGGTTCAATTCCTCAGTACCCATGTAAGCCAGATGCACAAGGTGGTGCATGCTTCTGGAGTTCATTTGCAGTTGCTAGAGGCCCATTCTTTCTCTATGTGTCTCTTTTTCTCTCTCTCAAAAATAAAATATTAAAAAAAAATTTAAGCTGGGTATGGTGGTGCTCACCTTCAATCTTAGCACTAGGGAGGCTTAGGTAGGAGGATCACTATGAATTTGAGGCTAACCTGGGACAACAGAGTGAGTTCCTGGTCAGCCTGGGCTAGAGTGAGACCCTACCTGGAAAAAAAAAAAGTGACATCAATAAGGAACAATGTAAATATGGTCTAAGAGAGAGAAAGCTGTTGACCACTCCCAGTTAGGTCACAGCATTCTGTAAAACAACAGAAGAAATAGAAATCCAATGAAAACCAGAAAGAATCACCAAGGCTGAGAATATGGTTCAGCAGTACTTGCCTAGCATATGAAATGCCCTGGGTTCAGTCCCCAGAAAACTCATCTCACACACACACACACACACACACACACACACACATACACACAATCAACTAAAGCAGAAATGTCTTTCTCTCTATATAAAATGTATATGTGTGTGTGTGTGTATAGTTATTTGGGTTCATGGATGTGTTAATATGGGTTATAGTAGTCACCTTAAAAAAGAAAAGGTGTGATAAGCCTGCTAACTTCTGCTTGATCAGAGAATATGGTCTTAAAAAAATATTTTAAATTGTTCTGGGGTTACAGAGATGGCTTAGTGGTTAAGGTGTTTGCCTGCAAAGCCAAAAAGGACCCTAGTTTGTTTCCTCCAGACCCACGTAAACCAGATGCATAAGGGAACACATGCATCTGAAGTTTGTTTACAGTAGCTAGTTGCCCTGGTGCGTCCATTCTCTATATATATCTGCCTTTCTCTCTGCCTCTTCCCCTCTCTCTCAAATAAATAAATAAATTAAATATGTTTTAAAAATTGTTCTGAAACAGGTCCTCAAATAACCCAGGCTGGCCTCAAACTCACTATCTAGCCTCCTGTCTCTGCTTCCCAAGTACTGATTTCTCATAAGTTTTTAAAGTACTTGAGTGTATGCATAAGAACATGCACATTGGAAACCAGAGGACAATTCCAAGGTATCTGCATTCCTTCTTTGAGACAGAGTCTCTTATCACTGAAAACGAGATGCCAGATTACAAACAAACCAACTCAGAAGAATGAACTGAGCCTTCCTTCAGATTCTCCTGGCTCCATCTCCCATGGGCTCACAAATAAATGTATCACTTTGAATCCAGCTTTACATGAGTGCTGGGGAATTAAACCTGGGCCAACAGGCTTTGTAAACAAGTGTCTTTAACTGTGGAGCCATCTCCCCAGCCTTGATTTCCTATTTTCTTTTATTTTTTAAAATATTTTTGTTTATTTTTATTCATTTATTTGAGAGCGACAGAGAGAGAAGGGGTGGGGGAAAGAGAGAGAGACAGAGAGAGAATGGGTGCGCCAGGGCTTCCAGCCACTGCAAATGAACTCTAGACACATGCGCCGCCTTGTGCATCTGGCTGATGTGGGTCCTGGGAAATCAAGCCTCGAACTGGGCTCCTAAGGCTTCACAGGCAAGCACTTAACCACTAAGCCATCTCTCCAGCCCTCTTTTTTATATATATATACATTTTTATTTATTTATTTATTTTGTTTGTTTGTTTTTTAAATTTTTATTAACATTTTCCATGATTATAATAAAATATCCCATGGTAATTCCCTCCCTCCCCACCCCCACACTTTCCCCTTTGAAATTCCATTCTCCATCATATTACCTCCCCATTACAATCATTGTACTTACATATATACAATATCAACCTATTAAGTGTCCTCCTCCCTTCCTTTCTCTTCCCTTTATGTCTCCTTTTCAACTTACTGGCTATATATACATTTTTAAAATATTTATTTGAGAGGCAGAGAGAAAGAGAGAGAGAATGGGAGCACCAGGGCCTCCAGCTGCTGCAAACAAACTCCAGATGCATGCAACACCTTGTGCATCTGGCTTATGTGGGAAATGAGGAATTGAACCTGGATCCTTTCGCTTTGAAGGGAAGTGCCTTAACCACTGAGCTCTCTCTCCAGCCTCTGATTTCCCATATTCTAAATATTATATAGGCTATTTATAAATCATAGACCATCTAAGATGATATTTAGGAATGAAAGACTTACAGGATTATAGCTGTTGCTGAAAATAAGGGTTGGGAGAAGAATGAAGTAATGACACAACCTTACCCAAAGTCATGTGGGATCTTGGTGTAGAATTCATTACATGCTTCCAAGAGTGCTTGCCCATGCTGGCCAGCCCGAATACAGTCCGCAATCTTCTTAAGGGACTGGTAGCCAGCCTTGATTTGTGCCACTGTCAGCTTCCCTGAAAGCCCAGAGCCACAGATCAGATTCCAAACTAGGGTCTCATCTTGTAAACCATATATATCCCTGCTGTGGTGGTTTGATTCAGGTGTCCCTTACATATATAAACTTAGGTGTTCTGAATGCTAGATTCCCAGCTGATGGAGATTTGAGAATTAATGCTTCCTGGAGGCAATGTATTGTTGGGGGCAGGCTTAAGGGTATTATAGCCAGTTTCCCCATGCCAGTGTTTGGCACACTCTCCTGTTGCTATTACCCACCTTATGTTGGCCAGAGGGTGATGTCCACCCTCTCTGCTCAAGCCATCATTTTCCCTGATATCATGGAGCTTCTCCCTTGAGCCTGTAAGCCAAAATAAACCTCTTTTTTCCCCACAAACTGCTCTTGCTTGGGTGATTTCTACCAGCAACACGAACCAGACTGTAACAGTAAAGTGGTACTGAGGAGTGGGATTGCTGCTAGATACCCGACTGTGTGGCTTTGGCCTTTTGGAGCTGAATTTCAAGAGGAATGTGGAAGGATTTGAAACTTTGGCCTAAGAGATGCCTTGCAGGGCTATCAGTATAGCTTGATGGACTATTCTGGTCTGAGCTGAAAGACCCGAAGGCAGTAAGAACTATGGACTGAGAGTTTTTGCTTAGGAGGGTGAGAAAGAGCTTTGCTTGAACTGGGCTAGCAGTTTGTGTGAGAAGCTTGCTCTTATGTTCATGTCCTGAGAAGTTGTACAGGGTTGCTTTGTGTAGAAATGGACTGGTATGAGCAGAGGGATATGGCACAGAAAGAAAATTCTTTCGGTGAACTGTTGACCATTCAGTGCAACTGACAGATTACAACTTTTGAGACTGCACTAGCTGACCTGCACTGGGGCAACAGGAAGAACGTAGACTCTTTTGAAGGGGCCTGAGTGCTCAAGGAGTGTCCTGTTATTCAAAGTCTGCTTTATTCCCCCTGGATTAACAAATTGGCGCCTTACCTGGTATTGTGGAATATAAGAAATGCAGGAAAGAGAGGGTCACTGAGTTTGCAACACGGTCTTGTGTTTTGGAAATGGCCATGGGCAGTATGAAGCAGGTTTGCTGATGCCTTCATGGAGACCCCATGGGACCATGAGGATGAACTGTGGATTGCAGTGGAGACCCAGTGGAGATGCTGGGACCACAAGATGGCTGCTAAGGAAAGCTGTTGGCCCCAATGAAGTTTTCCAGGACTTTGAGTAGCCTAACTGGAGGGGCGGAATTGGAATGCCAGAGACTTGTTGCTGGTTAGAATTATCAGATTTGGAGATTTGTCATTGACTAGAGTTGTTGAACTTGAAGATACAGGGTTTGATGTTTGCCCTGGTTGTTTTAAATCTTGTATTGGTTGAATATTTCTTTGCTATGCCCAGTGCCATCTTTTGCAGTGGGAGTTACGTATTCTGTGCCATTATATGTTTTGGGGGAGGGATGTTTTTGGTATTATGGCTCAGTTAAAAGATCTTGGACTATGAGGACTTTTGAAGGTTGGACTGAATGCATTGAATTTTACATCATGTATGGATATCAGTTTATGGGGGCCAGGAGCAGAATGTGGTGGTTTGATTCAGGTGACCCTCATAAGCTTAGGTATTCTGAATGCTAGGTTCCCAACTGATGATGATTTGGGAATTAACACTTCCTGGAGGGAGTGTATTGTTAGGGGCGGGCTTAAGGATGTTATAGTCAGTTTCCCCTTGCCAGTGTTTGGCACACTTTCCTGTTGCTATTGTCCACCTAATGTTGGCCAGGGGGCGATGTCCACCCTCTGCTCATGCCATCATTTTTCCCTGCCATCATGGAGCTTCTCCCTCAAAACTGTAAGCCAAAATAAACCTTTTTATTTCCCACAAGCTGCTCTTGGTTGGGTGATTTCTACCAGCAATGCAAACCTGACTGCAGCACTTGTCCAACAAAATCTCTCACCTTTCAGGCTGGAGAAGTAGCTCAGTGGTTATGGCACTTGCCTGCAAAACGTAATGACCTGAGTTTGATCCCCCAGTACCCACATAAAGCCAGATGCACAAAGTGGCACATGCATCTGGTTTGTTTGCATATAGAGGAACACAGTTCAGGAGCTGAAGTCTTACCAAGTGGGGCTTTCTTAGTGTCATATTTCATTTCAGTCATCATCTCTTCCATGGCTTGTACATTACAGATCAACTTTATTAGCTCCTGCACCCGAAGATGTAGCTGTGACTCTGGTTTCATGGGGGCATTAAGAGATTCCTCTTGTTTTGTTTCATCTTTATCCTACAGCAAAACAAGACCTCTAAAATCTGTAATGTTCTCTCTCTAGCTACTAGAAGGAAGCATTCTACAGAGTGGTCCTCAGCTTGAACACAGATAGACTCTTTCAGTAATCTAGAGTAGCCAATATAAATTCTACCCCCAAGCGCTAGCTATTCCTCCCAAAGAAAAGCACTCAAGTTTCAAAGACCCTCCCAATAATGTCATTAGATATGTAAATATAGCTTTTATACCTAAAATCTCATATTAAGACCAAAATTTCTCTATTTTCAGACATAAGTTTCAGCATCCTGCTAGACCTCAGTTTGTCAAAATTATTATGTATTTACAGTGCTAGAGATCAAACCCAGGGCTTTATGTATGCTAAGAAGCACTTGATCACTGACCTGTACCCTTAGCCCTTAATGTCTTTACTGTGGTACAGAAGCAGAAGGGTAGACAACTTTAAAAGCAACTTTCTTAGTATGTTCATTACTCCTCTCTTGCTCTATAATTTTAACTTCTGGAAGCAAGGGATTAAATTTCTTAAGAATTCTAGTAAGTAGCAGTACACAGGCAAGTCAGGCATATTCTGGACTCCATCAGGCCTTTGAAATAAAAAAAGATGAGTGGAGTTCTGAGGTGGGAAAAGGCAGTGACTCCAAGTATTCCACCCTGTTCTAGCCTTGGACTAATCTAAGCCTTCTCGACTTTACCCTGGTTGAAAGGAGACAGCTCCCCCTGAAAGGCATAGCCTGGGTGTACCTGAGTACTAGCAGCATAGTCCCTCTGTAGCATGTCATATTTTCCAGGCACTTTTTCAAATTTTTCACGGTCTTCCCAATTGTTTTTTGTTTTGTCAAGGAATCTGTGGGGTCCAAGATGGTGAAAAATCTTATAAATAAAAGTGTACTACCAGGGATGTGAGGCAGACAAGCATAGAAAATAGTTTTAGCAACTTGGGACACTGCTTGGCCTGGGCAATAAAAATAACCCTTTTCACAATACATTTAAGCAACCTGTTGGCAACTTGACACTCCCCACCTGCACCAAACTTCAGACACTCCATTCCATACAATGGGACAGCTTTCTACTCCCTTAGAGACCATTATTTGTGATAAGTTTCTATTCAAATATCTTCTTACATATATCTGGAATCAGAACAGTAGGGGATGGTCTAGATTGAACTTGCTTTGGATACAAACAATAAGACAAGCTGTGTTTTCCAAGTGGACTTTTGGGGGTGGGGGAACACTTAAAAACTTATGCCTATGTGTAATTGGATATACATATGATTAAAATTAGATGGCACATGCACAGCAGAAAAATAGTTATATAAACCAAATCTGCCAATCAAACTAGAGAACCACTCAAATGATGCCCCTAGCAATTGCCTTCTCCTTCCTGTGGACTCCTTAAACAGAAGAAGAATCTGCCAACAACCAGGGCCTTTGAGTATTTTCCACTCCAGTTACCCCTTTTGGTAGTGTACTTCAAACCTTTAATACCTCTTTGCTTCTTAAAAAGTTATTTATTTGAGAAAGAGAGAGAGGTGTACATAGAGACAGAAATAATGGGTACATCAGGGCCTCCAGCCACTGCAAAGGAATTTCAGACGAATGTGCCACTTTGTGCATCTGGCTTATGTGGGTACTGGGGAAGTGAATCTGGGTCCTTTGGCTTTGCAGGCAGCTGCTTTAACTGTTAAACTATATTTCCAGGCCCCTTTTTTGCTTTTAGTAAAGTTTGTTGCTATGTCACTACTTGTATGTGCCTTTCTTCAAGTCTGTGCATAAGATGACAAGAACCTGGAAACATCCACAGAACACTGGTAAATACCAGTTTGCAACTATTTCCTTAGAAATAGGAGGAAGTCAGCCAAAATCCCACCAAGGAGCTTGCTGAACCCAGACCCACATGCCTGTCCAGTGCCCAACTGCAGGAGCAGAGACCAAACAAGGAGATTTTCCAACCTCATCAGCCTCCTTGCAAAGTCAATAAATCTGAAGGGGAGACAGCGGGACACAGGAGAAAACCAGCTGAGCAGTTCCAGTACAACTCCAGGCTTCCTGTACTCTCCCATCCCCCAACCAACAGAACCCCAACCCAATGGAGAATGCATTTAGCTCCTGGCAGCAGGGCATCCAGCACATCTGATCAGAGCACCAGGTTGGCAGCACTACATGGAGGGATTGAGGTGGATTAAGTGATGTCATGGAACAAATGGACCTAACACCTATCTACAGAACATTCTATCCAAATGCTGCAGAATATACATTTACGTAGCAGCACATGGAAATTCTCCAAAACAGGCCACGTATTAGGACACAAAGCAAATCTTAACAAATACAGGAAAATTGAAATAATCCCTTGTACTCTATCTGATGACAATAGTATTAAACTACAAATCAGCAACAAGAAAAACTATGACATGTACAGAAATTTGTGGAGACTAAACGGTACACTATTGAATGATGAGTCATTGAAGAAATCAATAAATTCATACACTCAAATGATGATAACAATACAACATACCAAAACCTTTGGGACACAGTGAAGGCAATCCTAAGAGGGAAATTTATAGCTCTAAATATCTATATTAAGAAATTAGAGGGCTGGAGAGATGGCTTAGTGGTTAAGCGCTTGCCTGAGAAGCCTGAGGACCCCAGTTCAAAGCTCAATTCCCCAGGACCCATGTTACCGAGATGCACAAGGGGGCGCATGCATCTGGAGTTCCTTTGCAGTGGCTGGGAGCCTTGGCGTGCCCATTCTCTCTCTCTCTATCTGCCTCTTTCTCTCTCTGTTGCTCTCAAATAAATAAATAAAAATTTTAAAATATTTTAATAAAAAAAAGAAATTAGAGAGTTCATAAATAACAATTTACTGCTTTATCTTAAGGCCTTGGAAAAAGAAGAACAAGGCAAACCAAAAATCAGTTGACAGGAAGAAATAAAAAAGATTAGGGCAGAAATTAATGAAATAGAAACAACAAAAAAATCCAAAGATTCAATGAAACAAGGAGTTGTTTCTTTGAAAGGCTAAACAAAATTAATAAACCCTTAGCAAATCTCATCAGACAAAAGAAAGAACAGACAAAAATGAATAAAATTAAGCGCTTGCCTGAGAAGCCTGAGGACCCCAGTTCAAAGCTCAATTCCCCAGGACCCATGTTACCCAGATGCACAAGGTGGCACATGCATCTGGAGTTTGTTTGCAGCAGCTGGAGGTCCTGGTGTCCCATTCTTTCTCTCTCTCTCTGTCTGTCAGTCACTCTCAAATAAATAAATAAAACTACTTTGAGATTCCATATCACTCCTGTAAGAATGGCTATCATCAAGAAAATAAATGACAATAAATGTTGGTGAGGATACAGAAAAGGGGGAATACTTCTACACTATTGGTGGGAATGTAGTGTGGTACAGCCATTGTGGAAATCAGTGTGGAGGCTCTTGAGACAGCTAAAAATAGATTTACCATATGCTCCAACTTTAGCACTCCTAGGCATATATCCCAATGACTCTTCTCACAACCTGAGAAGGATATTTCCACAACCATGTTTATTGCTGTTCTATTCACAATAGCTAGGAAATGGAACCAACCTAGATGTCCCTCAACAGGTGAGTGGATAATAAAGATGGGTGCATTTACACAATGGAGTTCTATTCTGCAGTAAAGAAAAAAAATGAAATTATGAAATGTGCAGGAAAATGGATGGATCTGGAAGGATTATACTAAGTGAGCTAACCCAGGCCCAAAATGCCAAACATCACATATTCTCCCTCATATGTAGATCCTAGCTACAAATGTATAGACTTGTGTGTGAGCTGGAATGAAAAATCGGTAGCAGAGGCCACTAAGCTAGAAAGTAAGAGAGAAGGGGCCAGGGGGAAGAGATTGAGTAAATGAATGGTGGGGAGAGGGTCAATCAAAATTCAAGATATTAGGGAGGGAACTACCATGGGATATTTTTTTATAATCATGGAAAATGTTAATAAAAATTAAATAGATTAATTAATAAAAAGAAAAAATTCAAGATATTATGAATAAGGCATACGAAATTCTACTTTTTTGGATAATGGCACATTCAGAAGATATAGATTGCTACTAGAAAATTTTTAGTGCCAGGGATAGGATACCTTCTAGTAAATTGTTGGCCAGGGATGTCGCTGTTCCCTCCTAAACATTAGGGGCTATTGCCAAGGCCCTTGGTTTCACATGAGTAACAGATGATAAGACCCCATTGCTGAAGACTCCACATGTCTGGGCTGCAAGAACACTGAGAAATCAAGCTGGTGCTGAGTGGAAACCCTTCTCCTTGTAGACCAGCCAACTAAAAGATGGAAAAAAGCTGCACTGCATGCAGCCCTATGGAAGACATGTCATCAGCGGTAAAAACAGTGGACAGTGGAAGCCTCAAGTTTGGCTAGATGACCGAATGAGTGCAATAGTAGCATGCCTGCTCTGGGGGAATCAAACTGTTCTCTAATTGGACTGGAGGCCCTCTCTATGGGAGAAAATACATGCCTAGTACTGAAAACTTAATCAAAAGCCTATAGCAGGTAAGGTCATGAGCCTTAGGGCTCTTTTTTTGTTTGTTTGTTTTTGTTTTTGTTTTTTTGAGGTAGGGTCTCACTCTAGCCCAGGCTGACCTGGAATTCACTATGTAGTCTCATGGTGGCCTTGAACTCATGGCGATCCTCCTACCTCTGCCTCCCAAGTGCTGGGATTAAAGGCATGCGCCACCACGCCCAGCTCAAGCCTGCTCTTTTTTAAAAAAACTTTTATTAGTTAGTTTTGTATTCAGCAAATACAGTCAGTTTGGTACCATTATTAGGCTCATCCGTAACCTACCCCCCTCATGGCCCCTCCTTGTTGAGGTATATGGGTCATGCATTGTGGAGTTAGCCCAGTTATGGGTAGGATAAATGTCTCTGCATATCATGACCCAACATGTGGCTCTGACATTCTTTCTGCCCTCTCTTCCACAAAATTTCCCTGAGCCATGTTGGGTTCATTTTTGGTCTGCTTCAGTGATGAGGTGTTGGGGGCCTCTGGGGCTCTGGCTCTCTGATTTGATAGGAGTTGATTTTTCTCTGTGTTGATCTCCTTCCCTCTTGTGCTGGTACCTGGTTCACCAGGAAAACAGCACCCTTGTAAAACCTTCTCTTATCTGGATAAATGCATATATTACTCTCACCAAGCTCCCTGTGAGCCCTACACTTAATGTTCATATTCATATATCAATGCTACTCTCCCTTTTGGTTGGAGTAGTATTGCAGTCAGGTTTGCATTGCTGGTAGAAAACACCAATCAAGGGGCTGGAGAGATGGCTTAGTGGTTAAACCCTTGCCTGTGAAGCCTAAGGATCCCGGTTTGAGCCTTGATTTCCCAGGACCCACATAAGCCAGATGCACAAGGGGGCGCACATCTGCAGTTTGTTTGCAGAGGCCCTGGTGTGCCCATTCTCTCTTTCTTTCTCTCTCTGGCTGTCACTCTCCAATAAATGAAAATTAAAAAAACAAAATTAAAAAAAGAAAGAAACAGTTTCAATTCCCAAGCCACCCACATAAGCCAGAAGCAAAAATAGTGCAAGCATATGGTATTTGTTTGCAAGTACCAGAGAGACCCTGGCTCACCCATAAATGCACACAAATTAAAAAATTCTGACATTAATATATAGTACTCACTGCTTTCTACACAGAGCTACTGATTTCAAAAACCTGAAGATGATATGAGAAAAAAGCTTAGAAATTCTATGTTTAATTTTATTAAAAGATTCATTTGTGGCAAAATATTAGGGAAAAATGGAATCAAAACCTGGACCAAGAGCACATAATCTGCTAACTAGAGGAACCTAGTGGCTTACCAGAGAAGAATCCTAACCGGGATATTTGGCTGGAAAGGCGAAAGGCCAGGGTCCTTATAAGAAAATAATAGTATAAGTCGTGCTAAAAGCTTTGAAAATGAAGAATGCAAGACTGTTTAGTGCACAGTTTCATCACATGTAAAAAATGAACAAGTTTCTATAAGATCATATAGAGAAAGTTTTATTTTAAAAGTGACAATCTTGGACTTTAGTAAAGGAAACTGACTGGAAAAGTAAATTGTCAAAGGAACGCAAGTGTTTCTGTAAGAACTTGGACTTGAAAGGTCACAAGTCTTGTGTTATGAAAAGTCAGCTGAAGGAAATTCAAAACAAAAGTGAGTAGCATTTCCTTCTTTTCCCATGTGAGGATGAAAGAAATCTATTCTAGTCTGACCTCTGCATTCATGTGAAATAAGAATACCCTTCAACTTAATGTACACATTTATACTATGAAGGTTCCTTGCAGAGTTTCGAGAATTTCAAAGTCCTCACAGGCATGGTTACTGAAAAAGGCTGGCAGTGACCAATGCGGATCACAAAATAAACTGTTTAGACTGAGAATATTATGTGCCTGGGAAATTAGTCTGAGAGGACAGTTTATTCTTCATTGAATAGACAGGACCTTGCTAAGTAGACAGGGTGGCACTTAGACATCTTCACGGGTTAGCTGAAGTCATGCTGACAGGGAAGCTTACAAGTGTGATGTGAGGGAACAGGAGGGACGCAGCCTTGCCTTTGTGCACTTGCTCCAAGGTAAAGGGACTTTCATAGTGGAAGACAAAGCGACTAGAAAGAAAGTGGCTGTCTGTTCATAGAACATGTAACTCTGGAACTAATTTGTTCTTTTTGCTTTGTGAAGCTGGACAGGAAGACGTTTAGTTTGTTTTTCATTGTCTGTTCTATTTATTTGTATTTAGTAAGACATAAGTGTAACTCAGGCTAGTTGCCTGTACAATACTTTGTGATGATGAAGTCTGAATTAGTGACTGAAAGATTTGCTTTCAGATTTGCCAGCATTTTAGTATATTATTTTATAAATAATTTCTGGGTAGGAATTAAATGCTGTGTTTTCTTCTTCCCTTTTTTTTTTAAAGGTATGATAGTTAAAATAAAAGCAAAATTTTTCAGTGTTGTGGGTTAGTGAACTTGTTTTGCCTTATAGAGAAAAGAGTTTAACATGTTATTTTAAAATGTTTTTCTAAAGATGAATATAATTTCAAATGTTATATTTACTTGTATTTTGTTTTTGGTATAGTCAAATATTCAGGCTGTTTTCAAAGTTCCTAATATTTTCACAAATCAAAATAAATTTGTTCTGAAAAAAAAAAAAAAGAGAGAGAGAAAGAAAGAAAACACCAACCAAGAGCAGCTTGTGGGAAAAAAAGAAGAGGTTTATTTTGACTTATAGGCTCAAGGGGGAAGCTCCATGTTGGAAAGGAAAACGATGGCATGAGCAGAGGGTGGCCATCATAAAGTGGACCATAGCAACAGGAGAATGTGCCAAACACTGGCAAGGGGGAGCTGGGTATAATACCCATAAGCCCGCCCCCAATAATACATTGCCTCCTGTAGGTGTTAATTCCCAAATCTCCACCAGCTAGGAACCTAGCCATCAGAACACCTAAGTTTAGGGGGACATCTGAATCAGACCACCACAAGAAGCTTCTCTTTTCAGATGGTTATGACCACTGGGGTGACCCAAAAGGCAGCATAATGCTGAGAAGAAGTGACAGAGGAGTGTCCAGCACTGAAACATGTCTTTTACACCCAGCAAGGCTCAGGGTCCATTGAGGAAGAGGTGGCAGAAGGAAAGTAAGAGCCAAAGGAAGAGCACCACTCCTTACAATGCAACTGTCCAGACAGAAATTGGCCTTGATATCCATGATCTCACAGTGCCTAGCAATACCTTCACAAGACCCTTATAATAGGAGAAAAAGACAATGACATCAAAATAAAAAAGAGACTGCCGGGTGTGGTGGTACACGCCTTTAATCCCAGCACTTAGGAGGCAGAGGTAGGAGGATCACTGTGAGTTCAAGGCCACCCTGAGACTACATAGTGAATTCCAGGTCAGCCTGGGCTATAGAGAGATCCTACCACAAAAAAAAAAAAAAAAAGAAAGAAAAGAAAAGAAAAGTTAAGAAAATGAAAGAGACACTAATGGAGAGAAGGAGGGGATATGATGGAGAGTAGAGTAGTTAAGGAGAAAGTAGGGGAGAGAAGGGAATTATCATGGTTTATTTTCTGTAAGTATATAAGTTGTCAATAAAAATATTTTAAAAAATGAAAGATAAAGAAGTTCACTTTAT
This sequence comes from Jaculus jaculus, assembly GCF_020740685.1. Taxonomy (NCBI): domain Eukaryota; kingdom Metazoa; phylum Chordata; class Mammalia; order Rodentia; family Dipodidae; genus Jaculus; species Jaculus jaculus. The sequence goes on along the minus strand of NC_059109.1, from coordinate 70,713,361 downwards.
ACTGATTAAAGGAATACTCCAACAGGAGGACATTAAAATTCTAAACATATAATCGCCTAACATGGGGGCTCCCAATTTCATCAAACAAACACTAGTAGAATTAAGGTCACAGGTAACACCAAACACAGTTATAATGGGTAACTTCAATACCCCACTCTCATCAATTGACAGGTTATCTTGCAAAAAATAACACAGAAGCATCTGGATTAAATGAGGCCATAAAACAAATGGACCCAACAGATACCTACTGACTACTTCTTCCAAATGCTGCTGAATACACATTCTTTTTAGCAACACGTGGAACATTCTCTAAAATGGACCATATATTAGGACACAAAACAAATCTTAACAAATACAGGAAAACTGAAATAATTCCTTGAGCTCTATCTGATCACAATGGGATTAAAGCACAAATCAACAGGAAGAATACCTAAAGAACATACACAAAATTATGGAAGCTAAACAGTACAGTACTAAATGATGAATGGGTCACTGAAGAAATCAAGAAAGAAATAAAAAAGTTCATAGAATCAAATGACTATAAGAACACAATATACAAAACTTTTGGGACACAATGAAGGCAGTCCTAATAGAGAAGTTGGCAGCTCTACATGCCTATGTTAAGAAATTAGAAAGGTAAGCCAGGCACAGTGGCACATGCCTTTAATCCCAGCACTTGGCAGGCAGAGGTAGGAGGACTGCCATGAGTTCGAGACCACCCTGAGACTACACAGTGAATTCCAGGTCAGCCTGAGCTACAGTGAGATCCTACCTCAAAAGAAAAGAAACAAACAAAAAAAGAAATTAGAAAGGTCACAAGTAAACAACTTAAGGCCTTGGAAAAAGAAGAACAAGGCAAACCAAAAATAAGTGAAATAGAAACCAAAAAAAAAAAAAAAAAAAGGAAAAGAAAGAATCAACGAAACAAAGAGTTGGAAAGCAGAGGCTTCCAGTCAGATGGCCTCCGCATAACCACGCTTAAGCTCCCAGAGTAGTATCAGGCAAGATCTTTTGGGCTCTGGTGGAAGTAGGTCTTAGCAGACTACCAGTAAACGGGCACGAAGGGACACTGAAGGGAATCTGCTGATTTTCAAGCTATTGGGTAGCCCACTAGACCCTCATGTCTCCCCAACCACACATCCCAGCCACCAGCCACTCCCTGACCAGGTTCTCTGCTGCACTACCTGCAGGTTCCTCCTATAAGGGCCTCCCTACAAGGGACTGTGCACCATCCCTCTCTTCTGAACACCCCCGGCCCCACCTGCTTATTGGCCCAAGCTATTCCCTGTCTCTCACCTGAGCCAACTGGCCCACACCACCCTTCTCTCCCAAGCTGCCCCCTGCCTCCCTAGCCCCCTCCCTCACTGTCCTTTCTCAAGTTGTCCTGCTCCCATCCCTTCTCCATCTCTCCCAATCTGTCCCTTCCCTCCCTCCCAAGCCCGCCATGTTATCCCCTCTCTCCTGTGCTGTCTCCTCCCTCCCTAGTCAACCAACCCAAGCCATCCCCTCTTTCTAGTGCCATTGTCTCCCTCCCTAGCTGCCCAGCCCATACTATCCCCTCCCTCCCATTGCATGCCCTCTTTCCCATGTTGCCCTTCTCTCCTGAGCCATCTCCTCCCTCCCTAGCCAACTGGCCCAAACCACCCCCTTTCTCCTGCACCCTACCCTTCTTCCAGAGCCAACCAGCCTATGCAGTCCCCTTCCTCCAGAACCAAACAGCCCACACCATCCCATTTCCCCAAGGACTGTCAGTGGCCCACTCACACTTCCCTGGCTCCCAGAGTCCCCCCTCCACTGCATCTGTGGTAGCCTGTGTGTACTTCCCATCTCTCAGAGCACTCCTCCATTGTGTCCAGCCCACTCCTGGCTCCCAAAGGCATCACAAATTAAGCCCAAGGCCCACGTGCACTCCCATCTCCTGCCATACTCCCTGGTCTTACATCCTTGGTGGACTGGCCTGCAGGCTGCCTCCTCCAGCTTGCAGGCCCTCCACACCCTGTGCTGCTTACAGGCACCCTTGAGTGTGCCGTTAGCCAATGGCTCTCTATCTCCCACACCAGCCAACTCCCTGATCAGACCTGGTGTGTGGAACTCAGCAACCCCTACTATCTCTCCAATGCCCTGCCCCATTCCTACTGACTACTTGGGGCATGCATCAACCCCAGAAGAGCAACACAGGAAAGCCAGGCAATCACCTGCCTGAGAGAACCAGTGAGTCCTCTATAACCTGTACATCTAAGTTTAATAGGAGACAAGGACAAGTGCTACAGCCCCAGAACCATAGGCAAGACACAGCTAAGACCATAAAGGGATCCCAGACCTCAAATCCCACCTTTGGTAGTAAGCACCAGCCCAGAGTGACTGGTGCATTTATGCACTTTACAACCTGCACATCCCCAAACACTAAGCCATCAGTAACCTATTCTAGTCAAATATAAAAGGGAACACTCACTGGGCGTGTTGGTGCACGCCTTTAATCCCAGAACTAGGGAGGCAGAGGTAGGACAAAAAGCAAACAAATAAAAACCCAACAATCACAAAAATGAAATTCACACAGTTGTCTTTATGAGGCTGGACCTAATAGACAAAACCCAGAGAGACCTCAAAAGACAGTAAAGTGAACTGAAGCTGAGGCAAAAAATAGAGGATTTCAATAACCAGCTGGTTAAGCATAATGAAGATATAAGTAAATGCAAGAATGAATTTGCTGGGTGTGGTGGCACACACCTTTAATCCCAGCACTCGGGAGGCAGAGGTAGGAGGATCGCTGTGAGTTTGAGGCCACCCTGAGACTCTGTAATGAATTCCAGGTCAGCCTGGGCTAGAGTGAAACCATACCTTGAAAAACCAAAAAGTAAAAATAAAAAATAAAATAAAAATACCAAGAAGCATTAAAAAGAAATCAAAAGATGACCTGAAATTGGAACACAACAAAGGTATGGATACTATACATAAAAAGGCAATAGAAAAATACAACCCAAACTGAGCTAGTGCAAATTTCTCTAGAAGCCCTCAAGAAGAATTACTCATGTGCTCATTATATGGAGGACAGAACCTTAGAGCTGGAGGACAAAACAGAAAAAACAGTTTGGGAGTTCAAAAAACTTTAATAAAGTTTGAAAATTCTTGTGAACAGAACACGAGGGAACTGTGGGATACCCTGAAACATTCAGATCATGGGTATACCAGAAGGGGAAGAAATTCAGACGAAAGGCATGGGGAACTTATTCAACAAAATTACTGAAGAAAACTTTCCCACCCTTTCAAAAGATACAAGAGACTAGCAGAATTCCAAACAGAATGGGCCAAAGAAGATACTCTCTAAGACACATCATCCCTAAAACTCTAAACAACAAAAACCAAAAGAGTAGAAGTGACAGAAGAGTGACCAGCTCTGAAACATCTCTATCAGACCTTCCAAGGCTCAGGGTCCATTGTAGAAGAGGTGGCAGGAAGAATGTAAGAACCAAAAGAAGGGTAGGGCTCCTTACAATGTGCTCCTCCAGACACAAAATGGCCTAGGTATACATGACCTTGCAGTACCTGTCACTACCTACACAAGACTATCATAATAGGAGGAAAACATAATGACATCAAAATAAAAGAGAGACTGATGAGAGGGGAAGGGGTCTATGATGGAGAGTGGAGTTGTGAAGGAGAATGTGGAGGGAGGAAGGGGATTATCATGGTTTATTATCTGTAATTATGGAAGTTGTCAATAAAAAGAAAAGAAAATAGAAGAGAGACTAGTTGAAAAGAAGGGGGCAGAGCTGGAGAGATTGCTCAGTAGTTAAGGCTCTTGCCTGCAAAGCTTAACTACCTGGGTAGTTCAAGTTTGTTTGCAGAGACTAGAGGCACTGAAGCATCTATTCTCTTTTGTCTCTCTGCTTGTAAATAAATATATTTGAAGAAGGGATTCAGTGAAGGTGAGATTTGGAAGGGGAAAGGGAAGGGATGGGAGGGGATTATGATTATGGTATATTGTTTATATTTATGGAAGTTGTCAACAAATAATTTTTAAAATACAATATGATGTTCTATATATGTATCAGAGTGGAAAGGAATTAACATTTAGATCAAATCACCCTTATTATGAAATTTATAAAAGGATAGATGTAAGAATAATAATATATTTTTTATATTTATTTCTTAGTACTCACTTCTTCTGAAAGATTTCCTTTGCCTTGTTGAGATCACCTGAACAAGCCACCAAGCTCTGCTGCCCCACTTTCCCAACTGCAAAGTAAATGTTACACATAAGATACACCTCAAATACAGTTGTCTTTAAGGTTACCACCTGACTAACAAGAAGGGAGAGGTAAAAGGCTTAAGAGAATGAGCATATTGCTACAAGTTACTTACTAGAGCCTATGACAGTGGCTGAACTGTAGAATTTTCAACTTCAAAGAGCATTATTCTTGGTCTTTCCAATGTGAGCTTCCTAAAGATGCCTATCATTCCCAACTTCAGACTGTAGAGTCTGAAATAACTAATTTCAGCCTACCCACTGACTATATTGCTTCTGGGTTTCTGAATGGCAGATCAAAATACCCATCATAAAATTCATTGCCTTGGCTGGGCATCATAGTGCACACCTTTAATTCAAGCACTTCAGAGGCAGAGGAGGGAGAATCGCTGTGCATTTGAGACCAGCCTGGGACTACGGAGTGAGTTCTAGGTCAGCATGGGCTAGAGTGTGACCCCGCCTCAAAAACAAACATACACACACAAAAAAAACAAGAAAGTCATTACCTCTGCCCCATCTCATCCAAACACTGAAGTTTCTTTGAGCATCATCTTCTAACAGCTGAATAAGATAATACTTGTTGTTGTTGAACTGAAGATTGGTCTATGAGTAAAAAAATAATGAACATAAAAGGAGAGTTGTGCAGCTGAATGTTAAATGAACCAAGGATTCTTTCTCAGTTACAGCTATCAGTAATTGCCATAAAGAGAAGGATAGCATGATGCAAAATTAAGAAAAAATAATCAATAAATAAAATTCCTGTCAGAATAAGAACATAAATAGTGTGCACATGTGTCTGTATACTTATATATGGGAGATTTAAAAAAATATTTGAGGGGACTTCTGGGAAAGATGGCAGCATACTAGCCACACCAAAGCAGCCTAGGGAGGGAAATAAGCAGAAACACGGCAAAATACAATCTTGTACTGAAAAGTGAAGGTGTATAAGTTATTATCAACTACAGCAGAGAAGCAGGAGAAACCAAGATCTTCCAGAAAGAAGAAACTGGCCAGAATCCCCCTGAGGCACCTGCAGCTCCAATCTGCACCTACGCAAGTGGTGCAGAGCTGCAGAAGTAGAAAGCAGGTGAAGAGATTTTCCATTCACATCACCTTCCTCTTAAAGTCAAGAAACCTAAAGGGGAAGACAGCAGAGACCAGCTGAGCAGCTGCTGAAGGAGAATACAGATGGGACCAGCTGAGCAGGTCCAGGTACTGTCAGGACTATAAACCTCTGGAGAACACATTCAACTCTGGCCACCCAGCACCGAGAGAGATCAAGGTGGGCACTCAGCATTGGTGAGATTGGAAGCCACCCCAAAAAGTAACAGGGTCCACTTACACAAAGCCAGATATCCCAGCCTGCACTAGAAGTGCTAATCTCCTTTTCCATATCAGAAAAAGTACATATTGCATTTGAATAATATTTTCTTAGTTGGCTTTACCATTCTCAAATAAGTTGCATTTTGGCATGGTCTATTGTTGCCTTTGAAGTTTCCTGATTTTTAGGGCCTTTGTCTTTTTCTTCAGTCACTGTTGGAGGTAAGGTATGTCTACCTCAGGCTGACTTAGACCCTATTTCAGAACAGAAATCTCAAAATCCTAGTTGACAGGATTAAGGGTGTGGGGCAATACATAACTTTAGGGACTTTGACTTTATTAGATTATATATTTATTTTAATTGCCACACTTGTACAAATACTCTATGTTGGTTTTGATTGTATTTGTGTATTCCTCAGTTGTATTTTAGAATTTGCCTGTAATTTGCTCCATGCAGGCTACTAGAATACTTGAATAGCAGATAATTTCAACGCCTAAGGTCACTTCTGCTGTTTCTCTTGTAGTATAAGAGCTACACTTGGCATCCTAAACTCCTACACTGAAGATATATAAAGTCGGACTTAGACAGCTAAGAACACTGCAGATAATTAGAAAAACCAAGCATCAAAGTAACTCAACATGCAAAAATCTCTACATTGTAATACAAGAAACAGAAAAAGTCAAGACAATACAATCCTACCAAAAATTATAAATCCATCAGAAATGACCTCCAGTGAGACTGCTTTACATGAAATGGCTGACAAAAATTTAAAAAAGAAAGGATTATACATATGTTCAAAGGAATCAAAGAAGAAAACAAACTCCTGAAGGAGCCCCAAGAAAACACATGAAACCAACTTAATGAAATAAGTAGGTCAATATAAGACATGAGTAAGGAAATAGAAATAATGAAGAAAAAAAAAAATACTAGTCAGAAATACTAGAACTGAAAAACAGAGTAAGTCAAATAGAAAACTCTGTAGAAAATCTCACCAGTAGAATGGATCAAGGAGAGGATAGAATATCTAAACTAGAAAACTAGGTGGCAGATCTAATACAGTCCAACAAAGAGAAAGACAAACTAACAGGAAGGCATTAATGGGGACTTCAAAACATTAAGGACACTATGAACAGATAAAATATAAAAATCTAGGGCATAGTAGCTGAAGAAGAGTTTCACTCAAAAGGCATAACAGATATTTTGAAGAAAATCATAGAAGAGAACTTCCCCCAAATAGGGAAAGTGATACCAATACAGATACAGGAAGCCTATAGAATGCCAAAGAGACAAAATCAGGAAAGAACCTCTCATTGTCATACTATAATTAAACTACAAAACACACAAGCCAAAGGAGTTAGAGAGAAAAATCAAGTCACATACAAAGGGAAGCCAATCAGGACAACAACAGATTACTAAGCACAAACTTTAAAAGCCAGAAGGGTTTAGAATGATGTATTCCAAGTTCTGAAAAATAAAAACTGTTAACCAAGATTAGTTTATACTGCAAAACTATCTATCCAAATTTACAGAAAAAATGAGGACATTCTACAATAAAAGCAGACTATATAAATATATGATGACTAAACCAGCCCTATAAAAAATACTTGACCAAGCGCCACATGTTCTCTCTTATATGTGGATACTAGCTACAGATGATTGGGCTTTTGTGTGAGAATGAAAATACTTAGTAGCAGAGGCCAGTAAGTTAACAAGGAGACATAAAGGGAAGAGAAAGGAAGGGAGGAGGGTACTTAATAGGTTAATATTGTATATATGTAAGTACAATCATTGTGATGGGGAGGTAATATGATGGAGAATGGAATTTCAAAGGGGAAAGTGTAGGGGGTGGGGAGGGAGGGAATTACCATGGGATTTTTTTTTTATAATTATGGAAAATGCTAATAAAAATTTAAACAATCAAAAAAATTAATTAAAAAAAAAAGAAAAGAAAATACTTGAGCCAGACATGGTGGCACATGCCTTTAATCCCAGCACTTGGGAAGCAGAGGTAGGTGGATTACTGTGAGATCAAGGCTACCCTGAGACTACATAGTTAATTCCAGGTAAACCTGGGCCAGAGTGTGAGACCCTACCTCAGAAAACAAACAAACAAACAAACAAACAAACAAACAAAAAAACCTTGAAAGGGCTGGGCGTGGTGGCGCACGCCTTTAATCCTAGCACTCGGGAGGCAGAGGTAGGAGGACTGCCATGAGTTTGAGGCCACCCTGAGATGACAGAGTTAATTCCAGGTCAGCCTGGACTAGAGTGAGACCCTACCTTGAAAAACCAAAAAAAAAAAAAAAAAAAAAAACAAACAAACAAACAAAAAAAAAACCTTGAAAGGATCTTCCATGCTGAAGAGAAAGAAAAGCATACATACTAGGACCTGGAAAAAAAAAAAAATAAACCATACTCATATACTAGTTAATAGAAGAGAGTAAAGGCAAAACCAGAAGAACTACAAAACAAGAATGGCAAGGATAAATACACACCTTTCAATAATGACTCTTAATATCATTGGCCTCAATGCCCCAACCAAAAGACATAGGTTTGCAGGCTAGATTAAAAAGCAGGATCCTGCTGGGTGGTGCACGCCTTTAATCCCAACACTTGGAAGGCAGAGGTAGGATTGCCTTGAATTCAAGGCCACCCTGAGACTACATAGTGAATTACAGGTCAGCCTGAGCTAGAGTGAGACCCTACCTCAAAAAACAAACAAAAAAAGCAGGATCCTTTTATTGGTAGCCCTCCAAGAAACTCACCTTTCCACAAAAGATGGACACTATGTTAGGGTGAAAGGTTGGATAGACAATGGTGTTTCAAGCAAACGGGCCTAGAAAACAAGCAGGCTTTGCTATCCTAAAATCTGACAGGATAGACTTTAGACCAACATTAGTTAGCAAAGATAAAGAAGGTGACTTTATATTGATTAAAGGAACACTCCAACAGGAGGACATTACAAACCTAAACATATATATATATATATATATACCTAACATGGGGGTTCCCAATTTTGTCAAACAAACACTATTAGAATTACAGGTCACAGAAAACACCAAACACAGTTGTAATGGGTGACTTCAACACCCCACTCTGATCAACTGACAAGTCATCCTAGCAAAAAATAAATAGAGAAGCATCTGTATTAAATGAGGTCATAGAACAAGTGGACCTAACAGATATCTACAAAACTTTTCCTCCCAATGCTAAAGAATACATATTCTCTCAGTAGCACATGGAACATTATCTAAAATAGATCATATGTTAGGACACAAAGGAAATCTTAACAAATACAGGAAAAGTGAAATAATTCCTTGAACTCCTTCTGATCACAATGGGACATAACTACAAATCAACAGAAAGAAAAGCTATAGAGAATACAAAAAAAAAAAATCATAGAAACTAAACAATACACTACTAAATGATGAATAGGTCAATGAAGAAATCAAAAAAGGAAATAAGAAATTCATAGAATCAAGCCAGGTATGGTGGTGCATACATTTTTAATCCCAGCACTCGGGAGGCAGAGGTAGAAGGGTCACCGTAATTTCAAGGCCACTCAGAGACAACATAGTGAATTCCAGGGCAGCCTGGGCCAGAGTGAGCTCCTACCTTGAAAAACTAAAAAATAAAAGCAACAAAAAAATTTTATAGAATCAAATGATAATGAGAACACAACATACCAAAACCTCTGGGACACAATGAAGGCAGTCCTAAGAGGGAAATGTATAGATTTAAGTGCGTATATTAAGAAATTAGAAAGGTCACAAGTAAACAACTTAATGCTTCACTTTAAGGCCTTGGAAAAAGAAGAACAAAGCACACCAAGAATCAGTAGACAAGAAGAAATAATAAAGATGAGGGCATAAATTAATGAAATAGAAAAAAAAAAAATCCAAAGAATCAATGAAACAAAGAGTAGGTTCTTTGAAAGGATGAACAAGATTGACAAACTCTTAGTGAATATGTCCAGAAAAAAGAGAGAGGAGACACAAATTAATAAAATTAGAGATTAAAAAGGGACCATTACAGCAGATACAAAGAAATTCAGAAAATCATAGGGACATACTTTAAGAACATATAGTTCACTAAGTTTAAAAACTTGAAGAAATGGATGATTTCCTTGATTTATATGACCTAACAAAATTAAATTAAGATGAGATTAACCACTTAAATAGACCTATAACAAATACAGACATCCAAGCAGTTATAAAAAATCTCCCAATTAAAAAGTTCAGGCCCAGATGGATTCACTTGTGAATGTTACCAGGCGTTCAAGAAAGAACTAACACCAATGCTTCTCAAAATAGAAAAGGAAGGAATTCTAGCAAACTCCTCCTATGAAGACAGTATCACCCTGATACCAAAACCAGGCAAAGATAGAACAGAAAAAGAAAATTACAAACCCAATCTCCCTCATGAACATAGATGCAAAAATTCTCAACAAAATATGGGCAAACAGAATACAAGAATATATCAGAAAAACCATTCACCCTGACCAAGTAAGCTTTATTCCAGAAATGCAGGGATGATTCAATATATGGAAATTGATAAATATAATACAAAGGACAGACATTATATGATCATCTCATTAGATGCAGAAAAAGCATTTGACAAAATCCAGCACCCCTATATGATAAAAGTCCTACAGAAACTGGGAATAGAAGGAACATTTCTTAACATAATACAGGCTATGTATGACAAACCTACAGCTAACATAATACTAAATGGAGAAAAACCTGAAGCTTTTCCACTAAAATCAGGAACAAGACAAGGGTGTCCCCTGTCCCCACTTCTACTTAATATGGTATGGGAAGTCTTAGCCAATACCAATATGGCAAGAGACATACATAAAAAACATACAAACTGAAAAGAAAGAGATCAATTTATCATTATTTACAGACAATATAATTTTATACACAAAGGACCCTAAAGACTACCAGCAAACTGTTAGAACTGATAAACACTTATAGCAATGTGGCAGAATCAAAATAAACACACAGAAATCAATAGCTTTCTTATAGGCTCACACTAAACATGTTGAGGATGAAATCAGAGAAACACTCCCATTCACAACTACATCAAAATAATAATAATTATAAAGTACCTTGGAATAAACCTAACCAGGGAAGTGAAGGAGCTCTACAATGAAAACTTTAAAACACTCAACACAGAAATTGCAGAAGACACTAGGAAATGGAAAGACACCCCTTGTTCTTAGATTGGAAGAATCAATATTGTGAAAATTTTAATCTTACCAAAATCAATCTACAAATTTAATGCAATCCCCATCAAAATTCCAATGGCATTCTTCATGGAAGTATAAAAAACAATTCAAAAATTCATTTGGAAGCACAAAAAACCTTGAATATCTAAAACAGTTTTGTGCAACAAAAATAAGGCTAGTGGTATCACCATACAATATTTTAACCTATATTACAGAGCTATAGTAACAAAAGCAGCATGGTATTGTCACAAAACAGACACATAGATCAGTGGAACAGAATACAGAACCCATATGTAAGTCTAGGCAGCTACAGCCATCTATCTTCAACAAAAATGTCAAAAATATTCATTGGAGAAGAGATCCTCTTCAGCAAGTGGTGCTGGGAAAACTGAATACGTGCCTGTAGAAGGATGACAATAGATCCTTCTCTTTCTTCATGCACAAGACTTAAGTCCAAATGGATCAAAGACCTTAATATCAGATCTGAAACACTGAAACTGCTAGAGAAAAAAGTAGGAGAAACTATTCAAATACTGGCATGGCAATGACATTTTGAATATAATCCCAGTTGCTCAGGAAACAAAAGCACTAATCAACCACTTGGGACCTCATGGCATTACAAAGCTGTTGTACAGCAAAAGACACTGTGAACACAGCAAAGCGGCAACTTAGAGAATGGAAGAAAATCTTTGCCAGCTATTCATCTGACAGAGGATTAATATCCAGAATGTACAAAGAACTCATAAAACTAAGAAATCAAACAACCTAATGAAAAAATGGGCTATGGAACTAAACAGATAGTTCTCAAAAAAGAAATATAGATGGCATATAAACATCTAAAAAAAAATGTTCTACATACTTAGCCATTAGGGAAATGCAAATTAAAACTACTTTGAGATTTCATCTCACTCCTGCTAGAATGTCTATTATCAAGAAATGGATCATGGAAAATGTTAATAAAATTTGAGAAAAAAAAAGAAATGGAGAGATGGCTAAGCAGTTAAGCGCTTGCCTGTGAAGCCTAAGAACCACAGTTTGAGGCTCAATTCCCCAGGACCCACGTTAGCCAGATGCACAAGGGGGCACACGTGTCTGGAGTTCATTTGCAGAGGCTGGAGGCCCTGGCACACCCATTCTCTCTCCCTCTCTCTCTCTCTCTCTCTCTCTCTCTCTCTCTCTCTGCCTTTCTCTCAGTGTCTGTTGCTCTCAAATAAATGAATAAAAGTATACAAAAAATTTTTAAAAATAAGGAAATCAGCCAGGTATACCTTTAATCCCAGCACTCGGGAAGCAAAGGTAGGAGGATCATCATGAGTTCAAGGCCACCCTGAGACTCCATAGTGAATTCCAGGTCAGTCTGGGCTATAGTGAGACCCTACCTCAAAAAAAAAAAAAGAAGTCTGGCAAGGATGTGGTAAATGAGGAACCCTTCTACACTGTTAGTAGGTGTAGCAGACAGCTTCAGGTTCGCTGAGATGAACTTCCAAACCAGGCACAGTTATGGAGGAAGGGATATTTATTGAAGTTTACAGATCCAGGGCAAGTTCCATAATGGCAGAAGCTGGCCTGCCTTCACAGGTCCAATCAGAGACAGAGAAGCACAAGCCAAAGGCCAAATGCCACAAAGCACACTTTAGGAACTCTAGCTAGGCACACTTAGTATATCTTTACATTGAAATCTCAAATCCACCACTACACCTTAAGATCTGCCCAGTGACAATGCCTCCAGCCAGGTGGCTACAGATGCAAAGTACAAACTAATAAAACCCTAAATATATTGGGAGCCATTTATTCAAACTACCACATTCCACCCTTGGCCCCCAATAAATTCATAACCATCACTCATTGTAAGTTGTACTCAGTTGAATTTCAAAGGTCCCCATTGACCCACATTGGTCCCACTTGACCAATGTAACATAGTAAGTCCTGTAAAATGAAACAAACTAAATACTTCCAACATACAAGGGCTCAGAGTAAACATCTTCAACTGGTATAATGCATAGCAAGGAGAGGCTAAAACAATGCAAACCAAGCAATCATCAAACTTCTATAGTTCAAGTTCAGTATAACTAGAGACTGGCAGTGTCCAGATTTTCCAATTCCATCTCTCCAGCTGGGCAGAGTAGCCAGGGAACACTTCATTCCTAGGCCAACAGTGTGTTCTATGGTAGCCCTAGCATAGTTCTTGTATATCCAAAACATCTTCAGGTCCTCATGCAAACCACAGTCCATCTTCAAAAGGCTCTTTCAGCCTATCAGGGCATCAGGCCCTGCCTCATACTGCATCTCAGCAGCAGCTCCTGGAACCATGTGTAACTCATGACCACTCCACACATTTTTCATGCTTCAGAAACTAATACCAGGTGTACAGGACACAGCCATATTCTTAATTCAGGGATGAAATAAATCATAACCTTGAAAAGCAGGTTCCTTCTTCAGTCAACTCTTTCCAAAAGTTTGCATTTCTATATCGTCTTTCCTCAGGCATCCTTCCCATTGTTTTAATGCAAAGCAGTTGGACCATCTTCCTTAAGATTGCTAATGTGTTGACAATAGCAGCTTCAGTAACCTAAGACCAGTCTCAGTGCCTATAATTTTAACTTGCTTGAGGTTTTCTAACTTAAAATCTTAACTCTTCCACTCCACTATCTTTAGCCAAGCACATTAGTACATAAGATATTTAACTTGATCAAACTCGCTGGACCTGGGCAGCAGAATGCAGACAGCCCTTATCCTAGTAGCCCAGTTCCAACAGTCCCCTGTAGTCTTTCCTTCCAAACAAAAGTTCCAAAAGACCAACATCCACATGGTCAGGTTCATCTCAGCCCACTCCTTGGTACCAACTTCTGTATCATACAGCTTCAGGTTCGCTGAGATGAACTTCCAAACCAGGCACAGTTGTGGAGGAAGGGATATTTATTGAAGCTTACAGATCCAGGGGAAGTTCCATAATGGCAGAAGCTGACCTGCCTTCACAGATCCAAACATAAAGAGAGAAGCACAAGCCAAAAGCCAAAAAGCACACTTCAGGAACTCTAGCTAGGCACACTTTGTATATCTTTAGATTGAAATCTCAAACCCACTACTACACCTTAAGATCCACCGAGTGATATCACTCCCAGCCAGGTGGCTGTAGATGTAAACTACAAACTAATAAAATACTGAATATATTAGGGGCCATCTATTCAAACTACTACAGTGGGAATGCAATCTGGTCCAGCCATTGTAGAAATCAGTGTGGAGGTTCCTGAGACAGCTAAAAATAGATTTACCATATGATCCAGCTACACCATTCCTAGGCATATATCTTAAGGACTTGTCTCACTACCTCAGAGATACTTGCTCAAACATGTTTATTGCCACTCTATTCACAATAGCTAGGAAATGAAACCAGCCTAGATATCCCTGAAATTGGTGAGTAGATAACGAAGACGTGGTAACTTTATAAAATGGAGTTCTAGTCAGTGGTAAAGAAAAAATGAAATTATGATATTTGCAGGGAAATGGATGAATCTGGACATAACTCAGGCCCAGAAAGCCAAACATCACATGTTCTCTCTTATATGTGGATGCTAGCTACAAGTGTTTGGACATCTAGGTGAGTTGGAATAAAACTCAGTAGCAGAGGCCATTAAGGTAGAAAGGAGATATAAAGGGAATAGAAAGGGAGGAGGAGGTTATACTTAAGAAAATGGTATTGTATATATGTAAGTAGAAGAGATTACTGGGGGTGGAAAGGCCTAAGTGAGATCAGGAGAGGAAATTGAGTAAAGACAAGGTGGGGGAGGGTTAATCAAAATCTAAGGAGACATGAGTAAGTCATATGGAAGCCTACTTTTATGGACATTGCCATACATTGTTACTAGAAAATTTTCAGTGCCAGGGATAGGATACCTCCCAGTGGCCAGGGAGGTCTCTGATGCCCTCCAAAACATTATAGGCCATTGCCGAGGCCCTTGGTTTCCCACCAAGAATAGATAGTAAGAGCCTACTGCTGAAGACTCCACATACTTGGTGTTGCAGTCTGGGTCGCATTGCTGGTAGAAATCACCCAACCAAGAGCAGCTTCTGGGAAAAAGAGGTTTATTTGGCTTACAGGCTCGAGGGGAAGCTCCACAATGGCAGGGAAAAACGATGGCATGAGCAGAGGTTGGACATCACCCCCTGGCCAACATAAGGTGGACCACAGCAACAGGAGGGTGTGCCAAACACTGGCACAGGGAAACTGGCTATAAAGCACATAAGCCCGCCCCCAACAATACACTGCCTCCAGGAGGCATTAATTCCCAAATATCCACCAGCTGGGAACCTAGCATTCAGCACACCTAAGTTTATGGGGGACACCTGAATCAAACCACCACACTTGGGCTACAAGGTCACTAGGAAATCCTGCTGAAGTTGACCTGAAAACCTCCTCCATGTAGATGGGATGACAGAAAGCTGAAAAAAACTCTAAGCTGAATGCAGTTCAATGGGAAAGACAGAAATCACCAGTGGAGATAAACAACAGTGGATACTGCAAGCCTTAAATTTTGCCATTCAGGCCAAAAGAGCCAATGGGTGCAATAGTGGCATGTGTGTTATGGGGGAAATAAACCACTCTCTAGTTGGACTGGAGGTCCCCTCCACAGGAGGGAATATATGCCTGACACTAAAAACCTATGAAAGGGGAAGTCATGAACCCTAGTAGTGTAATGTCTGCTGGTGTCTGACTAAATATATATACTATGTCCACCTAACTGTCCAGTAAGCACTTCTCTTAATGGTCATACCTATATATTAATGCTCCTCTCACTTATGGTTAGAGAAACTTTTCAGATGGTTGTGACCTTGGGATGACTCAGGAGGCACCACAGTGTTGAGAGGAAGTGACTGAGGAGTGCTCAGCACTGAAACATCTCTATCACACCTTCCAAGGCTCAGGGTCCATTATGGAAAATGTGGCAGAAAAAAATGTGAGAGCCAAAGGAAGAGTAGGACTCCTTACAATGCACTCTTCCAGACAAAAAATGGCCTGGATATCCATGAACTAACAGTGCCTGACACTTATACATGACCATAATAGGAGAAAAAGATGAGGACATCAAAATAACAGACTGATTGAGAGGGAAGGTATATGATGGAGAGTGGATTTGCAAAGGAGAAAGTAGGGGGGTGGGGTTACCATGGTTTATTGTCTATCATTATGGAAGTTGTCAATAATAAAAAGAAAATATCTGAGAGAGAAAGGCATGAGGAGGAGAGAGGGGGAGAGAATAGGCACACCACATCCTCCAGCCACTGCAAATGAACTCCAAATATGTACACTACCTAGTACATCTGGCTTATGTGGGTCCTGAGGAACTGAACCTGGGTCCTTTGGCTTTGCAGGCAAGTACCTTAATCAGTAGGCTATCTCTCCCGTCCTTATTTTGCTTTTTGAGGCAGTCTCACTTTAGCCCAGGCTGGCTTTGACCTCATGGGGATCCTCTTACTACAGCCTCACAAGTGCTGGGCCAACATAACCCACTAAGAGTTTATATATTCAACTTTGGAATATTGGGCATCAAAGTGGGAACCTAGAAGCTTCCTAAAGCCTCCTACCTACTTTCAATAACCTTCTTTTTTTATTAACTGGCTGCTCCTGTTTCATATTGTCTATTTTCCAACTCCTAATTCACTCCCAATAATTGCTTCCCAAATGAAAATGAGTTTTGTGCACCATGGGTCTATAACTATCATTTTTATTTGCTTTGATGACTTTTTGATCTTTGACATTCCTTAGAAATTTTCTCTCCAAGATGCAGACATTTGATAAAAGCTTAGAACAATGTTGGGAGAGGCAAAGGCTCAGCTCTCTCATCACTAACCTGACTTAACTTGGAAATATTCAAAGAATATAACTAATATTTAAGAAGTGATATCTGAGCCAGGTGTGGTGGCACACACTATTAATCCCAGCACTTGCAAGGTGGAGGTATGAAGATCACTGTGAGTTTGAGGCCTACCTGGAAATAGAGTTTCAAATCAGCCTAGAGTGAGACCATATCTCGAAAAAATAACAACAAAAAAAATTGTACATGTTATAGCAATGAATCGAATATAAAGTCCTATCTAGGAAATAATATAATCACAATAAAAAGTTTATTTCAAAAGAGAAATTAAAGTCAGGCATGGTGGGGCATATATTAATCACAGCATTTGGGAGGCAAGGCAGAGGTAGGAGGATCAATGTGAATTTAAGACCACTCTAAGGCTACATAATAGATTATAGGTCAGGCCGGGCGTGGTGGTGCACGCCTTTAATCCCAGCACTTGGGAGGCAGAGGTAGGAGGATCGCTGTGAGTTCGAGGCCACCCTGAGACTCCATAGTGAATTCCAGGTCAGCCTGGGCTAGAGTGAGACCCTACCTCGAAAAATCAAAAAATAAATAAATAAATTATAGGTCAGCCTGGGCTACAGTGAGACCCTACCTCAGAAAAAGAGAGAGACAGAGAGAGAGAGAAAGAGAGAAATTAGCCAGATGTGGTGGTACATGTCCTGTAGCACTCAGGAGACTAATTTAATGCCAGGGTGAGTTACACTGGTGAGTGCCACACTAGTCAGGGTTACACAGTAAGACCCTATGCCCAAAATAAGGGGGTGGAGATGCTGGGGAATGACTCAGAAGGTAAAAGTGCTTGCTTGCAAAGTTTGCCAGCTGGGGTTTAATTCTCCAGTACCCATGTAAAGGAACATACACAAAGTGGCACAAGTAGCAGGAATTTATTTGCAGTTACCAGAGTCCCTGGTGTGCTCTATTTGCAAATCAAGAAATGTTGAAAAAAAATTCAGTGATAGTTGAGAAGCAGAAAAGGCTTACTAGAAATGTGAAGGGGATAATAAAGGAAAATGGGGGTTAAAAATGTTCAAAATATATCTTATAAATTATCAAAAATGAAAAAAAAAAGGGCTGCATGTGGTGGTGCAACACCTTTAATCTCAGCACTCAGGAGGCAGAGATAAGCGTATTGCTGTAAATTTGGGGCCAGTTTAGGCCTACAGAGTGAGCTCCAGCTCAGTTTGGACTATAGTGTGACCCTACCTTGGAAAAAAAAAAAAAAAAGCCGGGCTTGGTGACGCATGCCTTTAATCCCAGGTACTCTGGAGCCAGAGGTAGGAGGATTGCTGTGAGTTTGAGGCCACCCTGAGATTAGTAGTGAATTCCAGGTCAGCCTGGGCTAGAGCAAGACCCTACCTTGAAGAGCTAAAACAACAACAAAAAACAATTTCAATAAGTAGAATGATGTCTCCTCTTACTTGATTTAGCATGACATCATAGACATCATTTCCTTCACAATATACATGAGCCTAGAAAGAGAAGAAAAAAATCAGCATTATTCCTGAGGTCCAACATGATGTTCTATATTTTCTTATGCCTCAAGGTTTATTCTCCAGTACCTTCCACATCTATCTTCCAGGGAAAGAAATGGAAGTATGGTTCTACAAACAATTTGTCATTACAATAATGAAAACATACCTTTTCTAATTACAAAAATAAAGCAGCTTTTCTTTTAGATTCAAATACTTCCTCCATTAGAACTCATCAAAACAAGACAATTTTCCTTTAATAATCAATATTTTCTTTTTCCTTTTTTTTTTGGTTTTTCTGAGGTACGGTCTCGCTCTAGTCCAGGCTGACCTGGAACTCACAACAATCCTCCTACCTCTGCTGGGACTAAAGTCAAGTGCCACCATGCCTGGCTCATAACATTTTCTGAGTGAAAAAGAAAACGAGGGTAGAATTCTGATGGCAACTCTCAAGGTAATCATATGAACACTATAAATTTCAAACTCTTCTCAACTTTGGAGAAAATGAACTCCTCAGCAAAATTTTAGACAGCATACCTAACATGAATGCTAGATATACTGGACAGGCATCCTAGTAGCAAAAGATTTCTGCTGTTTTGAAATCAGTGTGCAGAGAGTTGTTTCTATATCCTTTTACCTTTCCCACCTTGGCTTTACATTCTTCATCCACAGGAGCTTTGCTCTTGAGCAGGAAGGTCCTCACAGACTCTGAGGGAACAGAAATAGGCACTACAATTACTTAGGTGGCCAAAAAGCTGTCATAATTAACTTTGTCCTTCCCAAGCAATCCTGCCTATGTCTCAATCCATCAGAAATATATGATTTAGGCTAGAGAGATGGCTCAGCAGTTAAAGAGCTTGCTTATAAAGGCTGTACCTGAGTTTAAATCCCCAGTACCCATCTAAAGTTGGTGTGGCAAGAGGCCCTGGTGCACTCATACTCTCTCATATTCTCTCTGTCTGCCTCTTTCTTTCTGTCTCAAATAACTTTTTTAATTTTTTTAGAGGTAGGGTCACACTCTAGCCCAGGCTGACCTGGAATTCATTATGTAGTCTAAGGGTGGTCTTGAACTCAGGTGATCCTCCTACCTCCTCCTCCTGAGCGCTGGGATTAAAGGTGTGTGCCACCACGCCCAGCTCAAATAAATATATATTTTTAGTTATGAAAATTGGGCTGGAGAGATGGCTAATGGTTAAGGCACTCGCCTGCAAAGCCTAATGACTGGACTTCGATTCCCCAATACCCATTTAAAGCCAAATGCATAAAGTAGCACATGCCTCTGGAGTCCACTTGCTGGGGCTAGAGGCCCTGGCACACTCATTCTCTCTCTTTTATCTCTTTTTGCTTGTAATACATAAAGAAAAAAGATTTAAAAAAAAAAAGCAAAACTACGAGAGGGCTGGTGGGATGGCTTAGCAGTTAAGGTGTTTGCCTACAAAGCCAAAGGACCCAGGTTCAATTCCCCAGGACCCACGTTAGCCAGATGCACAAGGGGGCGCACTTGTCTGGAGTTAGTTTGCAGTGGCTGGAGTCCCTGGTGCACCCATTCTCTGTGTCTCTCCCACTTTCTCTGTCAAATAAGTAAATAAATAAAAAATGAAATATTTTTTAAAACTATGAGAATAGAGCTGGGTGTAGTGGCACACACCTTTAATCTCAGGACTTGGGAGGCAGGGGTAAGAGGATCTCTGAGAGTTCAAGACCACCATGAGACTACATAGTCAACTCCAGGACAGCCTGAGCTAGAGTAACACCCTACTTAGAACCCCCCTCCCCCAAAAAAGGGGAGGCAGGAGAGATGGCTTAGCCATTAAGATGTTTGTCAGCAAAACCAAAGGACCTCAGTTGGATTCCCCAGGACCCATGTAAGCCAAATGCACAAGGGGGCCCATGCATCTGGAGTTTGTTAGAAATGGCTAGAGGACGTGGCACACCCATTCTTTCTCTCCCTCTCTCTGCCTTTCTCTCTCTGAAATAAATAAAGTTTAAAAAAAAGAGTATGCAAAATGTCATTTATCACCTCGGAATATATATAAAAAAAGAAAAACAAAAAAAAGTAAACTGGTATTTTGGTATGGCCAAATAATAGAGAAATTAATTATATCCTCAAGGAGAGAAGAGACAAACACTGAAAAAACAGGAACCCATCCCACCCCTCCCAGAGATGATCTTCCTGGCCACTACCTTTCTTTTCCTCCTCCTTTCCTCCAGCCACATGGCCCTCTTTCATTCCTTGTCTCTGGCACGTGGGCATTTTTTTGGCAGGAGGAAGGTCTTCTGTTGTGTTGCTATTATGAACTCTCTTGGTGTTACTTTGCGCTTCAGAAACTAAAGGCAAGAACAATGAACAAAGAATGCATATACAATGAGGTATGATTCTCTATGAAGAAACTCTTTGAAGAAATAACACATTTTTTTTTTGTTTGTTTGTTTACAAAAAAAAAATTAACTGCTTTTAGTCCCAGCACACAGGAGGCTGAGGTGGGAGGATCGCTGAGTTCTAAGCAAGCCTGAGACTAATTCCAAGTTAGCCTGGGGGCTGGAGCAAGACAGCAAGATCCTACCTCGGAAATACAAAAAATATAAAGAAATAACTGCTGTACCACTCCACTTATTAACAGACTGACTAAATCTTCCCAAACCACTATTCTAGCCAATAAAAGTAAAATAGAGTGGAATCACAGAGATCTCTAAAGTTCATAGGCTGACGCATGGAGTCTGATAACCTGCTCATTTACTCTGTTTTTCTTTTCAATGTTTGTTTTCAAATGACCTGAAGCTGTATGATCATGGTTGGTTAAGTGCGTAGCTTGGAGAAGTAATTTATTTATGCACCTCAGCTGCTCTCTAGTGTAAATTATAGAGGACTGCACGAGTGTCTAATTTACAAGGTGGATTTATACATTTAAGAACATACAATAGACTCCACATTCAGCAATTCTAAGATTCGAATTTCATTCTCTGATATTGGGCTGCATCTTATAATGGATGACATTGGTCAATTAAATGTCAGCATTGTATTAGAGAGTCTCAGTGTTGCATAAAATAATGGTGATCATTTTTTTAAATTGAATGACATTAGGTATCAACAAGCGCACTGGCTGTTTGCTGCCTTTTGGGATTATCCTGTACTATGAAAACGCAATTTTAAAAGTTTGGGAGCCAAGCTCAGGTCATAGGAAGGAGCGGGCCGAGCAGGTTACCCTTACTTCTCCGACCTCGTCTTCGGAACCCCCCAGCAGCACCCTCAGAGTCCCGAGCTGCCGGGTCGCCGGTCCGCAGCCCGCGCGCAGCCATGCTCACTTAGTGACGTCATCATCCCGCTCGCGGGAACCCACAGCGCGCGTGCGCCCAGGCGAGCACCCCCCCCCTCCCGCCATAATATTTGCATGCGCTGTGTTTTGTGGGAAGTCACCGTGACTGAGAAGTGTCACTGAATGTGGGCGCTTTATAAACCTCCGCTTGATAAGGTCTGCCCGTAGGGCGGAGGGAAGCTCATCAGTGGGGCCACGAGCTGAGTGCGCGTCGTCACTCCCGCCTGTCCCTTGGGAAGGTCTGAGACTAGGGCCACCACCCGCAGCCCTAGCAGGGCTCTCCCTGAGCCCGGGGAGGTGAGTTCCCAGAGAGCAGGGCTCCGCGCGAGGGCAGACTGGGCAGGAGAAGCCGGTGCCTCCGGGCGGTCCGGCGGATGCCTCCCTAACCGGAGCTTGGAACAGACTCACGGCCAGCCACGCGAGTTCAATGGCTGAGGTGAGGCAACGAGAGCCTCATAACCCAATTCAGACTACTCTCCCCCGCCCCTCTCTTTTATAATGTTTTCCAACTATTGCCAGGTAACCTCCCCTAGCATAAGCCTAATGCAGACTACCTACAGGAAAACAACGTAGTTTTATTTGTTTGAGACAAACCACGTTGGCCTCCATGTTAAGTAGTTGAGAAGTTGGCTTTGAATTTCTGATCCTTCTGCTTTCAGGTTCCACAGGATTACAGGTGTGTGCCACCACGCGGGGATTGTCAATTTGTACTTTTCTTCCCCACCTCTTTTACGCTGTGTTGAGAATTGAATCCAAGACGCCACGTACTCAATTGCTGAGTTAGTATATCCCCAGCCTAGCACCAGTTCCTTAAGACACAAGTCATTGCTTAAACCCTGCGTGGTGGCACACACCTTTAATCCTAGCACAGAGAGTTCCAGATCAGCCTAGGATTGAGTGAGATCTGGCCTAAAAAATTTTATGCTTTTTCTCTTGATCTCTGTTTTGAAACAGTCTCAGCCATGAATCTAATGAGTAAGGCAAGGAATCTGGCTGAGGAGGTAGATTAAAGCATTGAAGGACTCAGGAACCAGATGTACGCCACGTCAGGCTTCAGAGTCCTCAGTAGGCCTACCTTTCTGTTTCTCGGCAAGGTCTAAGTTTTCATCTTCCAGTAAGGGTGGTGGGTTTAACACTTACTGGAAACTGATTATGCCATACATTCCTGTAGTCATAGATAAATTCAATTCTCCTAGCCCCAGCCCGCCAACTTTGCCCACCAAAATCCTAAGCCAACCAGAGGAGTACACTGTTTACATCAACCAATCAGGTACCCATCCCTTTCTTCTATGTTCCCATCCCTATAAAAACCCTACCCTCCCACTACTCAGGGCTCTTGTACGGATCCACTGTGTTGGTGAAGTCAAGAGACCGAGCTTAGGCCTGAAATATAAAGCTCCTTGCCTTTGCATACTGTTTGGTTCTCCTTGGTGGTCACTGGGGGTGCCGAGAACTGGGCATAACAGGCATAAGAGTGCTTGCTATACAAGCATAGGATCCAAGCTCAATCCCAGCACCCAGGTAAGAAGCTAATATGGCTGTATACCCCAGCACTGAGGGGGTGGAGACAGGAGCACAGCTGGGGAATAGCCAGTCGAATGAATAAAAACAATGCAAACTCCAAGTTTAGAGAGAGACTCTACCTTTACTTTAAGGCAGAACTGGTGGTTTTAGTGAGTGCTAGCTAGGAAGGTTGCCACTTCTGCAACTGTGTCTTAAAAAAGTTTAAGATGCTTTTAAAAAGATCAAGACCTCAGCTTAGGGCAAGCTTATATTCAAAGTATAGCATCACAATTTATTGCTCTGCTGTCCTTGGCAGACACAGTGAGTGGTTCTGGGCTCAGCTAGTGAAAATGAAATAAAATATATAAAGGGAAACCAATAGTTTGTATAATAAACATGTATTTACAACACCTGTTATGGTATTTTTCTTTCATAAAATGTTTTGTCACTGGCCACAGCCTGAACTAAAGGGATACCTTACTGCAAAAAAACCAAAGGGGGAAAAAGTTTGTCTAGCGATCTTGAAATGTGATTAAATTTTTTCTCTTTAATATTCATCAGGTTTTGATTTTTCCTTTTTATTTTTTTTGTTTTTTTGAGGTAGGGTCTCACACTAGTCCAGGCTGACCGGGAATTCATTATGTAGTCTCAGGGTGGTCTTGAACTCATGGTGATCCACCTACCTCTGCCTCCCAAGTGCTGGGATTAAAGGCATGTGCCACTCATCACTTTTAATATGGGTCTGTTATTACAGGAAGAAATGAGAAATACTAGACTAGCTGACAGTACTAATAGGTACTTGTAGGCGTCACATAAACCTTATAATTCTTGAGCTTTATCATTAATCTTAAATTTTGACTAGGTAACAACACCCAAGATCAAAGTATGTATGATGATGTCTCTGAGTTTTCTCCTTAAGTCATCATCAGAATTCTCTTCCCAAAAGGGCAAACAGTTTCTTAAATATTTGTATTGGGATAGGGAGATGATTCAGTGGTTAAAGGCATTTCCTTGCAAAGCCTGATGGCCTGGGTTTGATTCCCTAGTACCCACATAAAGCCAGATGCACAAAGTAGTGCATGAGCCTGGAATTTATTTACCATAGCAGCAAGTACTGACTCATCCATACTTTTTCTCTCTCTGCCTGTGTCTGTCTCTCTCAAATGACTATCTTTAAAAAATATTCTTAGGCCGGGCGTGGTGGCACATGCCTTTAATCCCAGCACTTGGGAGGCAGAGGTAGGAGGATCTCCGAGAGTTCGAGGCCACCCTGAGACTACATAGTGAATTCCAGGTCAGCCTGAGCCAGAGTGAGGCCCTACCTCGAAAAACCAAAAAAAAAAAAAATTCTTTCAGGCCTGGAAAGATGATTTAGCAGTTAAGGTACTTGTTTGCAAAGCATAAGGACTCAGGTTTGATTCCCTATTACCCACATAAACCATATGTACAAAGTAGTACATGTATCTGGAGTTCGTGGCTGGAGGCTGTGGTGTTCCCATTCTCTCTCTTTCTCATAAATTAGATAGATAGATAGATAGATAGATAGATAGATAGATAGATAGATAGATAGATAGATAGATAGTGTGTGTGTAGAGAGTTTTTATTTTATTTTATTTATTTATTTATTTGAGAGCGACAGACAGAGAGAGAAAGAGGCAGAGAGAGAATGGGCGTGCCAGGGCCTCCAGCCACTGCAAACGAACTCCAGATGCTTGTGGCCCCTTGTGCATCTGGCTAACGTGGGTCCTGGGGAATGGAGCCTCCAACCAGGGTCCTTAGGCTTCACAGGCAAGTGCTTAAATGCTAAGCCATCTCTCCAACCCAGTTTTTTTGTTTTTGAGGTAGGGTTTCACTGTGGCCCACTCAGACTGACCTAGAATTCACTATGTAGTCTCAGGGTGGCCTCGAATTCACGGCAGTCCTTCTACCTGTGCCTTCTGAGTGCTGGAATTAAAGGTGTGCGTGACCACATCCAGGTCTTAAAAAATATTTTTTCGGACTGGAGAGATAGTGTAGCAGTTAAGCGCTTGCTTGTGAAGCCTAAGAACCCCGGTTTGAGGCTGGATTCCCCAGGACCCACATTAGCCAGATGCACAAGGGGCCGCAAGCATCTGGAGTTCGTTTGCAGTGGCTGGAGGCCCTGGCACGCCCATTCTCTCTCTTTCTGTCTGTCGCTCTCAAATAAATAAATAAAAATAAACACAAAAACTAAAAAATTATATATAATTATATATATATACAATTTATATATATATAATTTTTTTTTTTTTTTGGTTTTTTCGAGGTAGGGTCTCACTCTGGTCCAGGCTGACCTGGAATTCACTGTGTAGTCTCAGGGTGGCCTTGAATTCACAGTGATCCTCCTACTTCTGCCTCCCGAGTGCTGGATTAAAGGCGTGCGCCACCACGCCCAGCTAATATATATATATTTTTTCATTTATTGATTTGCAAGGAGAGAGAGAATGGGAGCATCAGGTTTCTGGCTGCTGCAAGTGAACTCCAGACACATGTAATCACTTTGTCCATCGGCTT
The DNA here is from genome assembly GCF_020740685.1 of Jaculus jaculus. NCBI lineage: Eukaryota > Metazoa > Chordata > Mammalia > Rodentia > Dipodidae > Jaculus > Jaculus jaculus. The sequence goes on along the minus strand of NC_059109.1, from coordinate 70,687,885 downwards.
TATGTGGGTACTATGGAACCAAACTAAGGCCAACAGGCTTTGCAAACAGCCACCTTTAAGCTAAGCCATCTCCCCATCCCAATATTTTTATTTATTTATTTATTTGAGAGAGAGAGAGAGAGAGACAGAGAGACGGACAGCATGGGTGAATTGCAAGTGAACTCCATACTGTTATGCCCCGTTCTCGGCATCCCCAGTGACTACCAAGGAGAACCAAACAGGTATGCAAGGGCAAGGAGCTTCACTTCAGGCTTAAGCTCAGTCTGTAGACTTCAACGCCATGGATCCCTACAAGAGCCCCAAGCAGCGAGGGGGGGGGGGGTGCAGGTTTTTTATAGGGATTTGAACAAAGAAGTAGGGAATGGGTACATGATTGGTTGATTTCTTAGGACATTGTTGGCAAGGTTGGTGGGGTGGGAGCTAGGTAACTAAGCAACAAGCAGCAATAACATTTGTATGTATTTCGATTGGCCGAGACAGGGAGGTAGGAGGGACAAGTCTTTGGCCAGTCGCAGGTGTCCTGGGCAGGGGGCAGGGCAGTTGCCCCTTCGTTCCTTTTTTTAAGCTGAAACTTGCAATTTAGGCCTAACCAGGGCAGCGCTCTACTGAAGCCTGTCATGGCATCATTTAGTTTCTGGTCCTTCACATACACATGCATCACTTCATGCACTGGGCTTTACATGGGTACTGGGGAATTAAAGCCAGGGTCATCAGGCTTTGCAAGCAAGTGACTTTAATCACTGAGCAATCCCTCAGCCCCAATGTTAAATTTTTTTTTTTTTTTTTTTTTTTTTTTTTTTTTTGAAGCTGGATCCTACTAAGTTCCTCAGGCTGGCTTTCATCTTGTCATTGTCCTGCCTTAGCAACCTGAGTGGCTATAGGTATACGCCACCATGTCTGGCTGTGTGTCTTACTAATTTTACTTTATTTTATTATTATTTTTTTTTGTAGCCAACGCTGGTCTTGAACTTAGTCCTCTTCTATCAGTCTCCCAAAGGCTGAGATAACCACTGTATGCTAGCAAGCCTGACATGTGTGTCTTTTCCATCTAAACAGATTAAGCAACTGTATTTCCTAGTTAAGATCATACTTAAAACTTAGGGTGACCTAGAATGGAAGTAAAATCTTAAAAAATGAAGCATTGGGTGTTTTTTCACATCATTTGTAGTTCATGTCAGGCTGTTTCCCTTTAAAATGTGATGCTGCTGGGCGTGGTGGCGCACGCCTTTAATCCCAGCACTTGGGAGGTAGGAGAATCGCCATGAGTTCAAGGCCACCCTGAGACTACAGAGTTAATTCCAGGTCAGCCTGGACCAGAGTGAGACCCTACCTCGAAGAACCAAAAAAAAAAAATAAATAAATAAATTAAATAAATAAATAAATAAATAAATAAAAATAAAATGTGATGCTTAGCCACAAACAGCAATATTTTGAAAATAACTTTTCTTTCTGGCTAGATTATATCTGGTTTTTTTGTTGTTGTTTGTTTGTTTGTTTTCCTTGAGGCAGTGTCTCACTCTACCCCAGCTGGTCTCAACTTCACTAAATTGACCTTTGGAGAATTTCATTAAATATCCAAGCACAAATTATGGCAGGACTTTTACACAAACTACGCTTTGTTAACAGTTTAACACAGGAGGTGATAAAATCACAGGAGGTGCTTCCACCTCCTAAATTCTGGGATTTTATGCAGGTGTAGGGGATGAAACCCAGGCCTTTATGCATGCTGAAAGGGCACAATCAACCTGCAAGCTGAGTTACATACATCCCCAGCTCCAGCTCATGCATTATTATAACTTGTGCATATTGCTTCGTGAGAAGGAACTTGATAAGATTTAATTGTAATACTTCTGGCACATGAGTTTAAATCCAATATAGAAGCTTTCTAGCTAGTAGTTAGGTGAAAAATAAGGAACAGTAGGAACTTTCAATCCAGTATTTCATGTGTAAAATCAGATGATACTCATTCTGTAAGAGAAAATTACAGCCTCTTATACTGCCATCTTGTGGCTGACCAAGATTGCAACGATGTTAGTTAAATTTTCCTGTCAAGGGAAGCTTACTTTTTTTCCAGTTACTATGAAGAAATACCAAGAATAAAAGGCAAATACAATCAGTATTGGCTCATGAAATTAAAGTATGTATTGAGTCATGAGCCCTAGGGGTGTAACGCCTGCTGGTGTCTGGCTAAATGCATTTGTTATGCTCATCAAACTGCCCATTAAGCACTTTTCTTAATGTTCATACCCATGTATTAATGCTACTCTCACTTTTGGCTAGAGAAGCTTCTCTTTTTAGATGGGTATCTCTGGGATGACTCAAAAGGGACCACAATGCTGAGAGGAAGTGATAGAGGGGTGTTCAGCACTGAAACATCTTTATCACACCTTACAAGGCTCAGGGTCCATTGCAGAAGAGGTGGTGGAAGGAATGTAAAAGCCAAAGGAAGGATAGGACTTCTTACAATGCACCCTTCCAGACACAAAGTGGCCTGGATACCCACGGCCTCACAGTGCCTGGTTCTACCTACACAAGACCATCAAAACAGGAGGAAAAGATGATAACATCAAAATAAAAGAGAGACTGACTGAGAGGAGGAGGGGATATGATGGAGAGTGGAGTTGTGAAGGGGAATGATCATGTTTATTGTCTATAAGCATGGAAGTTGTCAATAACAAAAAGATGTGTTAAAAAACTATTTGAGACATATTCCATTTATCTGAATCTTAGAAATTCTTGATTCCTTTTTGCATATTGTTCTTCTTGTGAAGCCTTCTTGTTAAACCCACAATGTATAGAAGAGACCACCGACTCAAATATTTGGTCACATTGAAGTTATCTGTGTTATGCACCCATAACTTGGCCAGCTGCCTGTCTCACCCAAAGGTAGTGCTCATCCCTGAGCATCAGAGAAAGCAGGTTTCTATAATTCACTGTAAGGTTGTGAGATTTCCAATAGGGAACTTGGCAAGCAAAATACAGAAGCAAACAGCAGTTCACAATTACTTGATATGACATCTTGGGAGAGTAAGGAAAGGCAATATCAGACTGGTGAGTAACTCAGGTTCCAGGAAGCTCTAGGGGTAGTTAGGGTACAGTTAGACCTAACAGAAACACAAGTTTCATAGTAAGCAGAAGTGAAACTTACCTGGATTTAACAATAAAATGGCTCTTAACTTTAAGATGGAGTCAGACTTGTTCATCTTTCTTCTTCTTCTTCTCCTTCTCTTTCTTCCTCCTCCTCCTCTTCCTCTTCTTCTTTTATTTAGAGGTGGGGTCTCACTCTAGCCCAGGCTGACCTGGAACTAACTACATACTCTTAGGGTAGCCTTGAACTTATGGTGATCCTCCTACCTTTGCATCTGGAGTGCTGGGATTAAAGGCATGTGCCACCATGCCAGGCTGAAGCTTTTGATTTTTTATAGCCAGAGGTTGATAAGGCTTATTGTGATTTTATCTAAATTCTTAACAAAGCTGAGTTTGTGTAAAGGTCCTATCATAATTTATGCTTGGACATTTGATGAAATTCTCCAAATGCCAAGAATTTATTATTTGAGACAGGCTTTCACCATGCAGCCCACACTGACCTTGAACTTACTATGTAGCCAAGGCTGACCTAGAACTTCCATCTTCTGGCCTCAGCTTCTCTAGTGTTGAGAATACAGATGTGTGGCATTGTGCTTTCATTTATATTATTGAATAGAGATTCAAATAAAGAATGAAAAAAATTCACCTCATATTTCTCATGTCTCTGTGTAAGTTCCATAACTATAACATGTATTTATTACTTGTCTTCCAGAGATAATGCTAGATGACTAACATATCCCATAGTTCACCTTGATTCCTAAACTGATGCTGGGTTTACTTGATACCAGAGGTGACTATAACAAAGTTCACTTTTTCATGGAAAGATCAGGGTTGCAGTGTTACTAGCGACTGAAATTTAGCAGTTGAAAAAGCCCTATTTCCAACAATAATGGGGTTTCCTGGCTTAAACACAAGGAGTGGTGGTAGTTAGCCCTTCACCAGTAATTTTCAGTTTGCCATGTTAAATCCCATGTTTCAGATGATCATGCTGAATAAGCATATGCAATAAGCTGATGAAACCTAATGGCAACACCTGAAATGGAATTGTGCTTGGTGGAATTTAGCCTATGGTCTCAAGTAATTTAAGTTATGCATTTGATACTATAATATTAGTGTGTGTATATTGATCTGTGTGATACTCTCTCACATAAAACTAGGATTAGGAGCCTTAATCTAAAAATTCAAAGGTCACAGAAAAAGTATCGGTAGCCGGTATATTCTATCAGCTACTTAGCTTGACATTTTCACTCATCACTTTTCTTAGTCTACATATATAGCTATTTGCATAATATATACTCACTTAAATTTATAAGGGCTTATGTTTATTAAATGGAAGGATTAAAAGCTGATTAGAGTAGAATATTTCCACTTTTTTTTTTTTTTTTTGAGATAGTGTCTCTAGTCTAGGCTGACCTAGAATTCACTCTGTAGTTCCAGGCTGAACTCACAGTGATCTGCCTCCTGAGTACTGGAATTAAAGGTGTGCGCCACCATTCCTGGCTTAAATATTTTTATATACATATTTCCATAAGAAATCACCTGAAAAACATATATATTTATTTATACACAAATGCATATACATATGTACACACACTCCAATGCTAGAGATTATAATCTCCAATAGTGGGTTCTATGAGTAACTCTATTATGTTTGTAAGTATGTGCTTACTTTGTTGTGTTTGCATATTGTATAATTTAAAATTATTTTAAGCAACTTAGATGAACAGGCTTTTATTGTTTCATATGACTCTAAGCAGAGAATAAGGTAGATATCAGGATAAAATACAAGAACTGTATACATCAAAGTATTATCAGCTCTTGAAATATTTTTTCCCTTGGTTTTGCTTTTATGAAAATATTTTCAGTGATTTCTTTCTTTCTTTGGTTTTATTTTTATTTATTTATTAGAGTCAGAGAGAGATGCGGCATACCAGAGCTTCCAGCCACTGTAAATGAACTCCAAATGCATGCGCCACCATGTGCATCTGGCTTAAGTGGGACCTGGAGAATCAAACCTGGGTCCTTAGGCTTCATAGGCATTTGCCTTAACCACTAAGCCATGTCTTCAGCGCCCCCCCCCCCTTTTTTTAAGGTAGGGTCTCGCTCTAGCCTAGGATGACCTGGAATTCACTATGTAGTCTCAAGGTGGCCTTGAACTCAGGGCAATACTCCTACCTCTGCCTCCCAAGTGCTGGGATTTTTGTTTATTTGTTTCTCAAGGTCTCACTTTAATCAGAGCTGATCTGGAACTCACTCTGTATCCCAGGCTAGCCTCAAACTCAGTGATCCTCCTACCTCAGCCTCTTTTATGTGCTGGGATTAAACATGTGTGCCACCATACCTGGTTTAGTTACGTTTCAAAATTAATTTATCCCTGGGACCTAATTCTTTGTGTTCTATTAAAAATATTTTTTAAAAATACACATTCATGGAAATAGCAATCATCTTAATGTCACTTCAGGAAGACATTTATATGGAATACCTGGGACCTAAGCCTGGTTAAAAAAAAAAAAAAAGTAGATATAAATATATTAAACTCAGTACCTATGAGTCTACTTAAAACTCTTTTTATAAAAGTTACTTATTTAGCCAGTGTGGTGGTGCATGCCTTTAATCCTAGCACTCAGGAGGCAGAGGTAGGTGGATTACTGTGAGTTCAAGGCCACCCTGTGGAATTCACATAGTGAATTCCAGGTCAGCATGGCTGAAGTGAGACCCTACCTCAAAAAATCAAACTACAAACAACAACAATAAAAAATTGGGAGGATGGCCATGAGTTCAGGGCTAGCCTGAGGCTACAGAGAGGTCTAGGTCAGCCTGGTTTAAAGGGAGACCCTGCCTCAATAATACCAAAACAACAAAACTAAAAGCCTTCTTTTTGGTTTTCATGGTAGTGTCTCATTGTAGCTCAGGCTCACCTGGAATTCACTCTGTAGTCTCAAGGTGGCCTTGAGCTCACTGCAGTCCTCCTACCTCTGCCTCCCCAGTGCTGGGATTAAAGGTGTATACCACCATGCCTGGCTTGTTTTGTTCTTAGAGGTAGGGTTTCCCTCTAGCCCAGGATGACCTGAAATTCATTATATAGTCTCAGAGTGGCCTCAAACTCACAGGGATCCTCCTACCTCTCTCTCTCCTGAGAACTGGGATTAAAGACATGCACCACCATGCCTGGCTTTATTTATTTTTTATTTTTGTAATCAGTGAATGCAGTCAAGTTGATACCATTGTTAGCCTCCTCCCTGTCCTCCCTCTTTCACAGGGACCCTCCTTGTTGGGGTATATGGGTGGTGCATTGTGGGGTTAGCTTTGGGACATGACAGGCAGAGACATTTCCTTCTACCCTGGCTCTATTTTTTTAAATTTATGACAGAGAGGGGGGGAGGGAGAGAGGGAGGGAGGGAAAGGGAAAGAGAGAAAAGCAGACAGAGAGTGTATGGGCATTTCAGGGCTTCCTGCCACTGCCAAAAAAAAAAAAAAAAAAAACAAACTTCGGCTTTATGTGGGTACTGAGGAATTGAACCTGGGCTGTCACACTTTGCCTTTAATTGCTGAGTCATCTCTCTAGCTCCTCAAAAGCTCTTAATATGTGATTATGATGACTGATCCTTTAAGAAACAATGAAATTATTGCCAAAACAAATTTCATATATAGGATATATAAAAAGTTAACAGCTTAGTAGGAAATTCCTTATTAACATTTTGTATGGAGCCTTACTGGGTATTTTTCATTGACTCATTGTGCATACCACTTATGGTTAACAAGTTAGAACCAGGTCTGGTGGCTCATGCTTTTATTTTATTGCATTATGATTTAATCTAATTGCACAAAGAAATCTGTTATCACAACTCCTTTAAATTTCTAAGAGGAAGGTTATGCATGCCTTCATTGTCAACTGTGCACCCATTACATTTGACCATATTGTGACTTGTACATCATGATGGATTGTTTGGAATTCCCATGCAACATCTCAAATTATAAAATAGAAGCAACTTTTAAAACTTTGTGGAATGTTTTCATGCTAAATAGCCTTTTTATAGGCAAATTACTTCAAGTTACAATATACCAAAGTTGCTGCTTACACTTTAAGTGTCAGTCACTAGGTATCACATGGATCCTGAAAACTGGCTTAACCTCCTTAGGAAAAAAATGGTAACTGCTAACAACCACCTAGGTGACAAGCAAGTCTCTTCACTAATCCACAGTATCTCTCAGTTGTCTTTCTTACAAAGAATTGTGTAACAAACTGCCTTCCAATGGTTTAACAGGAATGTTATACCTGGATTTGGTACCAAGCTCATAGATAAAAAAATTTGCAAGGAAAAACAGGCTTTCAAGTTAAACAACAATTTGTAACCAAAACTTTAATCCCAAGGATTCTCACAAACATGACAAATGACAGCATGAAAAAAAAATCTTGCACAGTAACTCAATAGTTCAGCTCTACAATGTACTCTTAAACTGACAGACATTGGTATTTTGAAATTTTCAGATGTTACAAATGTATATAGTGATCACATACAGAACTTAGGACCCAGACCAAAGTAAACATTCTTTTAAGTTTTTCAGATTCTATACCAACTAGGGAACCTCTGCCCAGTTGGGATTTTCCCACCACCTCTGGTTTCATGAATGGTGCAGCCTTTTCTCTTTACCTGTTGGCTTATGTTCACGGCAGCTTATAAAGACTTATATGCAGCTGCACACTATTCCAGCCACGGAAGAGCCTACATCTGTTTAATTTCTGCCACTTTTGTTTCTACATTAACATGTCACACTTTAGCTGGGCAGGATTTAGGTTTATTTTGGACTATGAAAAACTAAAATTCCAAGCAAATTCAATCTTGCTTAAGGGAACATTGTAAAGTAACAATTCTTGGTATTACATGCCTCACATGATCCATTTCAAACCATAGAGAATGACATCGTTACATGTGTCACTGTTCCAAGAGAAAGACAAAACTGAACAGCTAAAAACATCTTAAAAATGCACCAAGCCTATGAAGTCTCAAACAAAACCTGAATTTTCTGTACATACTCCTGTCAAATGAAGTTATTTCCTGTACACCACTTGTGTTGCAAATTGGTCTTCTATTTTCTTTCATTTGACCTAGATCGGCTACAAGACCTAGAGAAGGATCGAAATGGCTTGTGATTTCTCTCCCGAGACAGTGATCTCTCTCTTCTCCTATCTCTGGAAAGGGACCTGCTCCGGCTGTGAGAGAAGCTTCTCCTCCTTGGAGATCTGCACCGAGGTGGAGGACTCCTACGGTAATCATCTCGAGGATGACGACCCCAAGAGGGAGGTTGGCCACGATTTCGACTTCTTTTTTCACCATTCGACAGTTCCACTCTTACACGGCAGCCACATAGTGTTCTTCCATCTAGCTCTCGGACAGCATCAGCTGCATCTTGGGCATCCTCAAATTCAACAAAAGCAAAGCCAGGAGGGTTTCTAGCAACCCACATACTTTGGAGTGGTCCATAATAGCCAAAAGCCCGTTCCAAATCAGTCTTTTTTTTTTTTTTTTTTTTTTTTGGTTTTTCGAGGTAGGGTCTCACTCTGGTCCAGGCTGACCTGGAATTAACTCTGTAGTCTCAGGGTGGCCTTGAACTCATGGCGATCCTTCTACCTCTGCCTCCCGAGTACTGGGATTAAAGGCGTGCTCCACCACGCCCGGCTATCCAATTCAGTCTTGTTGCCATTGTTTCCAAGATTACCTACATATATATACCTTGCAGTCCAATAGACAAGAATCACGATGCATTTCGAGATCCTTGGGTTCCCGATGCCGACACCTTTCAAGTCCACACAGACTCCGAGGAGGCCTAGCCGCCGTGCCCCTCGGGCTCCGCTTGGTTGATTTTTCTTTTCGTTTCTTTTTCTTGGTTCATGCTTTTAATTTCAGCACTGTAGAGACTAAGGCAGGAGGCTCACTTTTGAGTGTAGTCTGAGCTATTCAGCTAGTTCCTGGTCTAGATTGAGACTCTGCTTACCCCAACCAAAAAAGAAAAGAAAAAAAAAGGAAGAAAAGGAAAAGGAGGGGGGGCACTGGGGAAATGATTCAGTGCTTAAAGGTGCTTGCAAAAAAGCTGCAAGACAGCCTTGCACACACAATAAGTGAATCATTTTTTAAACTCCTGCATCCTGAGCAGCCTTCTACCCATCAATCTCAGGTTAATTTTCAATTCCAACACATCCATATAGTCTAGGCAGGAAATCAGATGCTATAGATAAGCACTATAGGACAAAGAAAAGTGATTTTGAACAACATTAAAGTGAAACAGAAATAACCACTTAAATTACCACTTAAATTACCTTCGAGTTATCGTTTCAAGCCCTAAGTGAATATTTATAATGCAGACTCAAGGCAAAATTATAACTTAAGGGTACATAATGGATGTGTAAAAGCTGGAAAGATATGTGTACCTGGAAGGCTAAAACGTGCCAGAGGGCCTGCGCAGTCTGCCCGAGCACCCTGGACTTTCCAGACCCTGGCTTTGGTCGCAGCCCAGACCCTCCGTTAAGTACACCCAGCAGCCTGCAGCCTCACAAGCGGCGTGGGCGCCGCCTCCTCGGCGCGGACCTAGAGTTGGTAAGTGTCCGCTGTGGGCCACCGTCCCAGGAGCTCGCTACCTAGCAGGCCCCACGCCTCGCGCAGGCGCCCTTGCAATAGCGTCAGCGCGATTGCGCTTCTGGGAGTTGCTGAGAAAGTACGTATTTTGTTTGTCCCTCAGGTCAGAAAAATTTATTTGTACTGTTATCTTTTCTGAGTGTGGGAAGCAGGTAGAAAATTCCAGAGTTAAGGATTTTTACTCTCAAAATCTTGGATCTAAATTTATACAGCCCACAAAATGGGCTCTTTCCCTCACCTCGTGGACAGTCTGGAATGGGCTGCACCTTTCCCTTTTCCGGGGAAGGGTCTCCGCTTAGAAGTTTACCACTGCTTCTCCCAGTGCTGGTAATGTTCAGATTAAATTGGCTTCCGCTTGTCAGGTGAAGTTTATCTGTGGGAACTCTCAGCAAGAACGTTTGGATAGTCCTTTTTTTGTTTTCCGAGGTAGGGTTTCACTCTAGTTTATGACCTGGAATAAACTCTGTAGTCTCAGGGTAGTCTCCAACTCATGGCGACCCACCTACTTCTGCCTGTGCTGGGATTAAAGGTGTGCGCTACCATGCCCGTCTTCGTTTGGAGAGTCGTGTTTTGTTGTTGTTGTTTATTTATTTGAGAGAGACAGAGAGGGACAGCAAGAGGCAGATAGAGAGAGGGAGAGAGAATGGGCACACTAGGGCCTCCAGCCACTGCAAACGAACTCCAGACGTGTGCCCTCCATTGTGCATCTGGCTAACGTGGGTCCTGGGGAGTCGAGCCTCGAACTGGGGTCCTTAGGCTTCACAGGCAAGCGCTTAACCGCTAAGCCATCTCTCCAGCCCTGGAAAGTCTTTTTAACTTGAATTTTTTTTTTAAATATTTTTATTTGAGAAAGAGAGAATGAGAATATGAATGAATAGGTACGCCAGGGCCTTCAGCCACTGCTAAGGAACTCTAGAGGCATGCACCCCCTTGTGCATCTGGCTTCCATGTTTACTAGGGAATCGAATTTGGGTCATTTGGCTGTGCAGACAAATGCCTCAACTGATAAGCCATCTCTTCAGCCCTAAAACTTTTTACATTTAATTTTTTTTTTTTTTTTTTTGGTTTTTCGAGGTAGGGTCTCACTCTGGCCCAGGCTGACATGGAATTAACTTTGTAGTCTCAGGGTGGCCTTGAACTTGAACCGGGATCCTTCTACCTCTGCCTCCTGAGTGCTGGGATTAAAGGTGTGTGCCACCAGGATGCCTGGCCAGCCCTAAAACTTTTTATTAGCCAGGTGTTGGTGCACAGTTTTGTAGCACATGGGAGGCAGAAGTAGGAGGATTGCCATGAGTTTGAGGCCAGCTGGGAATGCAGAGTGGAACCCAGGTTAGCCTGGGCTAGAGTGAGACCTTACCATGAAAGAAAAGAAAAGAAAAAAAAGCTTTTATAAGCTTTTTATTGACCATCTTCATACATACATACAATATTCCAAGTTCATAATCCTCTCCCAGCACTCCCTTTTCCCCTTCCCCTGTCTTCCCTCCATTGAATCCCTTTTTTCCAACTAGTCTCTTTTCTGTTTTGATTTCATGATTTTTCCTCCTCCTGTTATGCAGGACATAAATCTTTAGAGGGCAATTTTGTGGTTAGAATATATCTATTGAGCCAGACAACAGTAGTGGTTTCCCTGCTAGGGCCATAGGCTTTTGATTAGGCTTTCAGTAACAGGAGTGAATTCAATTATAGAATGGTTGGCTTCCTCCATAACAGATGTATGACCATTGCACCAGTTGCCACATTTTGCTATCTTCCCAGCTGTAAAGCTTGTAGAGTCCCTTGTACCACTGATTACTTTTCTCCCCAACAGGCTACATAGCTCTCTCTAGCATCATGACAGCTAGTGAACAGGTAGGAGTATCAAGCTCAGACCCAAAACTTGATTTCTCAGTGTGGATTTTTTTTTTTTTTTTTCAGGCAGGATCTTTTGTATCCTAGGCTATCTGGATTTCTGTGTATCCAAGGGGGACTTTGAACTTCTTGGTTTTTGCAGGAAGGGTCTCACTCTGGCCCAGGCTGACTTTGAATTTACTATGTAGTCTCTTACTGTGTGCTGGGATTAAAGGTGTGGGTCACCATGCCTGGCCAAAGAAACTCCAGATGTATGCTCCACCTTGTACATCTGGTTTATGTGGGTAGTAGGGAATTGAACCTGGGCTCTTGGGACTTCACAGGCAAGCATCTTAACCTCTAAGCCATCTCTCCAGCCCTGAGCCTTTTTAAAAAAATTCTTTAAAATTTTTATTGAGAGTGAGAGGGAGAGAGAGAATGGACACACCACGGCCTCCAGCCACTGCAAAATGAATTCCAGATGCAAGCACCACCTTTGTGCATCTGGCTTACATGGATCCTGGGAAATCAAACTGAGGTCTTCTGGCTTTGCAGGCTTAACTGCTAAGCCATCTCTCTAGCCCTAATATTTTTATTTATTTAGTTGCAAGCAGAGAAATACACACGGGGGGGGGGGAGAGAGGGAGGGAGGGAGGGAAAGAATATGAGAATGGACACTCCAGGGCCTCTAGCCACTGCAAAAGGAACAACAGATGCACACCCTACTTTGTGCATCTAGCTTACTGGGTACTAGGAAGTTGAACCCATGCCATTGAGTTTACAGGCAAGCACCTTAACTTTAACTGCCAAGGCATCTCTCCAGTCTTGAACTTTTTTTTTTTTTTTTTTGAGGTAGGGTCTAGCCCAGGCTGACCTGGAATTCATTAATTCTTTAATTCATTATGTAGTCTCAGGGTAGCATTGAACTCTCAGAGATCCTCCTACCTCTGCCTCCAAAGTGCTGGGATTAAAGGCGTATGCCACTGTGTCTGGCCCTTAAACCTTTTTTTGTTTTATTTATTTATTTATTTATTTTTACAAGATGTGTTTCACTCTGGTCCAGGATGACTTGGAATTAACTATGTAGTCTCGGTGGCCTCAAACTCACAGCAATCCTCGTGCCTCTACCTCCAGACTGCTGGCATTAAAGGAAAACCTTTTTTATTGACAACTTCCATAATTTTAAACAATATTCCTTGTTAATTCCCTCCTTCCCCTCACTTTCCGCTTTGAAACTCCATTCTCCATCATATCCCCACCCCCTCTCAAGCTGTCTGTCTTTTATTTTGATGTCATGATCTTTTCCTCCTATTATGATGGTCTTGTGTAGATAGTATCAGGTACTGAAGTCATGGATGTCCAGGCCATTTTGTGTCTGGAGGAGCACGTTGTAAGGAGTCCTACCTTTCCTTTGGCTCTTACATTCTTTCCACCACCTCTTCTGCAATGGACCCTGAGCACTGGGAGGTGTGATGGAGATATTTCAGTGTGAACATTCCTCTGTCACTTCTCAGCTCCATGGTGCCCTCTGAGTCATCCCAACGTCACTGCCATCTGAAAAAAGAAGCTTCTCCTAACCAAAAGTGAGAGTAGTATTAACATATAGGTATGAACATTAAGAGAAGTGCTTACTGGACAGTTTGGTGACCATAGTATATACATTTAGCCAGACACCAGCAGATGTTACACTCCTGTGGCTCATGACTACCCTTGTTGTAGGTTTTCAGTATCAGGGATGTAGTCCCTCCCGTGGAGAGGGCCTCCAGTCAAACTAGAGGGCAGTTGGTTTCCCCCATAGCAGATGTGCCATTATTGCACTCGTTGGCTCATTTGACATGGCGGGCCAAATAGAAGGCTTGTAGTGCCCACTGTTGAGTATCTTCACTGATGATTTCTCTCTCTCCCATTGAACTGCATGCAGCTTGGCTTTTTCCAGCTTTCTGTCAGCTGGTCTACATGGAGGTGGTTTTCAGCTCAGTTCCAGCAGGATTTCTCAGTGACCTTGCAGCCCAAATATGTGGAATCTTCAGCAATAGGATCTTACCATCTATTCCTTGTGGGAAGCCAAGGGCCTTGGCAATGGCCTGTAATGTTTTGGGGGCAGTAGGGACCTCCCTGGCCAACAACTCACTGGAAGGTATCCTATCCTTGGCACTGAAAAATTTTCTAGTAACAATCTATGGCTTCTGAGTGTTCCATTGTCCAAAAATGTAGGTTTCCATATGATGTATTTATATCCTCTTAGATTTTGATTAGTCCTCCCTCCAACCTTCCTTTAGTCAGTCTCTTTCCCCTGACCTCACTTAGGGCTTTTCATCCTCATTAATCTGTTCTTCTACTTACATATATACAATACCATCCTATTAAGTGGCCCCCCTTCTATTCCCTTTATATCCCTTTTCTAGCTTACTGTCCTCTGCTACTGAGTTTTTTCTTCCTACTCACATAGAGGTTCAATCATTTGTCCACATATGAGAGAGAATATGTGACATTTGGCTTTCTGGGACTGGGTTACCTCTCTTAAGTATAATCCTTTCCAGATCCACCCATTTTCCTGAAAATTTCATAACTTCATTTTTCTGCACCACTGAGTAGAACTCCATTGTGTAAATGTGCCATATCTTCATTATCCATTATCAGGTGAGGGACATCTAGGCTGGTTCCATTTCCTAGCTATTGTGAATAGAGCAGCAATAAACATGGTTGAGCAAGTATCTCTAAGGTAGTGAGACAAGTCCTTAGGATATATGCCTACTAGTGCGAAAACTTTTTTTAAAAATGTTAAATATGGAAATGAAGGCTGTTTAACCTTAGTATCTCAATTAGATCACTGTTGTAGTCCAGTTTGCATTGCTGGTAGAAATCACCCAACCAAGAGCAGCTTCTGGGAAAAAGAGATTTATTTTGGCTTACAGGCTTGAGGGGAAGCTCCACGATGGCAGGGGGAAACAATGGCATGAGCAGAGGGTGCACATCACACCTTGGCCAGCATAAGGTGGACCACAGCAACAGGAGAGTGTGCCAAACACTGGCATGGGAAACAGGTTATAACACCCACAAGCCCGCCCGCCCCCAACAATACACTCTGCCCAAGAGGCTTTAATTTCGAATAGCCATCAGCTGGGGAACCTAGAATTCAGAACACCTAAGTTTATGGGGGACACCTGAATCAAACCACCACATTCTGCCTCTGGCTCCCATAAGCTGTAAAATACAATGCATTCAGTCCAACTTTAAAAGTCCCCATAGGGTTTTTTTTTTTTTTTTTTTTTTTTGTTTTTCGAGGTAGGGTCTCACTCTAACCCAGGCTGATGTGGAATTCACTATGGAGTCTCAGGGTGGCCTCGAACTCATGGCAATCCTACCTCTGCCTCCCAAGTGCTGGGATTAAAGGTGTGCACCATCATGCCCAGCCCCCATAGTTTTTATCAATCCCAATGATGTTCAAACATCCCCATAGTCCAAGATCTTTTTACTGAGCCATAATACCAAAAATAGCCTCAAAAAATCCATAATGGCACAAAATAAACATTCACACTGCAAAAGATGGCATTGGACATAGCAAAGAAATATTCAACCAATAAAAGAACAAGATTTAAAAGAACCAGGGCAAACATCAAACTGTAACTTCTAGTCCAACAACTCTAGTTAGTGACAAATCTCCAAGTCCAACAAGTCTTTGGCATTCCAATTCACCTCCACCCCTCCCCGGCCCCCCCAGCTAGGCTACTCACAGTCCTGGAGAACTTCATTGGGGCCAGCAGCTTTCCTTAGCAGCCATCTCGTGGTCCCGGCATCTCCACTGGGTCTCCATTGCAATCCATGGTTAATCGTCATGGCCCCATGGGGTCTGCATGCAGGCATCCAGCAAATCTTCACACTGCCCATGGATGTTTCCAAAACACAAGACCATGTTGCAAACTCAATGACCCTCTCATTGCTGTATTTCTTATACTCCACAACACCAGTCAGGGTGCCAATTTGTTAATTCAGGGAAAATAAAGCAGACTTTGATGAACAGGACTTATTGAGCACTCAGGCCCCTTCAAAAGAGTCTGCATACTTCCTGTTGCCCCAGTGCATCAGCTAGCCCAGTCTCAAAGGTTGCAATCTCTCAATTGCAGCTGAACGGCAGCAGTTCGCCCAAAGATTTTTCTTTCTGTGCCATAACCCTCTGCTCACACCACTTCATTTCTACACAAAGCAACCCTGTACAACTTCTCAGGACACGTACATAACAGCAAGCCTCACAAACTGCTAGCCCAGTCTAAGCAAAGCTCTTCCTTACCCTCTTAAGCCAAACCTCACAGTCCATAGTTCTTACTGCATTCAGGTCTTTCAACTCTGACCAGAATAGTTCATCAAGCTTTACTTACAGCACTGCAAGGCATCTCTTAGGCCAAGGTTTCAAATCCTTCCACATTCCTCTTGAAAATGAGCTCCAAAAGGCCAAAGCCACACAGTTAGGTGTCTAGAAGCAACCCCACTCCTCAGTACCACTTACTTTGCAGTCCGGTTCATATTGCTGGTAGAAATCACCCAACCAAGAGCAGATTCTGGGAAAAAGAAGTTTATTTTGGCTTATAGGCTTGAGGGGAAGCTCCACAGTGGCAGGGAAAATGATCACATGAGCAAAGGGTGGACATCACCCCCTGGCCAACATAAGGTGAACCATAACAACAGTAGAGTGTGCCAAACACTGGCATGGATTAACTGGCTATAACACCCATAAGCTGCCCCCAACAATACATATCCTCCAAGAGGCTTTAACTTCCAATTGCCATCAGCTGGGGAACCTAGCATTCAGAACACCTAAGTTTATGGGGGACACCTGAATCAAATCACCACAATCACTATGACACTTGAGAAAAGTTATACTTCTGGGAAAAAAGTCATATAAATACATGCTTTTCTGAGAAGGATATGTTACAAAAACTACTGTAATTAATATCTAACATTGCCTAAATACCTCTAAAAATTCGATTAAATGATCATCCTTGATTGCCATTACAACAAATTTTGATTGGGGGTATGTTACTTTTTGCTACCTAGTGATCAAACACAAAACAGACTCAACAAATACTTAGAATCTATGATTTTCATAAATGAAACTTTTCTGAGACTTTAAGATTTGTGTCTGAGCATATGGTACAATACTAGCTACATAAAATAGAGAATCCTTTTGAGAGGAATGACTGCATATTGGCTATATCCGCAAGGGAAATGATCTCAATGAGAAGTTCTTCATGTGGCTCTGCACTTTCTGTTAACACAGCAACACTCAAAGTGTACCATTGTGACATTTCATATCAACAAGCAGTGTTACTCTTTATTCTTTGGTTCCTGAAGACAGTGAGTACACGAGTTCAGTTCCTCTTGTATGCCATAATCAGCAGATATTTCTGATGTTTAGCTGAAATTTGGCAACCAAGAAGTTCACCAACTGCTGAAAAATATTCCTATGTTCTAGAAATGATGCTTTCAACTGGCCCATGACCAATAATTCAGTGTATATGCCAGAAGTTTCATTGAGAAAGTATTGACATGTAAAAAGTTTCCAACAAAGACAACTCTATTTTCTCATTCACAGCACACATGTATGCCACAGAACCAATGTTGGTGATCTTAACTAAAGTTGCTTTTGCTAGGTCTTCTTTACTAACACTTTTTACTACTTATACATCATATTCCCAAAACTCAATGCTAGAGATCAACCTGGCAGACCAAATCTTTTGTAATCTCCATAAATATTGTGGAGCAGCTTGTCCGCTTGAGTACTGTCATCTTTGGATGCCATTTCAAGAACTGCTTCAAAACTTTCACAGCCAGGGTTGGAGAAATGGCATAGTGGTTAAGATGTTTGTCTGTGAAGCCTAAGAACCCCAGTTCAGTTCCCCAGGACCCACAAAGCCAGATGCACAAGGGGGCACGTGCATCTGGAGTTTTTTTGTAATGATTGGAGTCCCTTGTGTGTCCATTCTCTCTCTCTGCCTCCCCCTCCTTCAAATAAATAAAAAAATAAAGACACAAGCCACCATTCCTGCCTTTAAAAAACAAAAAACTTTCACAGCCAGTCAGTAAACTGCATAAACCAAGAAAGGAACTCCATCAAAGCCTTGTTCAGTCACCTTTTTCTCCCCAGTGCTCAGGAGGCAGAGATAGGAGGATCATTGAATTTGAGGCCAACCTGGGACCAGTCAGTCTTTTATAGTTGTCTTTGGAATGGGCAGCTAAAATACTGATTTCTGACCTAATGTTCACAACCAGGAGCAGGTAGAGATCATCCAGGTTGAAAGACATCTTTTGGCATTGCTCAGGTTCTGAGGCATTAGCAAAATAATAGCGTTTTGCTTGCCTCTTGAAACTGACAGAATCTATTCAGCAAGCTCTGTATGAGGCAGCCAAATTCATCCAGTTTGTGCAGGTGGAGGTTTCTAATTGTGTGAAAATCTTTTTTCAAATTTGTAAGCACCACCTCCTGTAGTGCACAGCACCATTTGTAATATGGAGAAGTTTTTATTTCTTCCTATTTGGATAAAGTAGGCAGGTCCTGGGTTGGACTGGTAAAGAGCATATTCCCTCTTCAGCCAGTGTGTGTCAAATCCTTCAATTCAAGGTGTACATCCTGAATGTTGGTGAAGCCCTATGCCACATTAGAAGTCAAATATTTCAGAATACTTTTCTAACCTTCAACTTTTTTTCTTTCTTTCTTTTCTTTTACTTTTTTCTTTTTCTTTCTCTTTTTTTGATTTTTCGAGGTAGTCTTTTATTCTAGCTCAGGCTGACCTGGAATTCACTGTGTAGTCTCAGGGTGGCCTGGAACTCATGATGATCCTCCTACCTCTGCCTCCCGAGTCCTGGGATTAAAGTTGTGCCACCATACCTAGCTAAACTCTCAACTTCTTGTTCTTCCTCTGTGGTGATATCAATAGGTTTAAAGTATGAGCATTTTTCTAGAGTTCCCCCAATGTCCATGTCCAGCTTCTTTTTTAAAATAAAGTTTTTTTATATGAGAGAGAATTGGCACATCAGGGCCTCTAGCCACTGCAGTTGAACACTAGATGCGTGCACTACCTTGTGTGCATGTGTGACCTTGTGTGCTTGGGTCACTTTGTGCATTTGGCTGACATGGCACCTAGAGAATTGAAAATGGATTCTTAAGCTTCTCAATCACCTTAAATGCTAAGCCATCTATCCAGTCATTAAAAAAATGTTTTGTTGACCACCTCCCTATATACCTTGTGTACCCTAATCATAATTTCCTCCCACCACTGTACCTTGAACTCTTGATCCTTTTGCCTGTATCTCCTAAGTGGGATTACAGGCATGAGCTAAATGAGTCAGATCAAGTCTGTTGACCTCTGGCCAAGGCAATACTGTTTTCTATCTGTTGTAGGATTTTGGGTCCAGGAAGGGATTAAATTCCATAAAGAGGCAGGAAATCCCAGACCTGTGGACCCTAAATTTTGGATTATCTGGAATAGCAAAGAATTGAAAAAACAGCCCCCAAGAATTTTAAGTCTGTTGAGGGGGGAAAAAAATCACAACTTGTAGTTTATTTAAGGGAGAAATCACAAATTGTGGGGTTTAGAAAACATGCTCTTGTGGAAACATTGCATAGTTTATAAGGTTCATTTAAGAGAAACTGAGGTTTGTGGGGGAAAACTGGAGTAGAGCTGCAAGCATGTGGACTTAGAGAAACAGTCTTTTAAAGAGAAGTTAGAGTAAAGCTGCAAACATGTGGATTTGAGAGAAACTGTGGTTTTTAAAGAGAAATTAAAGTTGCTGGCATGTGGAAAGTAGAATCTAGGAGCTTGTGTAGGGAAACTTAGAAGAAACCACAGATGGTAGATTCAGAAACCAGAGGAAAATCATGCATGCAATCAATGAGAGAAGTTAGGCTAAACTATAAAGCAGAGACAAACTACCAACAGTTTTATGTTCTCTCCACTACCCCCAAGCCTGGCTGGGGGAGTAGGAAGCCAGACACACGTGTGTCCTTATGACCCAAATGAAGAGCAAGATAGGAGGAAGACAAGAGCCTTTATAGGCAAGGGGAAGACTTGATTGGTTGGTAGATTTAGAGGGTGGATCCCCTGGGCCAGCCTGTCCAGGGCCATCTGTCTAGATAGAGTGCTAGACTGGGTGGCAGGGGACATTGTAAACCAGTCTTGATCAGACATGAGTTACATGTGTTTGTTTAATTGATAGCTATTTTTAATTTTTTACTGACAATGTCCATAATTGTAGACAATAACCCATGATAATTCCTTCTCTCTCCCCACTTTTCCCTTTGAAACACTAATCTCCATCATACCCCCCCCCCCAATCAGTCTCTCTTTTATTTTGATGTCATGATCTTTTCTTCCTGTTATGATGGTCTTGTGTAGGTAGTATCAGGCACTGTGAGGTCATGGATATCCAGACCATTTTGTGTCTGGAGGAGCATGTTGTAAAAAGTCCTACCCTTCTTTTGGGTCTTACATTCTTTCTGCCACCTCTTCTGCAATGGACCCTGAGACTTGGAAGGTGTGACAGAGATATGTTAGTGCTGAGCACTACTCTGTCACTTCTTCTCAGCACCATGGTGCCTTTTGAGACAACCCAAGGTCACTAAGAGAAGGTTCTCTAACCAAAAGTGACAGTAATATTAATATATGGATATGAACATTAAGAGAAGTGCTTACTAGGCAGTTTGGTGAGCATAGTATATACATTTAGCCAGATAACATAAGATATTACACCCCTATGGCTCATGACTACCCCTGCTGAAGGTTTTCAGATTCAAGGATGTATTCTGTCCCATGGAGTGGGCCTCCAGCCAAATGAGAGAGTGATTGGTGTCCTCCATAACAGACCTGCTACTATTGTACCTGTTGGCTCATTTGGCCTGGTTGGCCAAATATAAGGCTTGCAGTGTCCACTGTTGAATATCTTCACTGGTGATTTCACTCTCTCCCATTGAGCTGCATGCATTGTGGCTTTTTCCAGCTTTCTATCAGCTGTTTTACACAGATGAGGTTTTCAACTAAGCTCCAGCAGGATTTCTCGGTGACCTTGCAGCCCAAGTATGTGTTGTCTTCAGCAATAGGGTCTTAACCATCTATTCCTGGTGGGAATCCAAGAACCTTGGCAATGGCCTGTAATGTTTTGGGGTGTATCAATGACCTCCCTGGCCAACAACTCATTGGATGATATCCCATAGCTGGCACTGAAAAGTTTCAAGTAAAATCTTCTGCGTGTTTCATTGTCTAAAAAAGTAGGTTTCCATATGACTTATTTATGTTATCTTACATTTTGATTAGTCCTCCCTCCTCCTTTCCTTTACTTAATCTCTTCCCCTGACCTCACTTAGGCCATTTCACCACCATTAATTGATTCTTCTCCTTATGTATATACAATACTATCCTATCAAGTACCCCCTCCCTTTCTTTTCCATTTATATTCCCTTTCAAGCTTACTGGCCTCTGCTACCAAGTTTTATTCCTACTCACAAAGATGTCCAATCATATGTAGCTAGGATCCACATACGAAAGAGAACATGTGATGTTTGGCTTTCAGGGTCTGGGTTACCTCACAAGTATAATTTTTTCTAGATCCATCCATTTTTCCTGAATATTTCATAACTTCATTTTTCTTTACTGCTGAGTAGAACTCCATTGTATAAATGTGCCACATCTTCATTATTCACTCATCAGTTGAGGGACATCTAGGCTGGTTCCATTTTCTAGCTATTATTGATAGAGCAGCAATAAAAATGGTTGAGCAAGTATCTCTAAGGTAGTGAGATGAGTCCTGGAAGACATGCCTAGGAGTGGTATAGCTGTGTCATATGGTAAATCTATTTTTAGCTGTCTCAGTGTTGCAGTCCGGTTCGCACGGCTGGTAGAAATCACCCAACCAAGAGCAGCTTCTGGGAAAAAGAGATTTATTTTGGCTTACAGGCTTGAGGGGAAGCTCTACGATGGCAGGGGAAAACGATGGCATGAGCAGAGGGTGGACATAACCCCCTGGCCAACAGAAGGTGGACCACAGCAACAGGAGGGTGTGCCAAATACTGGCATGGGGAAACTGGCTATAAAGCCCATAAGCCCACCCCCAACAATACACTCCCTCCAGGAGGCATTAATTCCCAAATCTCCATCAGCTGGGAACCTAGCATTCACAACACCTAAGTTTATGGGGGACACCTGAATCAAACCACCACATTCCGCCCCTGGCCCCCATAAACTGATAATCATACATGATGTAAAATGCAATGCATTCATCTCATTTTAAAAGTCCCTATAGTTTTTATCAATCCCAAAGATGTTCATACATCCCCATAGTCCAAGATCTTTTAACTGAGCCATAATACCAAAACAACCTCAAAAAACCCATAATGGCACAGAATAAATATTCATACTGCAAAAGATGGCATTGGGCATAGCAAAGAAACATTCAACCAATACAAGATTTAAAACAACTAGGGAAAACATCAAACTCTGTAGCTTCAAGTACAGCAACCCTAGCCAGTGACAAATCTTCAAGTACCATAATTCTAACCAGCAACAAATCTCTGGCATTCCAATTCTGCCCCTCCAGCTAGGCTACTTACAGTCCTGGAAAACTTCATCGGGCGGGCAGCTCCTTGGCAGCCATCTCATGGTCCTGGCATCTCCACTGCAAGCTACAGTTCATCTTCATGGCCCCATGGGGTCTCTATGCAGGCAACCAGCAAACCTGCTTCACACTGCCCATGGCCATTTCCAAAACACAAGACCATATTGCAAACTCAATGACCCTCTTTCCAGCATTTCTTATACTCCACAATACCAGGTAGGGTGCCAATTTGTTAATCCAGGGGGAATAAAGCAGACTTTGAAGAACAGGACACTCCTTGAGCACTCATGCCCCTTCTAAAGAGTCTACATTCTTCTTGTTGCCCCAGCGCAGGTCAGCTAGCCCAGTCTCATAGGTTGTAATCTCAGTTGCAACTGAATGGGCAACAGTTTACCCAAAGATTTTTTTCTGTGCTATATCCCTCTGCTTATACCAATTCATTTCCACGCAAAGCAACCCTGCACAACTTCTCAGGACATGAGCAAAAGAGCAAGCTTCTCACACAAACTGCTAGCCCAGTCCAAGCAAAGCTCTTTCTCACCCTCATAAGCCAAACCTCACAGTCCATAGTTCTTACTGCCTTCAGGTCTTGCAGCTCAGACCAGAATAGTTCATCAAGCTGTACTTACAGCACTGCAAGGCATCTCTTAGGCCAAGGTTTCAACTCTTCCACATTCCTGTTGAAAATCAGCTACAAAAGGCTGAAGCCTCATAGTCAGGTGTCTAGCAGCAATCTCACTCCTCAGTACCACTTTACTGTTGCAGTCCGGTTCGCACTGCTGGTAGAAATCACCCAACCAAGAGCAGCTTCTGGGAAAAAGAGATTTATTTTGGCTTACAGGCTTGAGGGGAAGCTCCATGATGGCAGGGGAAAACGATGGCATGAGCAGAGGGTGGACATAACCCCCTGGCCAACAGAAGGTGGACCACAGCAACAGGAGGGTGTGCCCAACACTGGTATGGGGAAACTGGCTATAAAGCCCATAAGCCCACCCCCAACAATACACTCCCTCCAGGAGGCATTAATTCCCAAATATCCATCAGCTGGGAACCTAGCATTCACAACACCTAAGTTTATGGGGGACACCTGAATCAAACCACCACACTCAGGAACCTCCACAATGATTTCTACAATGGCTGGGCCAGATTTCATTCCCACCAGCAGTGTAGAAGGGTTCCTCTTCTTCTGCATCATTGCTGTGGGTCCCTGTATTATTGGGACCATGGTTCCCCAAAGGCATCCATGCATCCTTGGTGAGTGTGATGAAAGAACCACTTTCAGGAGGCAGTCACTGTGAACAGCTTGTGTATTTGTTAGGGAAATGGGTGTATAAGCAATTGAAAGCTGGAAGACAGTCCTAAGGGGATTGGTGGATTCAAACGTTGCTAGCCAATGCCTAGGGATGTTCATTCCAGCACATAGGGAGAGAGTCAGCTGTAGCACACAGGGAGAGTCAGGTGATCTACATAGTGGTGGGAAGAGGGTGACAGGTGGATGGGTTGTGTTAAGGCTGCTACCTGATAAGGAGTTTCCTGGGCAACTGGCCAAAGGTCACAGGGCTATGGGAAAAGCCTAAACTCAGGTGTGCGGGACTTGGAGAGGGAGTGGCCTCCTATAGCTCGGGGGTCCTTAGCCAACCCTGGCAGCTCAGGCCCATCTCCTGAAGGCTCCAGCCTGTGTCTGGCACTGCCTGACACCTTGCCAGCATTTATGGTCATTTGTTTTCATGATGGTAGCCAATCTGACAGGAGTTAACATGGAATCTCAATGTAGTTTTAATCTGCATTTCCCTTATGGCTAGGGATGTAGGACTTTTTTTTTTTAATTTTACATGCCATCTGTATTTCTTCTTTTGAGGACTCTCTATTTAGTTTCATAGACCGTTTTTAAATTTTGGGTGGTTTGATTTCTTATTTAGTTTTTTTGAGTTCTTTGTATATCCTAGATGTTAACCCTCTGACAGATGTATAGCTGGCAATGATTTTCTCCCATTCTGTAGGTTGCCTCTTTGCTCTATTCACATTGTCCTTTGCTGTACAAAAGCTTTGTAATTTCATGAGGTCCCAGCAGTTGATATGTGGTTTTATTGCCTGAGCAATTGGGGTTATAATCAGAAAGTCTTTGCCAAGACCAACATGTTAAAGGGTTTTCCCTACTTTTTCCTCTAGCAATTTCAAAGTTTCATGTCTGTTATTAAGGTCTTTGATCCATTTGTACCTAATTCTTGTGCATGGAGAGAAATAATGATTTATTTTCATCCTTCTACAGATACATATCCAATTTTCCCAGCACCACTTGCTGAAGAGGCTGTCTTTTTTCCAATGAGTATTTTTGGCATTTTTGTCAAAGATCAGATGGCTATATCTACCTGGACTTGCATATGGGTCCTCTATTCTGTTTCATTGATCTACATGCCTATTTTTGTGCCAGTACTGTGCTGTTTTTGTTACTATGGCTCTATAATATAGTTACAATCAGGTATGGTGGTACCACCAGCCATATTTTATTGTTTAAATTGTTTTAGATATTTGAGGTTTTTTTCTTTTCTTTTTTTGCTTCCACATAAATTTTTGGATTGTGTTTTCTATTTCCCTGAAGAATGCCATTGGATTTTGGATGGGGATTGCATGACATGTGTAGATTGCTTTTGGTATGATTGTCATTTTCACAATATTGATTGTTCCAATCCAGGAACAAGGGATGTCTTTCCATTTTCTTGTGTCTTGTGTAATTTGTCACTTGAGTGTTTTACATTTTTTTATGTTTATTTTAATTTACTTATTTGAGAGTTACAGAGAGAGAAAGAGGCAGATAAATAGTGAATGAGCACACCAGGGCCTCCTCCCACTGCAAATGAACTCCAGACACATGCGGCCCACTTGTGCATCTGGTTTACATGGGTCCTAGGGAATCGAGCCTTGAATGGAGGTCCTTAGCCTTCACAGGCATCTCTCCAGCCCTTGTTTGAATGTTTTAAAGTTTTTATTATAAAGATCCTTCACTTTCCTGGTTAGGTTTATTCCAAGGTACTTTATTTGTTTATTATATTTTTATTTATGATATTTTTGATGCAGTTGTGAATGGGAGTGATTATCTGATTTCATCCTCTGTGTATTTGTTGTTAGCATATAGGAAGGCTTCTGATTTCTGTGTGTTTATTTTGTATCCTGCTACATGGTTACAGGTTAACAGTTTGCTGATAGAGTCTTTAGGGTCTTTTCTGTATAAAATCATATCATCTGCAAATAATGGTAACTTGATCTCTTTCTTTCCAATTTGTATCCTTTTTTATATGTGTCTCTTGCCTTATTGATATGGCTAAGACTTCTAGTACTATATTAAATAAAAGTGGGGGCAATGGACATCCTTGTCTTTTTCTGATTTTAGTGGAAAAGCTTCAAGTTTTTCTCCACTTAGCATTATGTTGGCTGTAGGTTTGTCATAAATATCCTTTATTATGTTGAGCTATGTTCCTTCTATTCCCAGTCTCTGTTGGACTTTGATTATGAAGGGATGTTGGATTTTCTTAAATGCCTTTGAAAACATTTTTAACATATATTTTTATTTATTTACTTAGTAAAGAGAGAGAGAGAAAGAATGGGCATGCTAGGGCCTCTACCCAGTGCAAACGAACTCCAGATGCACGTGCCACCTTGCGCATCTGGCAAATGTAGGACCTGGAGAATCAAACCTGGATCCTTAGACTTCACAGGCTAGTGTCATAACCTCTAAGCCATCTTTCCAGCCCCTTAAATGCTTTTTATGCATCTAAGGAGATGATCATGTGATTTTTGTCCTCCAGTCCATTTATATAATATATTACATTTGTCCTTTTGCATATGTTGAACAATCTCTGCATCTCTGGGATAAAGCCTACTTGATTGGGATGAATGATCTTTCTGATATATTGTATTCTGTTTGCCAATATTTTGTTGAGAATTTTTGCATCTACATTCATGAGGGAGATTGGTCTGTAACTTTATTTATTTATTTTTGTTCTATCTTTGTCTGGTTTTGTTATCAAGGTGATGCTGGCTTCATAGAAGGAGTTTGATTCTCTTTTCCTCCTCTTATGATGGTCTTGTGTAGGTAGTGCCAGGCACTATGAGGTCATGGATATCCAGGCCATTTTATGTCTGGAGGGAGCACATTGTCAGGAGTCCTACCCTTCCTTTGGTTCTTAAATTCTTTCCACCACCTCTTCTGCATTAGATCCTGAGCCTTGGAAGGTGTGATCGAGATGTTACTTAGTACTCCAGTCACTTCTTTCCAGCACTATGATACCTTCTGAGTCATCCCAATGTCACTGCCATCTGAAAAGAGAAGATTCTTTACCCAAAGTGAGAGTAGCATTAATATAAGGGTATAAATATTAAGAGAAGTGATTACTAGGCAGTTTGATAAGCATAGTATATACCTTTTTCCAGACATCAGCAGATGTTACACCCGTAGGGCTCATGACTACCCCTGTTTTAAGTTTTCAGTATCAGGGATGTGTTTCCCCCCATGGAGCGGGCCTTCAGTCCAATTGGAGGGCCGTTGGTTTCCACCATGACAGATGTGCCACCATTGCACCCGTTGGCTCATTTGGGCTGGCTGGCCAATTATGAGGCTTGCAGTGTCCACTGTTGAGTATCTTCACTGTTGGTATCTTTTTCTACCATTGAACTACATGTAGGATGGCTTCTTCCAGCTTTCTGTCAGCTGGTCTACATGGAGGAGGTTATCAGCTCAGTTCTAGCAGGATTTCTCAGTGGCCTTGCAGCCCAAGTATGTGGTGTCTTCAGCAATAGGGTCTTACCATCTATTCCTGGTGCGAAACCAAGTGCTTTGGCAATGGCCTATAATGTTTTGAGGGCATCAGGAACCTCCCTGGCCAACAACTCACAGGAAGTAGTGTATTGTTTAATTTCCATGATTTTGAGTATGCTCTATAGCTTTTCTAGCTGTTGATTTGTAGTTTAATCCCATTGTGATCAGATAGAGTGCAAGGAATTATATCAGTTTTCTGGTATTTGTTAAGATTTTTTTGTGTCCTAATATGTTGTGTATTTTAGAGAATGCTCCATGTGCTGTTGAAAGAATATGTATTCTGTGGCATTTGGATGAAGTATCCTGTATATATCTGTTAGGTCCATTTATTTTATGACTCATTTAGTTCAGATGCATCTCTATTTTTTGCCAGGATGCTGTATCAATTGATGAGAGTTGGGTGTTGATGTCATCCACTAAACTGTGCTTTGTGTTATCTGTGACCTTAGTTCTAATAGCATTTGTTTGATGAAATTGGAAGTCCCTATGTTAGGTGCATATATGCTTAGGATTGTAATGTCCTCTTCTTGGAGATTTCCTTTAATCAATATATAGTGACCTTCCTTATCCTTCCTAACTAATGTTGGTCTGAAGTCTACCCTGTCAGATACTAGGATAGTGACTCCTATGTGTTTTCTAGGCCCATTTGCTTGAAACACCATTTTACAACCTATCACCCTAAGATAGTGTCCATCCTTTGTAGAAAGGGGAGTTTTTTGAAGGCAACAAATTGAAGCATACTTCTTTTTTTTTAAGGTTTTTTTTTTTTTTTTTTTTTTTTTGGTTTTTCGAGGTAGGGTTTCACTCTGGTCCAGGCTGACCTGGAATTAACTCTGTCATCTCAGGGTGGCCTTGAACTCATGGCAGTCCTCCTACCTCTGCTTCCCGAGTGCTGGGATTAAAGGCGTGCGCCACCACGCCCGGCTTTTTTTAAGGTTTTTAAAACATTTTTATTTATTTATTTTTTAAGAGAAAAATCTATATTTTATTTTAAAGATGTGACTGTGTGTTTACATTTTGGAAGAAAAGTGAATATGAAAATGAGTAAGACTCAAGAGTTCAAATTCTATCAAACTTACTCGCCTCATGCAATAATTGCTTTTCCCATTTCAGCTTGGTCCCAAGTTTTAATTATTTCCAGTAAGACTACACCTGTCAAAATAAACACTGAGCGCAATGGCTGGCCATGTCTAGAATGTGGCCACACCACTCTGGAATGACCGTACATGTATAACATTATCTGTCATTGTCTTTAAAACATTTATTTCCTAAATAAATAAAAATAAACAAAAAATTTTTTAAAAAGGAGAGATAGCTTAGCAGTTAAGCGCTTGCCTGTGAAGCCTGAGGACCCCGGTTGGAGACTTGATTCCCCAGGACCCATGTTAGCCAGATGTACAAGGGGGCACACGTGTCTGGAGTTCGTTTGCAGTGGCTGGAGTCCCTGGTGCGTCCATTCTCTCTATCTGCCTCTTTCGCTCTCTGTCTGTCGCTCTCAAATAAATAAACAACAGCAACAAAAATTTTTAAATATTTATTTCCAGAGCCAGGCCTGGTGGTGCATGCTTTTAATCCCAACACTCAGGAGGCAGAGGTAGGAGGATCGCCACAAGTTTGAGGCCACCCTGAGACTCCGTAGTGAATTCCAGGTCAGCCTGGGCTAGAGTGAGACCCTACCTCGAAAAACCAAAAAACAACAACAACAAATTTATTTCCAAGGAGAAAGGAGTGGAGATAGAATGGATGGACCAGGGCCTCTAGTCACTGCAAATGAACTCCAGATGCATGCACTAGTTTGTGCATCTGGCTTTATGTGGGTCCTGGGGAATTGAACCTGGGTCATTAGGCTTTACAAGCAAGTGCCTTAACCACCAAGCCATCTCTCCAGCCCTGCTGTTACTTCCTTTGTAAAAGCTTCTCACTCAGAGAATCTGGAGGCTCTACTCCAGAGCCCTGGCATGTGCAGCACAGCTGAGGGACCCACACTTCTGCAGGGGGAGATAGAAAAGGAACAGGGTCCTTCCAACTTCCTTTTTTTTTTTTTTTTTTTTTTTTGAGGTAGGGTCTCTCTTCAGACCAAGCTGACCTGGAAGTAACGATGTAGTCTCTGGGTGGCCTCGAACTTGTGGAGATCCCCCTGCCTCTGCCTCCTGAGTGCTGGGATTAAAGGCATACACCACCATGCCCGGCAAGCATACTGCTTTTTAACCCAGTCTGCAAGCCTATGTCTTTTTGTTGGGGCATTGAGGCCATTGATATTAAGAGTTATTCTTTTTTTTTTTTTTTTTTTTTGAGGTAGGGTCTCACTCTGGTCCAGGCTGACCTGGAATTAAGAGTTATTCTTGAATGGTTTGTGTTTATTTTTGCAATTTTTGTTTTCTTTTATTTCTTCTGGTTTTACCTTTGCTGTCTTGTCCTAACTAGTATTTGAGTATGGTTTGTTTTTTCCAGTTTCCTTATATGTGTGCTTTTCTTTCTCTTGAGCATGGAGGATCCTTTCAAGTATCTTCTGTAGAGCTGGTTTTATCTTCAAATATCTCTTTTGTCTGCTTTTGTTGTGGAATGTCCTTATTTCTCCATCTTTTTGAATGGATAGCTTTGCAGGATAATGTAACCTTGGTTGACAGTTGTTATCTTTCAGAACTTGGAATATATCATTCCAAATCTTTCTGGCTTTTAAAGTTTGTGTTGAGTAATCTGCTGTGATCCCGATAGGCTTGCCTTGTATATGACTTCATTTTTCTCTCTAACTGCTTTCAATATATTTTCTTTGGTTTGTGTGTTTGGTAGTTTAATTATAATATGGCGAGGAGAGGTTCTTTCCGGGTTTTGTCTGTTTGGTGTTCTAAAGGTTTCTTGTATCTGCATTGGCATCTCTTTCCCAATCTGGGAGAAGTTTTCTTCTGTGATTTTATTGAAAACATCTACTATGCCTTTGGAGTGAAATTTTTCTCCTCTACTATACCCTGAATTCTTATGTTTGTTCTTTTCCTACTGTCCCAGATATCTTGAAATTCTTAATCATACTTTCCTATTAGTTTTTCTCTTTGTTGGAGTGTTTTAGATCTGCTACTTGGTCTTCTAGTTTAGACATTCTGTTTTCTCTTTTGTCCATTCTTCTGATGAGGTTTTCTACAGATTTTTTTTTTTATTTGACCGCCCTTTGCATTGCTATAATTTATCACTATTTTTCTTTATTATATCTGTTTCCTCATTTATGTCTTATATTGACCTCTTTATTTCATTAAATTGGTTTCCTGTGTCATCTTTTATTCCTATGATTTCCCCTTTGGTGTCTTTGAACATGTTTATAATCATTCTTTTGAAATCTTTCCCAGGCATTTCCTCTACATCAGTCTCAGTGGAGGTCATTTCTGATGTATTTATACTTTCTGTTGGATTTACATTGTCTTAATTTTTAGTGTTTTTTGTATTATAATGTAGACAATTTTGCATCCTGGATTAATTTAATGTTTGGGTTTTCTATTTATCTGCAGTACTATAAGATGTATCAATCAACGTGATGTTATATATCTTCCGGGTAGGAGCTTAAGGTGCTAGATGTGGCTCTGAAGACTCTCAGAGTAACTATAAAAGTGATGCTAGGTGTTGGGTTTGCCTGCTATGAGAATATTCAAATAGGCTGGGTAGAACAAAATACAGGCAAATTCTAAAATTTAACTAAATAATGTACACATTTAATGAAAAACAGCAAGAGTATTTATGCAAGAGTAGGTATTATGACAAACATATCCTCTAATAACATCAAAGTCCCTAAGGATGTGCGTTGCCTCACAACCTTAATCCTGTCAACTAGGAGGCTGAGATTTCCAGTCTGTAGTGGGTTGCAAGGTCAGCTTGTGACCGAGTGAGTCTTTTCCCCAATGAATGACAGAAGAGGAGACAAAGGCACTGTAAATCAGGAAGCAACAAATGACAAGCCCAAAATATAGTTTATTTCAGAATGGTAAATCTGATCATCCATCAGATTTAACATACAATTTACCCTGACATGGAAGGTGCAATTAGAGCTTCTGATGCAAGCCTATTTACCAGGCTTTTTTGGTGGGTACTGACATGGTGTAATCCTAGTTATCTTTTTGGATGGCTTTGGTCTTAGTTATGTTGCATGCCTGCTTGGGTCCTGCTTTGCTGTGCTGTGGGCTCAAATATGCTGGGTCACTGCTCTGATCTCCTGTGCCTTGTGCTGGGTAGGTGAGTTCCCTTCTCCAGGTCTCTGATACTTGCTGGAGCTTGCAGTGGTACTGGTGGTAGGGGAGGCTGTGGATGGTGGCTAACGTTCTCCTGCTGGTCTTTGTGATCCTCTTCCTCGTGAGCCACTTTGATCCTTTCACGTTTCTTGAGCTTGCGAGAATGCTGGTGTGAGAGGAAAATCTCACTTGCCTGGCAGCCATGCGGACCTGGTACCACCACTGCTGGAGCCGCTTCTGCCTGCTTATGTGGCCCTAGATGCTCTGGATCTCTTCTACTTCTTTGCTGTAGTTGATAATTTCTTATACACCTTCACTTTTTAGAAGAAGAGTGTACTTTTGTTAATTTCTTCCTTGCTTTTTCCCTTTTTCTCTCCTAGGATGCTGGTTATCCCCATATGGATTGTGGGGGTAGCCATCAATTATGGGGAAGGGGCAATGTCTTTGTGTGTAATGTCCCAACTTGTGGCTCTAAAAATCTCTCTGCCACCTCTTCTGCAAATTTACCTGAACTAAGTTGGGTTCCTTTTAGGTCTACTTCAGTGACAGGCTCTTGGGAGCCTCTGTGTTTCTGGATGTCTGATTTGGTAGGAGATGAGATCCATTTTTGTGGAGGCCTGTGGGGTGGCATCTCATAGTTCTCTTTGAGCCTCAATCCCTAACTGAAACTACCTAAACAACAAGATACCTTTCTCCTATCCTCCTTCAATAGGAACCAGGGAGAAGCCTAGCTGAAAGACTGAAGACAGAAGGGAATTGTTCCCCTTGTCCTCCTGAAAAGGGGAGGGGAGATGGAGAGAATCTCCTTCATAGAAAAATTTCCAGGTGCCTCTGAGAAGGCACACACTCCTGTGGAAAGCAAAGCAGGAGAGCCCAAGCCACAGGATCCTTTCACATTCACATAGGGTGTTGATAAAAACTGAGAATGTAAAGGATTCAGGGTTTAAAGAGTGATCACACATGTAAGAAAGCATGTAACAAAGTGAGAAAGCACTCAAAAATAGACAAAAAGGTACCTGGACAAGAAGAAATCCAGCCTTCTCAGCCAGGCTAGGAACAGGAAGCGCTTACCAAAGCCAGGACAAGGACCAATAGGCACCAGGAGAATGAATAGCCAAAAGATTTACACACACATGCCAGGCCCTTTTATGGATTAAACATCCAATTAAGTTGAGCCTCATCATCAGACTCAGGTGTAAGGGAAAGACCTGGTTGGTTGGGGAACTCAAGGACCTGCCTTAGGAGGGACCAGCTCACCCAGGCGTGCCAGGTCTGGCAAAGGTTGAAGCTTCAGCAGGAATCTGTTGCTGAGGAATTTCTTGCAGCCATCTTTTAAAATATTTTTTGTTGTTGTTGTTTATTTATTTGTTTGAGAGCAACAGACAAGAGAGAAAGAGGCAGATAGAGAGAGAGAGAGAAAAAAAAATGGGCGTGCCAGGGCCTCCAGCCACTGCAAACGAACTCCAGACGTGTGTGTTCCCTCGTACATCTGGCTAATGTGGGTCCTGGGGAATGGAGCCTTGAACCGGGGTCCTTAGGCTTCATAGGCAAGTGCTTAACTGCTAAGCCATTTCTCCAGCCCAGCTTGCAGCCATCTTTAGTAGACTGGACCAGATACAGGTTCTAGTCATGCCAGAGCAGGCAAGGTTCTCTTTGGACCTTTGTCCCTACTGACTGCCTATTAAAAAAAAAAAAAATTGGGGCTGGAGTTTGTTTGTGGTGGCTGGAGGCTCTGTTGTGCCTGTTCTCTGTCTCTCTGTCAAATAAATAAAATATTTTTAAAGGGTTGGAGAGATGGCTTAACAGTTAAGGTACTTGCCTGCAAAGCCAAAGGACTCTGGTTTGATTCCCCAGGACCCACATAAGCCAGATGTACAAGGAGAGAGAGAGAGAGAGGGAGAGAGAATGAGAATGGGCACACCAGGGCATCTAGCCATGGCAAAGAATTCCAGATGCATGTGTCCCTTGTGTATCTGGCTTACATGGGTCCTGGGGATTCAAACCTGGGTCCTTTGGCTTTGCAGGCAAACACCTTAGCCACTAAGCCATTTCTCCAACCCTAAGAAATTAAAAATCCATCTTTCTCCTGTTTTTGCTCCACTCCCACTTTCCTTTCTCTTTTTTCTCCTCCTTACTCTTTGCCCTTTTTCCTTTGTCTTTTCCCCTCTCTTATCTATTCTGTCTCCACAATATTCTCCTTCCTTCCTTCTCCATAGTATCTTGCTTTATGCCATAGGCTAGCATTAAACTTCTTGTCCTTTTGCCCCATACTCCAAAGTGCTGAAATTAGAGTCTTACTTACGCAACATGCTTTAAAATTTGTTTTTTCCCAAAGTAGAGTCTCACTCTAGTCCAGGCTGATCTAGAACTCATTCAGTAGTCCCAGGCTGGCCTGAAACTCACAGAGATCCTCCTACCTCTGCCTCCTGAGGGCTGGGATTAAAGGTGTGCATCACCACACCCTTATCTTTTAATTGTGTAAAAGTTCTTAAACTTTTTCCATGTGCATACTATTTTGACCTTAATAGGATTGAGAGCAATTGAACTTTTTTTTTTAAATGAGAGAGAGAGAGAAAGAGAGAGAGAGAGAAAAGAGAGAATTGGTCCCAGGACCTCTGTCCACTGCAATTGAACTCCAAACATGTGTGCCACCTTGTGTGTATGTGTGACCTTGTATCACATCTGGCTTGCATGGGATCTGGGGAGTCAAACATGGGTCCTTAGGTTTTGCAGGCAAGTGTCTTAACTGCTAAGCCATCTCTTCAGCCCACAATTGGATTTTTAACTTTTCCTTAATTTCTTTTTTCCATGACCCTTGTACAAAATCGAACATGAAATTGTTGAGAGGCTGAAATCAATATACTAAATGCAGGAATGGAGATGGCTTGGCAGTTGAGGAGCATGCCTGCAAAGCCAAAAGATGCAGGTTTGATTCCCCAGTACCCACGTAAGTCCAATGCACAAGGTGACACATGTATCTAGAGTTCATTTGCTGTGGCCTAGAGGCCCTGGTGCACCCATTCTCTATCTCTATCTGGCTCTTTCTCTCTTTATCTTTCTAATAAATAAATAAATATTAAAAATATACTAAATGTAATTTAGTTTTTTATTGTTATTGTTTTATAACATAAAAACCCATGTTTTATTTTTTGATATTAATTTTTTATTCATTGTCATTTGACCTATCTCCTCTTTCATGTACCCCTCATTAGGACTCATCATCATCTCGAGACCTGGTTATCAGTCATGTCTTTGTGTGAAGACATGCTGCTTTGTAATTATCGGAAGTGTCGAATCAAACTCTCTGGTTATGCGTGGGTCACTGCTTGCTCTCACATCTTTTGTGATCAGCATGGCAGTGGTGAATTTAGTCGTTCACCAGCTATCTGCCCTGCCTGCAATAGTACCCTTTCTGGGAAGCTAGATATTGTTCGCACAGAACTCAGTCCATCAGAGGAGTATAAAGCTATGGTATTAGCAGGACTGCGACCAGAGATTGTGTTGGACATTAGTTCCCGAGCACTGGCCTTCTGGACATATCAGGTTAGTGCTCAGCCTTGTGCTTGCTAGGCAAATACTCTACCATTGCGCTAAATTTCCAACCCTATTATGTAGGATTTCCTATTATTTTTTGGTGCAAAAATAAAGTAATACCACACCAGTTGAAGTTGGTAGGGTGGGACTAGGCATGGTAGCACATACCTTTAGTCCAAGCACTTGGGAGGCAGAGATAAAAGGATGGCCATGAGTTCAAGCCCAGTTTGGGACTACATAGTGAATTCCAGGTCAGCCTGAGCTAGAGTGAGACCATGAGTTTAAGGCCAGTCTGGGGTTACAGAGTGAGTTCCAGGCAAGCCTGACTAGAGTGAGAATCTACCTGAGAACACACACATACACAAAACAACAATTAAATTCAACAACAAAAAAATGATTTAAAAAATAGGGGAAAAGTGCAGGGAGTGGTGGCACACACCTTTAATTCCAGGACTAGGGAAGCAGAGGTAGGAGGATTGCTATGAGTTTGAATCCAGCCTTGGACTCCAGTGAGTCAGCCTGGGCTAGTGTGAGATCCTACCTTAGGGGGAAAATAAAAGCAAGTAATTAATTCTCTTTATAAAACACTACAATTCTCCAGTACCCATAAAAAGCCAGATGCAAAAAGTGGCACATATCTCTGGAGTTTGTTCGTAGCAAATGGAGGCCCTGGCTCACTCATTCTCCCTGTCTTTCTTCTGTCTCTCTGCTTGCAAATTAATAAATAAATATTAAAAATTCTCCCTCCCTCCCCTCTCTGTCTTTCTCACTCTCTCTTTCTGTGTGCCTCTCTCAAATAATTTTTTTTCTTTTTTTTTAAATTTATTTATTTGAGAGCGACAGACACAGAGAGAAAGACAGATAGAGGGAAAGAGAGAGAGAATGGGCATGCCAGGGCTTCCAGCCTCTGCAAACGAACTCCAGACACGTGCGCCCCCTTGTGCATCTGGCTAACGTGGGACCTGGGGAGCCAAGCCTCGAACCAGGGTCCTTAGGCTTCACAGGCAAGCGCTTAACTGCTAAGCCATCTCTCCAGCCCACAAATAATATTTTTTTAAAAAATAATTTTTTTGGTTTTTTTACATAGGATTTGGGGATTGAACTCTGGCACTCCAGCTTGTGCAATAAGTACTTATCTACTGAGCCACCAGCCTGAGGTTTCTGATTTTAGTAAAGTCTTATAAATTATTATCTTTTAGCTGGGCATGGTGGTACATGCCTTTAATCTCAACACTCAGGAAGCAGAGGTAGGAGTATCACCATGAGCTTGAGGTCACCCTGTGACTACATAGTGAATTCCAGGTCAACCTGAGCTAGAGTACGACCCTATCTCAAAAATCCAAAAAGAAAAAAATATTATTTGAGAGAGAGAGAGTGAGAGAGAGAGAAAATCGAGTGCCAAGGCCTCTAGCCACTGCAAACAAACTCCAGATGCATGCACCCCTTGTGCATCTGGCTTATGTGGGTCCTGGGGAATCAAATCTGGGTCCTTTGGCTTTGCAGCAAGTGCCTTAACTGCTAAGCCATCTCTCCAGCTCTAAATTATTATTATTTTAAAAATATTTTTATTATGAGAGACAGATGGAGAAAGAGAGGGAGAAAGAAAGAGGAAGAGGGAGGGGGAATATGTGTGCCCCAGTGCCTCCTGCCACTGCAAGTGTACTTCAGAAGCATGTGCCACTTTCTGCATCTGGCTTTATGTAGGCACTGGGGAATCAAAACTGGGTCACCAGCCTTTTGCAAGTGTCTAACTGCTGAGCCATCTCTTCAGCCCATTATAAATTATTTTTTATGTTCTTTTTTTTTTTTTTTTTTTTGAGATAGGGTCTTGCTCTAGCCCAAGCTGACCTAAAATTCACTATGTAGTCTCAGGCTAGCCTCAAACTTACAGAAATTCTCCCACCTCATCCTCTTGAGTACTGGCATTAAAGGTGTGTACCACCATGTCCAGCATAATTTTTTTTTGTTTTTTGTTTTTTCGAGGTAGGGTCTCACTCTAGCCAGGCTGACGTGGAATTCACTATGGAGTCTCAGGGTGGCCTCGATCTCACTGCAATCCTACCTCTGCCTCCTGATTGCTGGGATTAAAGGCGTGTGCCACTATGCCCAGCTTAAGCATAATTTTTTTTATTTTTTAATTTTTTTAAGCATAATTTTTTAAATAAATAATTTAAAAATATTTATTTGAGAGAGGGAGGGAGAGAGAGAGAGAAGAGGCAGTGAGTGAGAGAGGAGAAAGAATGGCTGAGCCAGGGCCTCCAGCCATTGCAGGTGAACTCCAGATGCATGCTCCACCTTGTACATCTGGCTTATGTGGGTATTAGGGAATCAAACTTGGATCCTTAGGCTTCGCAGACAAGTGCTTTAATTGCTAAATAATCTGTCTAACCCAAATTATTTTTTTATGAATGGAAGCTTTGGTGTTGTCTATAAAGCCACTACCAAATTCAAGTTCATCTAGATATTCCCTTATTTTTATCTCTTGGGAGCTTTACAGATTTTCATTTTACATTAGATTTGTTATTCATTTTGAATTAATGTTTTGAAGGGCATAAAGTTTGTGTCTACATTCATTGGGGCTTGTCGCTTATCTTTTTTTCAAATATTTTCTTTTTATTTATTTATTTGGGATACAGAGAGAGAAAAGGAGAGAGAGAGAGAGACAGACAGACAGACAGATAGAATGGGTACACCAGTGCCTGTCACCACTGCAAACTCCTGACACTTGTGCCCCCATGTGGGCACTGGGGAATTGAACCTGGGCCCTTAGGCTTCATAGGCAAGTGCCTTAACCACTATGCCATCTCTCTAGCCCTTATCGCTTATCTTGACTAAAAGAAAGACTGAAGGCTTGAGGGCTCTTGCAAGGCTGCCACTGGCCTACACGACTGCTTGCTCAGGACCAGCTTGGCCCTAATTGTTTTTAAAAATTACTTGTCTGCTCCCAACCCCAACAAAGATTGACTGCTATTTTCACTACTCATAATCCACAACCCTTTGTGAATACCAGCAATTCCACCCAGGAGGGTCCTCCCTCATCAGGAGGAGGGAAATGGTACTAACAAATGATAGGCCCATACAAAGTTGTCTTTTGAGATTTTCATACATATAACATTTTGATTATATATGTACCCCAGATCTCCCTCCCTTAACCTCCTCAGTCTCACTGTACTTCTTTTTTTCTCATCACTTCCAGTGGCTATGATGTGAAAGAGAAAGATTTTTCCTTCCCTGGCAGCTGTAACTTTTCATTAACTCATTAGGGAGATGAGTGGCCTACCAGGCTCCTCCCCTATCCATAACAGTGTTTTCTGAACCCATCATGTACAGGTTTTGTGCAGATAACCA
Source organism: Jaculus jaculus (assembly GCF_020740685.1). Lineage (NCBI taxonomy): Eukaryota > Metazoa > Chordata > Mammalia > Rodentia > Dipodidae > Jaculus > Jaculus jaculus. Next base: position 70,649,828 of record NC_059109.1, on the reverse strand, counting down.
CCAATTGTGTGGTTCCATGCTCTCAGTGTTCTCTGAACCCTGGAAGGAATGATGTGTATGGGCTATATAGAGCCAAACACTCAAAAATCACTTCAGCACTTGATCCCTTATAATTCTTTTTTTTTAAAGTTAATTAATTAATTCATTGAAAATTTTCATTTATTTATTGGAGAGAGAGAGAGACAAAATGGGTACAACAAGAGCCTCTAGCCACTGCAAACAAATTCCAGAAACATGTGCCACCTTGTGCATCTGGCATGGGTCCTGCAGAATTGAACCTGGGTCCTTTGGCTTTGCAGGCAAGCACCTTAATTGCTAAGCCATCTCTCTAGCCCTCACCCCACTTTGTTTTTTGTTTTTGTGAGGTAGGGTCTTCTCTAGTCCAGGCTGACCTGGAACTCACTATGTAGCTTGGCCTCTAAGTCACAGCAATCCTCCTGCCTCATCCTCCCAAGTGCTGGGATTAAAGGTGTGTACCATCATACTCAGCCAAATATATATTTGTTCAAAAAGCTGCTGAGGTGGGGGGCTCGGTGTGGTGGCTGCAAGCTGCAATCCCAGCACTTGGGAGGCAGAGGTAGGAGGATTGCCGTGAGTTGAAGGCCACCCTGAGACTACATAGTGAATTTCAGGTTAGCTTGAGCTAGAGTGAGACTCTACCTCGAAAAGCCAAAAAAAAAAAAAAAAAAAAAAAAAAAAGCTTTTTGGGGGCTAGAGATATGACTTACAGCTAAGGCACTGCCCGCAAAGCCTAAGGGCCTAGGTTATACTCCCCAGAACCCAAATAAACCAGATGCATATAGTGGCACATGTGTGTGGAATTTGTTTACAGTGGCTAGAGGCCCTAGTGTGCCCCCCCTTTCATAAATAAGACAAATAAAATAATAAAAATAGCTTTCATGACTGAAGCTGAGTACTTGTATTTATATATATATAAATATATATTTATATATATAAATACTATATATATATATATATATGTATATATATATATATATATATATATATATATATATATATATAGTATATTTTTTTGTGTGTGTGTGTTTTGAAGTAGGATCTCACTCTAGCCCAGGCTGACCAGGAATTCACTATGTAGTTTAAGCATGACCTTGAACCTACCTCTACCTCACCAGTGCTAGGATTAAAGACATGTGCTACCATGCCTGGCTACCTCCTTTTTTAAAAATTTTATTTATTTATTTGCAAGTAGAGAGAGATCGAAGAGGGAAGAGAATGGATGCGCTAGGGCCTCTAGCCACTGCAAACAACCTCCAGATTGATGTGCCATTTGGTGCATCTGGCTTCATGTGGGTTCTGAGGAATTGCACTCCAGTCATTAGGCTTTGCAGGCAAATGTCTTAACTTCTGAGCTATCTCTCCAGCCCCTTAAAACCCTTTTGTTGGGACAGGTACATCAGGAACGTCTCTACCAAGAATATAATTTCACTAAGGCTGAGAGCCGTCTGAAACAGATGGAGAAGATATACACTCAGCAAATACAAAGCAAGGATGTAGAATTGACCTCTATGAAAGGGGAGATTACTTCTATGAAGAAAGTGCTAGAAGAATACAAGAAAAAGTTTAGTGACATCTCTGAGAAACTTATGGAGCGCAATCGCCAGTATCAAAAGCTCCAAGGCCTCTATGATAGCCTTAGACTACGAAATCTCACTATTGCTAACCAAGAAAATACATTTGAACCATCTATGATTGCACAGTCTGGTGTCTTTGGATTTCCATTAGGTAAGAAAGGACACGCAACATCAAATATTCTTTTTTTAAATTTTTTTGTTTACTTTATTTATTTATTTGAGAGCAACAGAGAGAAAGAGGCAAAGACAGAGAGAGAGAGAGAGAGAGAGAGAGAATGGGTGTGCCAGGGCCTCCAGCCACTGCAAACGAAATCCAGATGTGGGCATCCCCTTGTGTATCTGGTTAACGAGGGGCCTGGGGAATTGAGCCTTGAACCGGGATCCTTAGGCTTCACAGGCAAGTGCTTAACTGCTAAGCCATCTCTCTAGCCCCAAATACTCTTGTTAAAATTTATTTATTTATTTGACAGAGAAAGAGGGAGAGAGAGAGAATGGGTGTGCCAGGGCTTCCAGCTACAGCAAACCAACTCCAGACGTGTGCGCCCCCTTGTGCATCTGGCCAATGTGGGTCCTGGGGAATCGAACCTGGGTCCTTTGACTTTGCAGGCAAAAGCCTTAACTGCTAAGCCATCCCTCCAGCCCTAAATATTCTTATTTTTTGTATGTGTATGATGCATGTGTGTGTGTACACACATGTTCATGTGTGAGTATAGGAGCGTGTGTGTAGCACAACATGCTTGTGTAGGTCAGACAACAATTTTCAGTTTTCAGTCCTCATCGTTCACAGTACTTGAGGCAGTGTCTTTCACTATTTCCTGCTTCATTGTGTGAGCCTGTTGGTCCACAGCCCTGGCTGATTCTTCTTTCTCTGCCGCTGTAGGTGTATTAAGATTACAGGTGTTTTTTTACAGTGTTCAACTTTTACATGGGTTCTGAGGATCCAAATGTGGGTCTTACTGACTTAGTTTTTGCATATCTCCAAGCAGTCCTAGGAGACTCCGAGGGTTTAGAGAGATTCTCCTATCTCAGCCTTCCTAGTGCTGTGATTAAAGGCTTATGCCACCATGCCCATAAGTGTTCAATTAAAACATATGTATTTATTTGAAAGCAGAAAGAGACAAAGACAGTGGGTGTACCAGGGCTTCCAGTTGCTGCAAATGAATTCCAGACACATGTAACACCTTGTGCATCTGGCTTTATGTGGGCACTGGGGAATTGAACCTGGATCCTTAGGCTTTATAGGCAAGTGCCTTAACTGCTGAGCAATCTCTTCAGCCCCTCATTATGCAGTTAAAAATATTTTATATATTTATTTGCAAGCAGAGCGATAGGGAGATAGAGAGAATAGGCCTGTCAAGGTCTCCAGCTGCTGCAAACTCACTCCAGATACATGTGTCACTCTGTGCATCTGGCTTTAAGTGAGTACTGTGGAATCAAACCTGGGTCATTAGGTTTTGCAGGTAAGCACCTTAACTGCTGAGCAATCTTTCCAGTCCCAATATTCAGTTTTTGATATTTATTATAGGCAGAAGAAAGGTTCAATACTAGGAAATGATGTAGAATAGGAATGAGGTCATTTAATGAGGGTTATCAGATGTAAGAATTAAAACAAAGTTTCTAAGTTACTTGCACACTGTAGTTTAGTCAAAAAATTCTAAACAATTATTGTTGATTTTTAAAAAATATATTTTATTTACTTATTTATTTGAGAGAAAGAGAGAGAGAAGAGAGAGAGAATGGGCACACCAGGGCCTCTAGCCACTGCAGATGAACTCCAGATACATGTGCCATCCTGTGTATCTGGCTTCCCTGGGTCCTGGAGAATTGAACCAGGATCCTTTGGCTTTGCAGGCACATGCCTTAACCACTAAGCCATCTCTCCAGCCCCAATTGTTGATTTTTTTTTGTCACTGTCCACATTTATCTTTTTTTCCTTAATACAACTTCCTTTTGTTCCCTTTGCCTTCATACCTCTGTTAGCTTGAAACAGATACAGTCAGCATTTTCCTGTATTTACCTCTTTCTGAAGTCTGTAAAAGTCAAGGGAGGTCCCAAGAGAATTGTCAAATGTTCATTTAATCAGATTTGTTGTTTTATTTTTGTTAAGGAGATACTGGATCAGGGTGTATGCTGATATTTTATGGTTCTCACGCAATTTTAGAGTGTGTACTACAATGTTTTAAATAATATAATAATATTCTTTCTTTTTATTTCTTTTGGGGGGGGGTTCGAGATAGAGTCTTGATCTAAATTTACTATATTGTCCCATGGTGGCTTTGAACTCATGACAATCCTCTTACCTCTGTCACCCTAATGCCACCACACCCTGCCCTTAAAAATATTCTTCAGCCAGACAGGTATGGTGGTGCATGCCTGGAATCCCAGCAGCCAAAAGGCAGTCAGAAGGATCTCAAGTTTGAGGCCATTGCGGGGGGGGGGGGGGGTTCTAGTTCCACCAAAGTTGCATTTCACTTTTACTTACCTCTGGTGATGGAGAGATGGCTATACTTGGGAATGTATCACAGAAGTTACAGAATATTCTGTGCTGAAGGGCTAAGGGCATAAGTGACATAGTCTCTTTATATAGTATTGGGTTTGTATTATTCATCTTGTAGGAACTGAGTTTTCTTAAATTTTATTTTGATATCTGTTTCATAGGAGTTGGGTTCTGTTGACATATTTATAGAATAGAATGGCTGCTGTCTTTTTGTTCCTAAAGATGTATTGGGAAATAAATGCTTATGCTCTTTGCTATTGTTTTTCTCTAGGAAACAACTCTAAGTTTCCTTTGGCTGATACACCCGCTCAAAACCGATCCGGTGGAGATGAAGATTTTCAGTTCAGACCATTTTTTGTAGGTTCTCCCACTGCACCAGAACCCAGTAAAAGTTTTTTTAGTTTTGCCTCTCAGAGTCATGAATTAGAACAGCAGCAAGTTTCCAGCAGGGCCTTCAAAGTAAAAAGAATTTAGCTCACCTAATGTTTACAGAATGATTTTCTGCTGCCATTGATTACATTTGTCAAATAATACTTCTCCTAGGTAGGAGTCACCAACTCCCTGTGCTAGTGAGTCATTAATGTTGTTTTCACATTGTTGACTGATAAGAAGTTGATTGGCCATAGAATGGTGGGTGGTTTTAGTGCCTGGGTTCTTTTATTTAAAGTATGAGCTTTAATTAATCTTAATTTCCATGTTTACTGTTGGATTTTCATCACTGGTGAAAAGGTCACAATATTATTGTCTGTTTCACAGGTAACTGTTTCAGGCCATTTTGTGTGTTTATGCTTATGTATGTAAGCACCAGTTTTATATAACTACATGTAACTTTTCATTCTGGTATTTATGCATGTATGGATATGGATGTGACATTGCTATTTTTTCTGTATTTGCCAGTATATATTTATGTAAAAATTATGGTCTTGGAAAAGGATGGTTTATATGCAGCTTTTTATTTGGGTGTATTATTTGTATGTATTTATGTGTTTGTTGGGAGGGGTCCCGTGTCAGGAAACACACAGCAATAAATAATTGATATTGATAAAGTTATTTTATAAAGTTGACTTACTTGATATTTATTTTAGAATAAAATTGCTTCTTTGCCTTTATTAATTGTTGACTTTAGATTATTTAAGAATGTACTCCTAATTCCTGGATCGCCTGCTCCAGAGGCTGTACCTGTGGAAAGGTAGCAAGACTGGAGGTGATTAAACCACCCCTTGCACTTCAGCCAAGCCACAGCTGAAACCACAGAGGAACTGGGGAGACAAGCATAAGTGCTGCTTCCATGATGAACCTGATAATCAGCACCAGGTTATAGGAGACAGACACTGAGGATACTCAACACTTACCAAAGCAGAGATCCAGAGGCTCCTAAGAGCTCATCACTGAAATAGACTTAACACTCACCCACCAAGGCTCAGAGAATTTTGTAGAAGAGGAGGCAGAAAGATTGTAAGAGCCACAGGTTAAGACATCATGCTCAGAAGCATTCCGTCCCCCTAAAAATAACTGCTGCTCCCACAATGCATAAAACTACAACCCCATGGGTAATACCTGCAACCCCACTGAGGAGTATCCCCAACAGAATGGGGGCAGGGGCAAGGGAAATGAAGGTACCAACACATGATGCATCCATATGAAATATGTTGTTAATAATAATTTTTAAAAAAGGAAAAAAAGGAATACAGACATTTAAAAAAATGAATGCACTTGGCTTAGCAGTTAAAGCACTTGCCTGTGAAGCCTAAGGACCCACGTTCAACTTCCCAGATCCCACGTAAGCCAGACGCACAAGGTGACGTATATGCAAGGTCATACATGTGCACAAGGTCATGCGTGTCTCTGGAGTTTGATTACAGTGGCTGGAGGCCCGCACACCAATTCTCTCTTTTGCTTTTACTCTCCCGTTAAAAAAAGGCCAGTCTGCTGGGCTTGGCTTAAAAAAAAAGAAGAATGTACTTCTGGGCTGGGGAGATGGCTCAATGGTTAAAGGAGCTTGCTTGCAAAGCTTGATGGCCTGGGTTCAATTCGCCAGAGTCCACATAAAGCTAGATGCATAATGTGGCACATGCATCTGGAGTTTGTTTACAGTGGCAAGAGGTCCTGGTGTGTGTCCTTTCTCATTCTCTCCTTACAAATAAATAAAGAAATAAAGAAGGTACTTCTATTACAGAAAACTTACCAACATGTTATTGTCATGAGATAATATTAATTAAAATAATTGTTAAATAATAATAAAATCTTGGGGCTGGAGAGATGGCTTAGCGGTTAAGTGCTTGCCTGTGAAGCCTAAGGACCCCAGTTCGAGGCTCGGTTCCCCAGGTCCCACGTTAGCCAGATGCACAAGGGGGCGCATGCGTCTGGAGTTCCTTTGCAGAGGCTGGAAGCACTGGCGCGCCCATTCTCTCTCTCTCTCTCTCCCTCTATCTGTCTTTCTCTCTGTGTCTGTCGCTCTCAAATAAATAAATAAAAATTTTAAAAAAAAAGATTACTTTAATAATAAAATTTTGGGGGCTGTGGAGATTGCTTAGTGGTTATAACACTTGCCTGCAAAGTCAAAGAACCCAGGTTTGATTCCTCAGGACCCACGTAAGGCAGATGCACAAGGTGGTGCATCTGGAATTTGTTTGCAGCAGCTGAAGGCCTTGATGTGCTCATTCTTTCTCTCTTTCTCTCCCTCCCTCTCTCTCTCTCAAATAAATGAATATAAGTAAATAATAAAAATAAAATTATTATATATATTAAGTTCCTCATTCACTTTATTAAATAGTATTTCTATTGCATGAGTAAATTAAGCTTACCTACAATGCTAATTATTATTATTATATTTTTTTGAGGTAAGGTCTTACTCTAGCTTAGGCTAACCTGGAATTTACTATTTAGTCTCAGGGTGGCCTCAAATTCAAGGTGATCCTCCTTTCTCTGCCTCCCAAGTGCTGGGATTAAAGGCACACACCACCATGCCAGGCTGTCAGTGCTCAAATTATTTAGCATGTAGGACAAAGAAAGGAACTTGAACAATAATTTCAGTAACTATGGTCTATTAGAGTAAAGACTTAAAATCATACTAGCTGGAGAAGCAAAGTATCTGGGTTCTTATTGGTTTCTCCCCCACATATTGAGATTGAGGTAACCTTTCTAGGCTCTGTTTTCTAAAACTGTAAGATGAGAGACTGAATTAATTTATTTTACAGCCTTTTCTGACTCTTAAGATATTATGACTGACATTGCTTTGGGCAGAATTACAGAATCATCTTAATTGCCAAATATTGTTTAGGTAATAAAGTTATACTGAAATCATGTGAGGAATTTTTATATTTAATTACTGTTGAAAGGCATATGCACTTTTGCTTTATGTAATTAAACAATAAGCAAGCAAGTAATGCTTCTTCTTCTGTTTTATTTTTTCATTTGTTGAGACAAGGTCTGATAGCCTAGGATGATTATAAACTACTGCCTCCACTTCCCACTGCAAATGAACTCCAGATACATGTATCACTTTGTGCATCTAGCTTTGGGGTGTGCACTGGGGAATTGAACCTGGACTGTCAGGCCTTTCAAGCAAGCACCTTTAACTGCTGAGCTAGCTCTCTAGCCTTGATTTATTTTAAAGTATCCATCCCTATTTCATAGCTAATGAAATACATTTTATGGATAATGGTGTAAAATAAAAAATACTTTCTTCCACTATACAGTTTTACATTTTGTTAGATAAGCTTTTGCAGAAATGATACCTGTCTTGAATATTTTGTTTCTTTCTATGTCGAGAGGACCAGTTTGATATGCAAGCAAGCTATTAAAACTAAGGAAGGAGGGATGATTTTGGTGGCACATGCCTTTAAACCCAGCACTCAGGAGGCAGAGGTAGGAGGATTGCTAGCCTGAGTTCAATGCCGGTTTGATACTACCTAGTAAATTCCAGGTCAGCCTGAGCTAAAGTGAGACCCTACCTTGAGAAGCAAAAACAAAGACACCACAAAAAACAAACTAAAGAAAGGAAAAGAAACTTCCAGGAAAATTGCACACTATTTAAAAAGTTATTCAAGAGCAATACATTTGCATGATACAAATTTTAAAAATATGAAAAAAACACCAAATGAAGTTCTCCTTCCGATCTTTTCCACCCATTCCCATTCGTTGGGAGAAGTTATTGCCACAAGCGACTAAGTATTCCTTTTCAGAGATAGTCTCTTTAGAAGCGAATCGTTTTTTGCTGTGTTAAAATTTTTTTTAATTAAAAAATATATTTAATTAATTTATTTGAGAGAGAGAGAGAGAGAGAGAGAGAGAGAGAGAATGGGCATGCCAGGGCCTCCAGCCACTGCAAACAAACTCCAAATGTATGTGCCTCCATGTGCATTTGGCTTACATGGGTCCTGGAGAATCAAACTGGGATCCTTTGGCTTTGTAGGCAAATGCCTTAATTGCTAAGCCCCTTGTTTTTTAAAATTTAAGAATGTGGTAAGCATGATGATGCACACCTTTAATCCCAGAATTTTAGAGGCTGAGGTCGGAGGCTGTCAGTGAGTTTGAGGCCACCCTGAGATAGTGAATCAGCCTGGGATAGAGTGAGACCCTGCCTTGAAAAAAATAATTTAAGAATGTGTTTATTTTTGAGAGCTTGTTTGGAGGTTCTAGCAGGGGAACGCAGCTACTCGTATACCTTTGACTGAAGACCGGTCCTCCTCTATTCGGGGAAGGTCGTCCTCTTCGACCGAGCGCGCAGCTTCGGGAGGGACGTACATGGAGCGGTGAGGGAGGAAGGGGACACCCGCCTAGCCAGCCAGATCAGCCGAATCAACCTTGGCGATCAATGGGGTGACAGATGTCACAGCCAGATCGCCCTCACATCCAAGAATGTGTTTATTTTTGAATAGGCGATATATGTACATTGTAAAAATATGAGAATACATAGGATTAAGAATTTTCTACAGGGGGCTGGAGAGATGGCTTAGCGGTTAAACACTTGCCTGTGAAGCCTAAGGACCCCGGTTCGAGGCTCGATTCCCCAGGACCCACGTTAGCCAGATGCACAAGGGGCCGCACACATCTGGAGTTCGTTTGCAGTGGCTGGAGGCCCTGGCGCGCCCATTCTCTTTCTCTCTCTCTCTCTCTCTCTCTCTCTCTCTATCTATCTACCTAAAAATTTTATAAAAATTTTTTTTTATAAAAAGAATTTTCTACTGGGTATGATGGCTCACACCTTTAATCCCAGCACTTGGGAGGCAGAGGGAGGGGATCACTGTGCGTTTGAGGCCAGCCTGGGAGTACTGAGTTTGAGTTCCAGGTTAGCCTGGGCTAGAGTGAAACCCTACCTCAAGACAAACAAGGGGACATCCGGTTAAGATGGCGGCGTAGGTACCACGCCAAAGCAGCCTAGGGGGGAAAAAGACCAAAAAAACTCAGCAAAATACACACTTTTACTAAAAAGTGACGTGTATAGGAAATTGAGGCGGCAGCGGAGAAAAAGAAGAGTTATAGAGCATCCAGAGCCCGCACAGGTGGGAAAAGCGGCTCCGGCAGCTCGGCCGCGGCACAGCAGAAAGCCGCCAGACTCTCGGCTCAAGCCGCAGGAAAAGCCAGGTGCGGGCGCTTCCCCTCACACCGCGCTCTCCGCAACACCACACTCTCCGCAACTCGGGAAACGTGAGGGGAGAGCGGCAGCGAGCAGCGGAGGAGAAGACTGCGAGGTAGAAGAACACGTGGAGCAGCGAGAGATCCAGAGCAGCCGCGGCTCCCTCCCCTCCCCCACCGCCTGAACCCAGCTCCAGCGAACAGAGCAGCGGCCAACTTGGGCTGACAGCGGGACCCATGCAGGAGCAGAGTTCGGCAGCAACTTCAGCGGCTCCAGGAGCACCGGTACCAGCGGCCCCAGCAGCAGCGGACCCAGGAGCGGCAGCGGCGGCAGATCCCGCAGCAGTGGCTTCGGGGGGAGCAGCGGCGGTGGACACGGCAGCAGCAGCTTCAGCAGCGGTGGTGGCTCCAGTGGTGGCAGCTATGGCAGCAGCAGAGGCAGCAGCAGTGGCTCGGTTTGCCCCGTAGGAAAAGCAAGTGCCCAGCTCCAGAAATCAGAACAGCAGCCCGACGACACAGGCAGCAACTTGACTGAGACCAAAATCACCCAAGGTAACTGGGATTGCACCAGGGAAGGGTCTGACTTGGTCACAAGCTGACTTGGATCCCTCAACAGACCAGAAATCTAAACCTCTTTGTTGATAGAGGATCTTGTCATTATAATAACTACTCTTGCATACATACTCGGGGCTGTTTTTGATTGAATGTGTACAGTGTTTAGTTAAATTTTAGAATCTACCTGTATTTTATTCCACTCAGCCTGCTTGAATACTCCTATAGCAGGGAAACTCAACCCCTAAGAACATCTTTGTAGATACTCTGAGAGTCTTAAGAGCCACACCTAATACCTTAAGGTCCTACCCTGAAAATATATTACATCAAATCAATTGATACAGCTAAGAATACCCAGCTAGCTAGAAAATCCAAGCATTAACTTAATCCAAGATGCAAAAATATATACATTATAACACAAGAAACACTAAAAAGCAAGACGATATAAATCCACCTAAAAGTATTAATGCATCAGAAATGTCCTCCAGAGAGAAAGAGTTAGAGGAAATGCCTGAGAAAGAGTTCAAAAGAATAATTATAAATATGTTCAAAGAGGTCAAAGAACACATGAAAACAATCAAAGAAGAAATCAAAGAGGACATCAAAGGAATCAAAGAAGAGGCAGGACACCAATTTAATGAAATAAAGAAGGCAATACAAGACATAAATAGGGAAATAGAAATAATAAAGAAAAACCAGTCAGAATTACTAGCAATGAAGAACACAGTTAATGAAATAAAAAACTCTGTAGAAAATCTCACCAGTAGGATGGATGAGGGAGAGGACAGAATATCTAAGCTAGAAGACCCGGTGGCAGACCTAATGCAGTCCAACAAAGAGAAAGACAAACTTATAGAAAAGTATGAGTGGGAATTTCAAGATATTTGGGACACTATGAAAAGATCCAATATAAGAATTCAGGGCATAGTAGAAGGAGAAGAACTCCACTCCAGAGGCATAGTAGGCATCTTCAACAAAATCATAGAGGAAAATTTCCCCCAAATTGGGAAAGAGGTGCCAATACAGATACAGGAAGCCTTTAGAACCCCAGCCAGACAAAACCCAGAAAGAACCTCTCCTCGCCATATTATAATCAAACTTCCAAACACACAAACCAAAGAAAAAATATTGAAAGCAGTTAGAGAGAAAAATCAAGTTACCTACAAAAGCAAGCCCATCAGGATTACAGCAGATTATTCAACACAAACTTTTAAAGCCAGAAGGGCTTGGAGTGATATATTCCAAGTTCTGAAAGATAACAACTGTCAACCAAGGTTACTTTATCCTGCAAAGTTATCCATTCAAATAGATGGAGAAATAAAGACATTCCATGACAAAAGCAGGTTAAAGGAGTATTTGAAGACAAAACCAGCTCTACAGAAAATACTTGATAGAATCCTCCATGCTGAACAAAAGGAAAAGCACACATATAAGGAACCTAGAAAAAACAAGCTATACTCAAATACCAGTTAACAGAAGAGAGCACAGGTAGAACCAGTAACACACACACACACACAAAAATGGCAAACATAAATACACACCTTTCAATAATATCTCTTAATATCAACGGTCTCAATGCCCCAACGAAAAGACATAGATTTGCAGACTGGGTTAAAAAGCAGGATCCTACAATTTGTTGTCTCCAAGAAACTCACCTTTCTACAAAGGATAGACATTATCTTAGGGTGAAAGGTTGGAAGACGGTGTTTCAAGCAAATGGGCCTAGAAAACAAGCAGGGGTTGCTATCCTAATATCAGACAGGGTAGACTTTAGTCCGACGTTAGTCAAGAAAGATAAGGAAGGTCACTTTATATTGATTAAGGGCACACTCCAACAGGAGGACATTACAATCCTAAACATATATGCACCTAACATGGGGGCTCCCAAATTCGTCAAACAAACACTACTAGAACTAAGGTCACAGATAACACCAAACACAGTGGTGGTGGGTGACTTTAACACCCCACTCTCATCAATTGACAGGTCATCCAGGGAAAGAATAAACAGAGAGGCATCTGGACTAAATGAGGTCATAGAAGGAATGGACCTAACAGATATATACAGGACATTTCATCCAAAGGCTGCAGAATATACATTCTTTTCAGCAGCACATGGAACATTCTCTAAAATAGACCATATATTAGGACACAAAGCAAATCTTAACAAATTCAGGAAAATTGAAATAATTCCTTGCATTCTATCTGACCACAATGGAATTAAACTACAAATCAGTAGCAAGAAAGGCTATAGAGCATACACAAAATCATGGAAACTAAACAATACACTACTAAATGATGAGTGGGTCAATGACGAAATCAAAAAGGAAATCAAAAAATTTATAGAGTCAAATGATAATGAGAACACAACATACCAAAATCTCTGGGACACAATGAAGGCAGTTCTAAGAGGTAAATTTATAGCCTTAAGTGCCTATATTAAGAAATTAGAAAGGTCGCAAGTAAACGACCTAATGCTTCGCCTTAAAGCCTTGGAAAGAGAAGAACAAGGCAAACCAAAAATTAGTAGACGGGAAGAAATAATAAAGATTAGGGCAGAAATTAATGAAATAGAAACAAAAAGAACAATCCAAAGAATTAATGAAACCAAGAGTTGGTTCTTTGAAAGGATAAACAAGATTGATAAACCCTTAGCAAATCTGACCAAAAGAAAGAGAGAAGAGACACAAATTAATAAAATCAGAGATGAACAAGGTAACATCACAACAGATTCCAGAGAAATTCAAAAAATCATAGGGACATAGTATAAAAGCATATACTCCACAAAGTATGAAAATCTGAAAGAAATGGATGATTTCCTTGATCTATATGACCTACCTAAATTAAATCAAAATGAGATTAATCACTTAAATAGACCTATAACAAGCATGGAGATCCGAACAGTTATCAATAATCTCCCAACTAAAAAAAGCCCAGGCCCGGATGGATTCACTGCTGAATTTTACCAGACTTTTAAGGAAGAGCTAACACCATTGCTTCTTAAGCTTTTCCAGGAAATAGAAAAAGAAGGAATTCTACCAAACTCCTTCTATGAGGCCAGCATCTCCCTGATACCAAAACCAGGCAAAGATAGAACAAAAAAAGAAAATTACAGACCAATCTCCCTCATGAACATAGATGCAAAAATTCTCAACAAAATATTGGCAAACAGAATACAAGAGTATATCAAAAAGATCATTCACCCTGGGCTGGAGAGATGGCTTAGCGGTTAAGCGCTTGCCTGTGAAGCCTAAGGACCCCGGTTCAAGGCTCGGTTCCCCAGGTCCCACGTTAGCCAGATGCACAAGGGGGCGCACGCATCTGGAGTTCGTTTGCAGAGGCTGGAAGCCCTGGCGCGCCCATTCTGTCTCTCCCTCTATCTGTCTTTCTCTCTGTGTCTGTCGCTCTCAAATAAATAAATTTAAAAAAAAAAAAAAAAAAAGATCATTCACCCTGACCAAGTAGGCTTTATCCCAGATATGCAGGGATGGTTCAACATACACAAATCTATAAATGTAATACATTACATAAACGGGTTGAAGGACAAAAATCACATGATCATCTCATTAGATGCAGAGAAAGCATTTGACAAAATCCAACATCCCTTCATGATAAAAGTCCTACAGAGACTGGGAATAGAAGGAACATATCTCAATATAATAAAGGCTCTTTATGACAAGCCTACAGCCAACATATTACTAAATGGGGAAAAACTGGAAGCTTTTCCACTAAAATCAGGAACAAGACAAGGGTGTCCACTGTCCCCACTTCTATTTAATATAGTTTTGGAAGTCTTTGCCATAGCAATAAGGCAAGAGACACACATAAAAGTGATACAAATTGGAAAGGAACAAATCAAGTTATCATTATTTGCAGATGACATGATTCTATACATAAAGGACCCTAAAGACTCTACTAGCAAGCTGTTAGAGCTGATCAAAACCTACAGCAATGTAGCAGGATACAAAATAAATACACAGAAATCAGTAGCCTTCATATATGCTAACAACAAACACACAGAGGATGAAATCAGAGTATCACTCCCATTCACAATTGCATCAAAAAAAATAAAATACCTTGGAATAAACCTAACCAAGGAAGTAAAGAATCTATACAATGAGAACTTTAAAACACTCAACCGAGAAATTGCAGAAGACACTAGAAAGTGGAGAAACATCCCTTGTTCCTGGATTGGAAGAATCAATATCGTGAAAATGGCAATCTTACCTAAAGCAATCTACACATTTAATGCAATCCCTATCAAAATTCCAAAGGCTTTCTTCATGGAAATAGAAAAAACAATCCAAAAATTCATTTGGAATCACAAAAACCTCGAATATCTAAAATAATACTGAGCAACAAAAAAGAGGCTGGTGGTATCACCATACCTGATTTTAACTTATACTACAGAGCCATAGTAACAAAAACAGCATGGTACTTGCACAAAAACAGACATGTAGATCAGTGGAACAGAATAGAGGACCCAGATGTAAGCCCAAGTAGCTATAGCCACCTGATATTCGATAAAAATGCCAAAAATACTCATTGGAGAAGAGACAGCCTCTTCAGCAAATGGTGTTTTGAAAACTGGATAAATATCTGCAGAAGGATGAAAATAGATTCTTCTCTCTCGCCATGCACAAGAATTAAGTCCAAATGGATTAAAGACCTTAACATCAGACCGGAAACTTTGAAACTGCTAGAGGAAAAAGTAGGGGAAACCCTTCAACATATTGGTCTTGGCAAAGACTTTCTGAATACAACCCCAATTGCTCAGGCAATAAAACCACAGATTAACCACTGGGACCTACTGAAATTACAAAGATTTTGCACCGCAAAGGACACAGTGAAAAAAGCAAAGAGGCAACCTACAGAATGGGAAAAAATCTTCGCCAGCTATATATCTGATAGAGGATTAATATCTAGGATATACAAAGAACTCAAAAAGTTAAATAATAAGGAATCAAAGAAGCCAATCAAAACATGGGCTATGGAGCTAAATAGAGAGTTCTCAAAGGAAGAAATACGAATGGCATATAAGCATCTAAAAAAATGTTCTACGTCACTAGTCATCAGGGAAATGCAGATTAAAGCTACATTGAGATTCCATTTCACTCCTGTCAGGTTGGCCACCATCATGAAAACAAATGATCATAAATGTTTGCGGGGATGTGGAAAAAAAGGAACCCTTCTGCACTGCTGGTGGGAATGAAATCTGGTCCAGCCATTGTGGAAAACAGTGTGGAGGTTCCTAAAGCAGCTAGAGATTGATCTACCATATGACCCAGCTATAGCGCTCCTAGGCATATATCCAAAGGACTCATCTCATTTCCTTAGAAGTACATGCTCAACCATGTTTATTGCTGCTCAATTTATAATAGCTGGGAAATGGAACCAGCCTAGATGTCCCTCAACAGATGAGTGGATAATGAAGATGTGGTACATTTATACAATGGAGTTCTACTCAGCGGTAAAGAAAAATGAAGTTATGAAATTTGCAGAAAAATGGATGGACCTGGAAAGTATTATACTAAGTGAGGTAACCCAGGCCCAGAAAGCCAAGCGCCACATGTTCTCTCTCATATGTGGATCCTAGCTACAGATGATTGGGCTTCTGCGTGAGAATGAAAATACTTAGTAGCAGAGGTCAGTAGGTTGAAAAGGAGACATAAAGGGTGGAGAAAGGAAGGGAGGAGGATACTTAATAGGTTGATATTGTATATATGTAATTACAATGATTGTAATGGGGAGGTAATATGATGGAGAATGGAATTTCAAACGGGAAAGTGTGGGGGTGGGGAAGGAGGGAATTACCATGGGATATATTTTATAATCATGGAAAATGTTAATAAAAAAAAAAAAAAGACAAACAAAAATGGAATTTTCTTTGGTCATCCACAGTGCCCAGCCCCTTTGTTTCTCTCTCCAGAGACTGTTTCTTATGTATCCTTTTTTTTTTCCAAGGTAGACTATCCTTTTGGAAATGAAATGTGAACATTATTAGTGTACAACATGGAGACTTTTTTAATGTCAGCTCCAGCAAAGTAGGTGTTAGGAGAATGCATTTAACATGACAAAACTATTCATACACAAAAAAACCTGCCAAGTTTGGAAAATATTCATGCAAGTTAGTGATGTACTATATTTTCTTCAAATTTTCATATACCAGGCTGGAGGGATGGGTTTGTGGTTAAGGCGTTTGCTTGCAAAGCCAAAGGACCCAGGCTTGATTCCCCAGGACTCACATTAGCCAGATGCACAAAGGGGCACACGTGTCTGGAGTTCGTTTGCAGTGGCTGGAAGCCCTGGCGCGCCCATTCTTTCTCTCCCCTCCCCTCTTTCTCTGTCAAATAAGTAAAAACAATTTCTCATATACCACATAACACAAATAACATATAACAGTGTTTTTAAGAGTATTACAGGGCTGGAGGGATGGCTTAGCAGTTAAGATGCCTGTCTGAGAAGCCTAAGGACCCAGGTTCTAACTCCCCACTTCGCACGTAAGACAGATGCTCAAGGTGGCGCATTTGTGCACGCGTCTGGAGTTCATTTGCAGAGGGTTGGAGGCCTCGGAGTACCTATTCTGTCTGCCTTTTTCTCTCAAATGAATAAAATATTCAGAGTATTACATTTCTTTTTGTTTCTAAGAAACAAAAATACTCATGTAATAGAGCTGAAGATTTGGGAATGAAATTAAAAGTTTTTATAAACCAGATGGGGGGCTGAGGCTGAGGCAGAAGGAGAAGAATGGGGGCCAGCCGACCTACAAAGTGCTCGCCCTACCCAGCATTGATTCCGTGGGCCGGTCGCGGCGCCCCCGGGGAGGCTATGAGCCTCCAGAGCTCTAGATGTCGCTGTGGCTTCATAACCCGAGTGCGGACGAGTCTCTGTGGTTCCAGAGTTGGGGGCGGAGAAACAGTGGCCGGGAATGATGGCCGATGAAGAGGAGGAAGCTCTGCACGCCTTGCAGAAATTACAGGTGAGGCCTTCGGCTCGCGTCTGCTCGGGAGGAGGCGCCGAGGACCGAGCGCCTGCGAGCCCATGGCGGGGCGCGGCGCGCCGTGTGTGGCGGTGCCGCCCCACGGAGCCTCGCCCGGGCCGGCGCGGGCTTGGACCTGGGCTGCTCCCGGGACCGCTCAGGATCTCAGCCCCGTGGGGAAGAGCATCTGTGGTTCCGGACTTTGTTCCTAGCAAGTCCCCTACACCCCTACTCCCCACAGCAACAAGCATGCCATGTATGTATGGCAGAGCTCCCACCTATCAGCTGTTGTGCTCACCACAATGTCCATTTCATTAGCATTCTTTCTTTGAACTTGTCAACAATCACAGTAATAGGCCATACCGCAAACATCCTGGTTTCTTTCCTTAGGGGATTTTTTTTTTTTTTTTAATACTGCTGTCCAAGCGTGGGGTCTCATCCTAGGGGACAGACTCCATCCACGCCACCGTAGTCACTCCTAGGTGACTATGCTATTGTACTTGGTAGAAGGGCACTGACCCACTTGGCTTTTTTTTTTTTAACCAAGTTTTAATTTTTTTGTTTTGATGTTTTTTTTAGTCCAGACTGAGTTAGAACTCACTTGGAACACACTGTGTAGTCCCAGGCTCGCTCGTACCTCTGCCCCCCAGTGCTGGGATTAAAGAAATATGCCACCATGCCCGGCCCAAATTTATTTTAACAAGTCAAAATTATCCTCCAATCTCAGAAACTCATTTTGTCTAAGATAGTTGGAATTTAAAGATGAGAACTATGCTTAGAGACTTGTCTTTTTTCTCAGAAATATTTTTATTTATGAGTAGAGAGAAAGAGAGAGAGACAGAATGAATGAGAATGCACATGTTAGGACCACTTGCTTGTTAACAAACCCCAGAGGCATGTGCCACTTTGTGCATCTGGCTTTACATGGGTACCAGGGAATGAAACCCAGGCTGTAAGGCTTTGCAAGCAAGTGTCTTTAATTGTTGAACCATCTCTCTCCAGCCATGCTTATAGACTTTTAACAAAATAAAATAAAATAAACATTAATGAGATTTCTTTATTCCTTGGGCAGGTTAACACTTTAGAGCATGGGCTTCATGCCACTTCCAGCTGATGTTGATTTCAACTTTATTTCCTAGTGTGACTGGCAAAAATTAAAGTCTCAATGCTAGTTTTCTACTAGAACCATCATGTATGCATGTTTGCAAATGCACAGAAGAAAATCTGAAGTTATTACAAACAATGGTTTTCCTTGATGTTATTTGGAATGGTTATAAGTTTTATCTTCCTTTATTCACATTTTCCTACTTGAGTTTTAAAAGTGTATATGTAATGATATTGGCATGAAAGAAAAATAGTCAGTCCAGGCAAAGGAGAGCAAACAACAGAACTGGGCAATTTGTCTGTTTCCTTTGACAACTAAAAGAAAACATTTGAAGAGCATCTCACTTTCTAAATTTGCCATATTGAACGCAGGGTGAAAGAAAATGAATTGTGATTTTTGCTGAGAACTCTCTTTGTCTGGGTTCATGTATGGTTGCTGCTTTAAGTGGTTTGGAAGAGGATGCTTGGGGTATTTTATGGGTTAGTGAAGGACTGTAATAAGGGAGTGAAATAAAGAAGTGGAAGAGGATTGAATAGTGATGTTGATATTTAATGGGAATGGTTGTAAACTTTCATCTGATTATAGATATCTTAGGGAAAACACAATATATAAAAGAATATTTTGGCTGGGTGTGGTGGTGCACACCTTTAAGTCCCAAAACTTGGGAGGCAGAGGTAGGAAGATTTCTATGAGTTCGAGGTCAGCCTGGGCTAGAGTAAGACCTTACCTTGAAAAAAAAAAAAAAACATAAAACAAAGAAACAAAATATTTCTTGTGTTAGCTGTGGTGGCACATGTCTGTAATCCCAGCACTTGGAAGATAAAGGCAGCAGGATGAGGAATTCATGCCTCAGCTACAAAGGGAATCTGATACCAGCCTGGGCTGAATGAGGCCCTGTTTCCAAACAGCGGCAGCAAGCTGGAGAGATGGTTCAGTAGTTAAGGTGCTTGCCTACAAAACCCAAGGACCTGGATTTGATTCCCTAGTACCCACATAAAGCCAGATGCCCAAAGTGGCACATGCATTTTGAGTTTGTTTGCAGTGGCTAGAAGCCCTCTAGCATCTTTTCTTTGTCTCCTTGCAATATATATAGATATAGATATATACATATATATACATATATCTATATCTCTCTCTATATATATCTCAACAGCTGGGAGTGGTGGTGCATACCTTTAATTCCAGCATTTCGGAGGCAGAGAGGTAGGAGGATCACTGTGAGTTTGACGCTACCCTGAGACTACCTAGTGAATTCCAGGTCAGCCTGGGTTAGAGTAAAACCCTACTTTGAAAAATTAAAAAACAAAACAGCAGCTATAACCATAACAACAAAGGTTTCTCAAAGTGTGGGTATCAGACAGCTTCAGGTTCACTGAGATGAACTTCCACACCAAGCACAGTTATGGAGGAAGGGATTTATTGAAGCTTACAGATCCAGGGGAAGTTCCATAATGGCAGAAGAAGCTGGTCTGCTTTCACAGGACCAAGTAGAGAGAGAGAGAGAGGGAGAGAGAGAGGGAGAAGCACAAGCCAAAAGCCACAGCACACTTCAGGAACTCCAGCTAGGCACACTTGGCATATTTTTAGATTGAAATCTGAAACCCACCACCACATCTTAAGATCCACCCAGTGACATTGCCTCCAGCTAGGTGGCTGCAGATGCAAACTACAAACAAATAAAAAACTGAATATATCAGGGGCCATCTATTCAAACCACCACATTCCGTACCTGGCCCCCAATAGATTTATAACCATCACACATTGTAAGTTGTACTCAATTCACTTTCAAAGGTCCCCATAGTCTTGACCAATTTAAGATAGTAAGTCCTGTAAAATCAAACAAGTTAAATACTTCAATATATAAAGGTGCAGAGTAAACATTTTCAACTTGTATAATGCATAGCAAGGAGAGACTAAAACAATGCAAATGCAACCACCATCAAACATCTAACTTCTGCAGTTTTAAGTTCAGTACAACTGGACACTGACAGTCTCCGGATTTTTGAATTCTGCCTCTCCAGCTGGACAGAGTAGTCAGGGAAGACTTCCATTCCAGGCTAACAGTACACTCCATGGTAGCCCTTGCATAATCCTGGTATATCCAAAACATCTTCGGGTCCTCATGCAAACCACAGTCCATCTTCCAAAGGCTCTTTCAGCCTATCAGGTCATTAGGCCTCATGCTGCATCTTAGCAGCAGCTCCTGGAACCATGTGCAATTCACAACCACTCCATGCATTTTTCATGCTTCTGCAACCAATACCAGTTGTTCAAGACACAGCCATATTCTTAATTCAGGGACGAAACAAATCATAGCCTTGAAAAGCAGGTTCCTTCTCCAGCCAACTCTTTTCAAAAGTGTTTGCAATTCTATGATAGTCCTTCCTCAGGCATCCTTTCCATGGTAAAGCGATTGGACCATCTTCCTTAAGATTTGCTAATGTGTTTGACAATAGCAGATTCGGTAACCTAAAACCAGTCTCAGTGCCTGTATTTTTTTTTTTTTTTGTCCTTTATTGTTTTATTTTGGAGGTAGGGTGTCACTGTATCCCCTGTCTGTCCTGGAATTCACTATGGAGTCTCAGGGTGGCCTCAAACTCACAGCAGTCCTCCTAACTCTGCCTCCCCAGTGCTAGAATTAAAGGTATGTGCCACTACGCCCAGCACACATTACTTTTAAATACATATATTTTAATTAATTTATTTATTTGAGAGGGAAAGAGAGAAAGAGGCAGATAGAGAGCATGGACGTACCAGGGTTCCCAGCCACTCTACAGGAACTCCAGACATATGTGCCACCTTGTGCATCTGGCTTACATGGGTTCTGGGGAATTGAACCTAGGTCCTTTGGCTTTACAGGCAAACACCTTAAGTACTAAGCCATCTCTCCAGCCCCCATACACATTATTTTTATCTTAATCCCCTCTCTCATTACTTTGAAAAGAATTTTTTTTTTTGAAGTAGGGTCTCACTCTAGTGCACGCTGACCTAGAATTTGCTATGTCTCAAGGTGGCCTTGAACCTTGAGCTCATATTGATCCTCCTACCTCTGCCTCCCAAATACTGGGATCAAGCATGCACCACCATGCCCGGCACTTTAAAAAACTTTTTTTTTTTAAATTTTTATTATCATTTTCCATGATTACAAAATGTATCCCATTTTGGTAATTCCCTCCCTCCCCACCCCCACACTTTCCCATTTGAAATTCCATTCTCCATTATATTACCTCCCCATTACAATCATTGTAATTACATATATACAATATCAACCTATTAAGTATCCTCCTCCCTTCCTTTCTCTTCCCTTTATGTCTCCTTTTCAACTTACTGGCCTCTGCCACTAAGTATTTTCATTCTCACGCAGAAGCCCAGTCATCTGTAGCTAGGATCCACATATGAGGGAGAACATGTGGCGCTTGAGTGCCTGTATTTTTAACTTGCTTGAGGTTTCCAACTTAAAATCTTAAATCTCTCAGTCCAGTATCTTTAGCCAAGCACATCAGTCCATTACAAATTTAACCTTGGTCAAACTCTCTGGGCCTGGGCAGCAGGATGCAGCCAGCCCTTATTCCAGTAGATGAGTTCCAACAAAGTCCTCTGCAGCCTTTCCTTCCCCTTAGAAAGCTCATAAGCCAAGCCTCAAAGTTCAATATTGCTTACACTTAGAATTCTCAAACTCTCATTTGGCTTACCATTTCTGAAGGCATCTTCATTTGCAAGCACCAAGTCCATGCCCATTTCTCCAAAACAAGGGTTCTGAAAGATCAACATCCACATAGTCAGGTTCATCTCAGTCCACTCCTTGGTACCAAGTTTTGTAACAGACAGCTTCAGGTTTGCTGAGATGAACTTCCATCAAGCACAGTTATGGAGGAAGGGATTTATTGAAGCTTACAGATGCAGGGGAAGTTCCATAATGGCAGAAGAAGCTGGCCTGCCTTCACAGGACCAAACAGAGAGAGAGAAGCACAAGCCAAAAGCCACAGCACATTTTAGGAACTCCAGCTAGGCACACTTTGCATATCTTTAGATTGAAATCTGAAACCCACCACCATGTCTTAAGATCCACCCAGTGACACTACCTCCAGCTAGGTGGCTGCAGATGCAAGCTACAAACAAAAAATGAATATATTGGGGGCCGTCTATTCAAACCACCACAGTGTGTTTACAGATCAAGACCATTTTTACTATAGTGCTTGCTAAAAACACAATTTAGGACTGGAGAGATGGCTCAACGGTTAAGGCACATGCCCAGGAAGCCTAAGGACCCAGGTTTGATTCTCCATGTCCATGTAAGCCAGATGCATGTGGTGGTGCACAAGTTTGTTTACATTGGCTAGAGGCCCTGGTACGCCCATTCCCACTCTGTCTCTGTCTCTAATAAATAAATAAATAAAAATAAATCTAGGGCTGGAGGGATGGCTTAGAAGTTAAGGTACTTGCTTGCAAAGCCAAAGGACCTAGGTTCAATTCCCCAGGACCCACGTAAGTCAGATGTACAAGGTGACACATGCATATGGAGTTCATTTGCAGTGGCTGAAGGCTCTGAAGTGCCTGTTCTCTTTTTTACTCTCTCTGCCTCTCTCCCTCTCTCTATATATAAATAAATCTAAAAATATTTTGTTTAAAAGACACAATTTACTTTGCAGAAGTAGGGATTGAATTCAAGGCCTGGTACATGCAAGGCAAGTACCAGAATTGATAAATCTGCTTGAGTACTAAAATCATAATCTCTTCAGGCTGGGTCCTGGATACATGAGAAAATTTGAAAAGCACTATTGTAGAAGTAGAAGTAGAAGTAGTATTCAGGGATGGGCTTTAAATTAAATATAGAAAATATGTCCTTGGTAGTGATAGAGGCTATGGAATGATAGGAAATATGAAGGGAAATGAGTGCTTTTATAGTGGAGAAGAAGAAGGAGGGATTACTTCAGTTTGGGTGCTTAGGGAAAGTCTCTCTCAGAAGTTGGTATTTGAGCTGAGATCTAAGTGATAGTGAGGAATGAGTCATGTGGAAATCTGGGGAAAAGTGCCCACGCATAGGTGAAAAATCCTCAAGGAGACATTGAGCTTGGTGGGTTGGAAGCACAAGATGATGGCCAGTGTGGTTTGCGTATTATGAGTAAAAGAGTGAAGTGAGGCTTGTGGTAGGGTGGGTTGTGGGAGGTCAGCTCGTACAGCACTGTGGTGGGCCATGGCAAGGGGTCGTACAGCACTGTGGTGGGCCATGGCAAGGGGTCTCACTCTAGCCCGGGCTGACCTGGAATTCACTATGTAATCTCAGGGTGGCCTCAAACTCATGGTGATTCTCCTGCCTCTGCCTCCCAAGTGATTAAAGATTAAAGGCATGTGCCACCATGCCCGGCTTTAAAAAATATTTTTATTTATTTGTATGCACAGAGACAGAGAAGAAAAGTGAAAGAGAGAGAATGAGACTGGGTGTGCCCAGGTCTTTAGCCATTGCAAATGAACCCCATACACATGCATCCCCTTGTGCAGTTGGCTTTACATGGGTACTAGGGAATTGAACTCGGGTCATGAGGCCTTGCAGGCAAGCACCTTAACCACTTAGCCATCTGCTATCTCTCTAGTCTAGGCTTGGTTTTTATTCTATCTACAGTTGTGAATTATTTGAGGGTTTATGATATGATAGGCATTCTCTTTCCAGGCACTCTGACTTACAGTGAAGAGAATGAGAGAGAGTAGAAGCAAGATGACCAGTTAAGCTATTATGGTAGTTCATACAAATACTGAAGCTACTTTAGATCACAGTGGTTCTAAAAGATGAATACAGGTCAATGAATGGGGTGTTCTGTGAAAATAGTTGATAAAATTTGATGGGATTGGACTGCATGTTTCTTTTAGGAAAAAGTAGATAGTGTAAAAGCTTTCCTGTAACAGGAAGATATAGAAACATTTAATACTTACTTGACAAAAATGCTACAGAGCCTGAAGCAAATGAGGAGCTAGAATCCCAGCGCTGGGGAGGCTGAAGAAGACAAATCACTGTGAGTTTGACTACATAGTGAATTTCAGGTCAGCCTGGGGTAGCATGAAACCCTACCTTGAAAAACCAAAGTAAATAAATAAATAAGTAAACAAGGCAACAAAGAAAGCATAAAGCACAACAGCCACTTAAAATGGAACCATAACCCTGCAGAAATTCTAATGTCACCAAATTCAAGTTGGTGTGTTTGTAGTAGAAAGCAATGTGTGTCTCACATGTTTATCACATTCAAATAGATCATGTATTTTCCCAAGTCAACATGTGAAAAAATCAAGAGCTTAGTCATATTGGAAGCTCCTCTAGAAGTGGGAGACAGACTTTTCAGTACTACAGAGACTGGCATGGGGCAGCTTAGGAGCATGAGAGAAGGTTGCAGACACTGGCTGCTTTCCTCATGATCTGTAGCATTTTCGTAGACCTGTTCACTGCTTGTTGTGCCATTTCGTAGGTGAGAGAAGAGAACCAGTATTTTAGGAAAAGGGTTGGGTGGTTGATTTTGAATTTCTTTGTTAGGTGCTCTCTCTCCTTACTGCTACCATTCTGCTTTCTAGGAACTGGTGGATCAACTGTATTCATTTCGAGACTGCTATTTTGAGACTCACAGTGTTGAGGATGCTGGGCGGAAGCAGCAGGATGTGCAGGATGAGATGCAGAAGACCCTGCAGCAGATGGAGGAAGTATTAGGTATGAGCCCTAAAGAGTAGTCATCTCTGCCCATCACAGAAATGTGATAGTGTTTTATTCTATGTTGACTTTTCTGTATCTCGTTTATGGTTGCCATAGGTTCATAGAACAGACTATTTCCTTTTTTGTTGTTGTTGTTGTTGTTTGTTTTTTGAGGTAGGGTGTCACTCTGGCTCAGCCTGACCTGAAATTAACTATGTAATCTCAGGGTGGCCTCGAACTCACAGCACTCCTTCTACCTCTGCCTCCCAAGTGCTGGGATTAAAGGCATGCGCCACCACGCCTGGCTAGACTATTTCTTTTTTTTTTTTTAATTAAAAATTTTTATTAACATTTTCCATGATTATAAAATATATCCCATGGTAATTCCCTCCCTCCCCACCCCCACACTTTCCCATTTGAAATTCCGTTCTCCATCATATTACCTCCCCATTACAATCATTGTAATTACATATATACAATATCAACCTATTAAGTATCCTCCTCCCTTCCTTTCTCTACCCTTTATGTCTCCTTTTTACCTTACTGGCCTCTGCTACTAAGTATTTTCATTCTCACACAGAAGCCCAATCATCTGTAGCTAGGATCCACATATGAGAGAGAACATGTGGCACTTGGATTTCTGGGCCTGGGTTACCTCACTTACTATAATACTTTCCATGTCCATCCATTTTTCTGCAAATTTAGACTATTTCTTTTAAAAGTTCTGTGAAGAATAGCAACCTTTTATTCCCTAAATTAAAAAAAAAATTAAATTATTTTTGAGAGAGAGAGAGAGACTGTGCACGCCAGAGCCCCTTCCTACTGCAAACCCAATCCAGGTGCATGTGTCACCTTGTGCATCTGGCTTATGTGGGTATTGGGGAATTGAACCTGTGTCTTTAGGCTTTGGAGGCAAGTACCTTAACTGCTAAGCCCTCTCTCTAGCCCCTAAAGTTTTAAAACTTTATTTAAAAGTTTTATTTATTTAAGAGTGATAGAGAAAGTATGGATGTGCTAGGGCCTCTTGCTGCTGCAAACAAACTCTAGACACTTGCACCACTTTGTGTGTCTGGCTTTATGTGGGCACTAGCGAATCAAATCCAGGCCGGCAAGATTCGCAAGTGCCTTTGACTACTGAGTCATCCCCTCAGCCCTCATTTTCCAAAGTTTGATGTAGCAAATGGGATGAAATAAAAGAACATACTTGTTGCATGAAGTGTTGCTGGAATCTTCCTAACTGATTTTTCTGTCTCTTAATTTATTTTTCTTCCAGATCAACTTACAGCCTTGGTCATGGTTCTTCTTTCTAAATCATTACTTGATGTATTTAATCTTAGCCTTTTAATCTTCCATTTTGTTCAAGTATTCTTAAAGATTCTTGTATTGACTGGGTGAAATCAAACTTGTCAGTCTGGTATTTAAGTCCCCATTGTCTCCCTTACTTTCTAACCTCACCTCTAAATACTCATTTCTTGAAGAGCTTTATGTCTCATGCACATTGGAGCACCCACTCTGCGATGAGCATGCTGCACATACTTATGCCTCTTGCCTTTATGTATATATTATATATTTTTATGGGCATATGTTTTTATGCATGTGCACATGCATGGGTGTGCATTCATGTGTAGGCCTCAGGTGTCAAAACATCCACCTTATTTATTTATTTAGGTTTTTTTTTGAGGTAGGGTCTCCCTGTTGCCCATGCTGGCCTGAATTCACTTTGTAGTCCTAGGCTGGTGTTTAACTTACAGTGGTCCTCCTACCTCTGCCTCCTGAGTGCTTGAATTACAGGCCTGTGCAGGCTGGAGGGATGGCTTAGTGGTTAAGGTTCTTGCCTGAAAAACCAAAGAACTCAGGTTCAGTTCCCCAGGATCTATGTGGCACAAGGTGGCACATTCATCTGGAGTTTGTTTGCAATGGCTGGAGGTCCAGGTGTGCCCATTCTCTCTCTCTCTTAAATAACTAAAAATTAAAGAAAAAAAAAAGGCATGTGCCCATATGCCTGGCATTCTTTTTAATTTTTTATGTTTATTTACTCTGTGTGTGTGTGTGTGTGTGTGTATGTGTGTATGTATGTGTATGGGTGTGCCAGGACCACTTGTTGCTATGAATGAACATTAGATGTTTGTGCCAACTTTTTTTTTTTTTTTGGAGGTAGAGTTTTACTCTAGTCCAGGCTGACCTGGAATCCTGGAATTCACTATGTAGTCTCAGGGTGATCTTGAACACATGGCGATAATGTATTTATTATTGTCAACTTCCATAATTATAGACAATAAGCCATTAAAATCTCTCCCCCACAACAACTCTATTCTCCATCATATCTCATTCCCCTCTCAATCAGTTTCTCTTTTATTTTGATGTCATCATCTTTGCCTCCTATTGTACTGGTCTTGTGCAGGTAGTGCCAGTCACTGCGAAGTCATGGATATCCAGGCCATTTTGTGTCTGGAAGAGTATTGTAAGGAGCCCTACCCTTTCTTTGGCTCTTACATTCTTTCCACCATCTCTTCTCCAGTGGACCCTGAGCTGTGGAAGGTGTGATAGAGATGATTCAGTGCTGAGCACTCCTGTCACTTCTTCTCAGCACTGTGGTGCTTTTTGAGTCATCTCAAAGGTCACTGCCATCTGAAAAGAGAAGCTTCTTTAACCAAAAGTGAGAGTAGTATTAATATATGGGTATAAACGTTAAGAAAAGTGCTTACTGGACAGTTTGGAGAGCATAATATATGCATTTAGCCAGATACCAGCACTCTTAGGTCTCATGACCTCCCCCATCATAGATTTTCAGTATGAGGCATGTATTCCCTCCCGTGGAGTGGCCTCCAGTACAATTAGAGAGTGGTTGGTTTCCCCCATAACAGACATGTTACTGTTGCACCCATTGGCTCATTTGGCCTGGCTGGCCAAAATTAAGGCTTGCAGTGTCCACTGTTGTTTATCTCCACTGATGACTCCTCTGTCTCTCCCATGGAGCTGAATGCAGCATAGAGGTTTGCAGCTTTTTGTCAGCTGGTCTACATGGAGGAGGTTTTCAGCTCAGCTCTAGCAAGATTTCTCAATGACCTTGCAGCCCAAGCATGTGGAGTCTTTAGCAATAGGGTCCTTCCATATATTCCTAGTGGGAAACCAAGAGCCTTGGTAGTGACCTGTAATGTTTTGGAGGCATCAGGGACCTCTGTGGCCAACAACTCACTGGAAAGTATCCCATCCTTGTGTGCCAACTTTTTGTGTATGTTACATGAGTGGCTTGGGAATTGAACCTAGGTCAGCAGGCTTTCCAAGCAAGCACCTTTATTCGTTGAGCAATTTCTCCAGCTGCTCATCTACCACTTAAAAATATTTAATTATTTTTCTTTTTGGTTTCTTTGAGGTCGTATCTCATTCTAGTCCAGGCTGACCTGGGACTCTCTCTGTAGCCCCAGGCTGACCTCAAACTCATGGGTATCCTTCTACCTCAGCCTCCTGGTTGCTGGGACTAAAGGTGTGCCACTGTGCCTAGCTTATTTATCTATTTATTTATTTATTTTGGTTTTTCAAGGTAGGGTTTCACTCTAGCTCAGGCAGACCTGGAATTCATTATGTCATCTCAGGGTGGCCTTGAACTCAGGGAGATCCTCCTACTTCTGCCTCCCAAGTGCTGGGATTAAAGGCATGCACCACTACGCCTGGCTTTATTTATTTATTTATTTTAAACTTTAAAATTTTTTAAAACTTTGTTTGTAAGCAGCAAGAGATAAAGAGAGACAGAGAGAGAGAGAGAGAGAGAGAGAAAGAGAATGAATGGGGACACCAGGGCCTTCAGCCACTGCAAATGAACTCCAGATACCTGTGCCACTTTGTGTATCCGGCTTTACATGGGTTAATAAGTTATAGGTCGTTAAGCTTTACAGGCAAATGCCATAATCACTAAGCCATCTCTCCAGCCCTATTTTTATTTGTTCGAGAGAGAGAAAGAGAGAGAATGGGCATGCCAGGACCTCTAGCTGCTACAAATGAACTCAAGACACATGTGCCACCTTGTGCATTTGGCTTATGTGGGGCCTGGGGAATTGAACCTGAGTCCTTAGGCTTTGCAGGAAAATGCATCTCTCCAGCTCACCAGCCCTATAATTTTTAAACTTTAAAAAGTTTACTTTCTGGGGCTGGAGAGATGGTTCAGTGGTAAAAGTACTTGCCTGCAAAACCTAACAACCGGGATTCGATTTCCTAGTACCTACATCAAGCCAGATGCACAAAGTGGCACATGCATCCGGAGTTTGTTTGCAGTGGTAAGAGGCTTTGGTGTGCTCATTTTTTTTTCTCTCTCTCTCAAATAAGTAAATAAAGTTTATTTTCACATAAATTTATTTTCATGTGTTGGGGTATGCCAGGGTCTCTTGTTTTTGCAAATGAATGTCAGTTTGGCTTTATGTGGGTGCTGGGGAATTGAATTTAGTCCATCAGGCTTTGGAAGCAAGTACCTTTAATATAACTAATATACCATATTCTCAGTTATTTTTTGTTTGTTTGTTTTTGTTTTATTCTGGTTCAGGCTGACCTGGAATTAACTATATGGTCTCAGGGTGGTCTTGAACTCTCAGCAATCCTCCTACCTCTGCCTCCCAAGTGCTGGGATTAAAGGCGTGCACCACCATACCCAGTTTATTTTATTTTTTGAAACAGCCTTTCATTGGCTTTGAGCTTGCCTGCTAGGCTAGAATGTCTAGCCAGTAAGCCCCAGGATTCCACCTCCTTCTGCCTCCCCATTCATTGCTGGGATTATAAGCATGCCCAGCCATATCTGGCGGCATCATCATCATCATCATTATTGTTGTTATTATTATTTTGTTTTTTTGAGGCAGGGTCTCACTATAGCCCAGGCTGACCTGGAATTCACTATGGAGTCTCAGGGTGGCCTTGAACTCACAGCAGTCTTCCTACCTCTGCCTCCCGAGTGCTGGGATTAAAGGCATGCACCACCTTGCCTTGCTTTTACTATTATTATTTTTAAATTTATTTTATTTGTTTGAGAGAGAGAGAGAGAGAGCCAGAGAGAGAGAGAGAGAGAGAAAATGGGTGCACCAGTGCCTTCAGCTGCTGCAAATGAACTCCAGATGGATGTATCACCTTGTGCATCAGGTTTATGTGGGTACTGCAGAATTGAACCTAGTTCCTTAGGCTTTTCAGGCAAATGCCTTAACTACTCTACCCCCTCCCCCCCCCTTTTTTTTTTTTTTGAGGTAGGGTCTTGCTGTAGTCCACAGGCTGACCTGGAATTACAATATGTAGTCTCCGGCTGGCGTCATACTCAGAGCGATCCTCTTAACTCAGCCTCCTGTGTACTGGGATTAAAAGCATGCACTATCATGCCTGATGATACCTGGCATTTTTATGTGGGTTCTGAGGATTGAACTCAACGTCCTTATTTTTGCTGGATGAGCAGTTTAACGACTGGCTGTCTTCCCAGCCTCTGTGTCATTTTCTGCCTTGCAGAGTCTTATCCCGACCTGTAAAAGCACATTCATTGAGTGCATACCATCTGCTGCTTTCTGCTGGTACTTTAATTTTCCATATATATGCCTTCTCTTCTTCATCATGTTGTTAGCCCTCATTGCTTTCTTTGTTACCTACTTAACTAACATAGTATTCTCTAGACAGTAGGCTTTTAGTAAGTGGTTTACTTCTAAAGACTTTTCCATTCCTAGAGCTAGCATGCAGTTATTGCTTGAGAGAAAGAGCCCTAGTCTTTCACTGCCTGAGTCTTTCTACTTTCTTTTATCATTTCTCCTTGCTCCTAGGTTCTGTTCAGGGCAAAGCACAAGCTCTGATGCTGAGAGGGAAAGCACTGAATGTGACTCCTGATTACAGCCCTAAGGCTGAGGAGCTTCTGTCAAAGGCTGTGAAGCTGGAACCTGATCTGGTGGAAGCCTGGAACCAGCTGGGTGAGGTGTACTGGAAGAAAGGGGATGTTGCAGCTGCCCACACCTGCTTCTCAGGAGCCCTCACCCATGTGAGCTGTCCACTATCCCCACACAGTTGGGAACAAAGGGTGTCCTTTGGTTCTTGTGAAATGCCCTGGACAGGATCAGAATGGAGTCTGAGCTAGGGGACAGAATGAGGAAAGAAAGGTAGGGGCCGGAGGACTGATAAAGGAAGATAGGGTCAGTTTGGGGTGGTAACATAAAAAGTAAAGCAGAGCTACGATCTCAACTTCTCCTTAGATATGGACTTTGAAGATGAAGGCGGCAACTAGAATTAAGGTGAAATGGTAGAATTAAGAATAAACTGGTCACATAGATCTGGAAGTGGGAGGCAAAAGCAAGAAGGAAGGTTGAGTGTGTGTCTTCCATTTGCAGTGCAAGAACAAAGTCTCCCTCCAAAACCTGTCCATGGTGCTTCGCCAGCTGCGGCCAGACTCTGGAGATGAACATTCTCGCCATGTCATGGACAGTGTTCATCAGGCCAAGTTGGCTGTGCAGATGGATGTCCTTGATGGCCGATCTTGGTGTAAGTCCTTGCAAAAGATTTCTTACGTTTGTAGAGTAGTAGCATGTAACTGTGGTTACATGCTAAAATCATCAAAGAAGCTGGAGTTCAGCTTTTGATCTGACCCTGAGAACATCTTGTTTAAAAGAAGTCCAAATTTGATGAATTACTATTCTTTTTAAAGTATTATTATTATTATTATTATTATTCACACCTGCAATTCTAGTATGCCATAATTTTATTTACTTATTTGAGACCTAGGGAGAGAGAGAGAGGGAGGGAGAGATTAAGAGAATGAGAATGGGTTTATGTGGGTACTGGGAAATCAAACCCAGATTGGCAGGGTTTGTAAGCAAGTACCTTTAACTGCTGAGCTATAAGTATCTCCAGCCCTGAATTACTATTCTTGGAACTTGTGGGTCACTTGATCTAAGAAAGGAGACATATTTCTATATCAGCAAAATAGGGCTTTTGTAAAATTTGTTCAGGTTTCTCCTCAGGAGTTCATGTTTATTACTTTTAAAAGTTACCAAAATAGGTAATATCTTGGACTTGGCCTCTGAAATGGTCTACTACTGTTTCTCTTTCAGACATTTTGGGGAATGCATACCTTTCTCTTTATTTCAATACTGACCAGAACCCTAAGATCTCCCAACAAGCCCTCAGTGCCTATGCCCAAGCAGTAAGTACATATGATCACCCAAGGTAGATGATTAGAGGCAACAGCAGAAGCTAGAGCATTTTCAGTCTTCCATGTGGTCCTTTAGCAAGTGGGCATGGCAGTTTGCTGGCATACCGTGTGTGTGGTTTTATGAAGCTCTGTATCTACAGAGGTGACTTCTTTCTTCTTACAATGTATAAGGAATGAAACCTTGATCACCCCTGAACTGCCTCAATACTATCCCCAAATTAACTATTAGATGGCATGGCTCTGAATTTTCCACGGGATAAAAGAACATTTACATACCCTGCTATGCATTGTTTGCTAGGAGTTAACTCATACAGTTTGCTTTGGTTGATGTTCTAGGCCATCTTTCTTTACACAGACAACCATTTGCACTGAGGCTTCCAGTGCCTGGTTACTCATTATTAGATTCTTCACAGTGGTCCTTTGAGCACTTTTTAAAGCCTTCATATTCATGTTTTTATTTTTTAATTTTATAGAGGCTGGAGAGATGGCTTAGTGGTTAAAGGTGCTTGCTTGCAAAGCCTGCAGATCTAGATTCAGTTCCCCAGAACTCACATAAAGCCAGATGTACAAAGTGATGCCTATGTCTAGAGTTTGTTCACAGAAGCAGGAGGCCCCGACATGTTCATATTCTTTCTCTCTCTTGCTCTGTTTCTTTCTATCAAATAAATATTTAAACTACACACACACACACACACACACACACACACACACACACATTTTTGGTTTTTCGAGGTAGGGTCTCACTTTAGCTCAGGCTGACCTGGAATTCCCTATGTAGTCTCAGGGTGGCCTCAAACTCATCGTGATCCTCCTATCTCTGCCTCCTGAGTGCTGGGATTAAAGGTGTGTGCCACTATGCCCATCAAAAATATTTTTATTTGTTTATCTGAGATAGAGCAGGGAGAAAATGAGAGAATGAGAATGGGTACACTGGGGCTGTATAAGGGCTCCAGATATGTGTCATTTTGTGCATTTGGCTTTACATGGGTACTGTAGAATTGAACCTTTTTCTACCGAGCCATCTCTCCAGCCTCATATTCATCTTTCTTTTGTTTTCAAGTCTTTGGCACAGTGACTTGTTTTTTAAATTATCGTTGCATAGTTTGCTGTATGTGGCAGCTCTTATACATTCATATTTACAGTTCAATGACTGCCCTTGTAGTGAGGAATCTTGGTCAGAGAAATTATCTTTTATTTATTTATTTTAGACAGGCTAAAGTTTAGCTCAGGCTGCCTAAAACTCACTCTGTAGTCCATGCTGCCCTACGCTCACAGAGATTTCTGTATCTTAGTCTCCTGAGTGCTGGAACTATAGGTGTGGGCCACCACACTTAGCTTGAGTTTTTTGTTTGTTTTGTTTTCTTTTTAAAAAACTATTTTAGGGCTGGAGAGATGCCTTAGCAGTTAAGTATTTGCCTGTAAAGCCTAAGGACCCCGGTTGGAGGCTCAATTTCCCAGGACCCACGTAAGCCAGATGCACAAGGTGGAGCATGTATCTGGAGTTCATTTCAGTGGCTGGAGGCCCTGGTGTGCCCATTCTCTCGCTCTGTCACTCTCAAATAAATAAATAAAAATAAAAATATTTATTTGTGAGTAGAGAAGGCATGTCAGAGCCACTGTGAATGAACTGCAGATACATGCACCACTTTGTGCACCTGGCTTTAGGTGGGTATGGGAGAATCAAACTTAGATTGTTAGGCTTTGCATTGAGTAATCTCTCCAGGAAACCCCCCCCACCCCCGCTTTTATTTTTTTGGTTTTGTTTTGTTTCTCAAGGTAGGGTTTCATTCTAGCTCAGAATGACCTGGAATTCACTCTGTAGTTTTAGAGTAGCCTTGAACTCATGGTCTTCCTCCTACTTCTGCCTCCTGAGTTCTGGGATTAAAAGTGTGTGCTGGCTCCCATGTGTGTTTTGAGGGCTCTGGCCTGGATACAGAAACGTAATTGCATGTGTCTGGAGCCACACTGATTGGTAGAGGAAATGTGTTAAATTGACATCATTTCTGGTTTTTTTTTTTGGAATGATTTATATGTATGTATGTATGTATGCATGCATGCATGTGGAGAGGGAGAATGTGAGTGGGTGCGCCAGAACCTCTTGCCACTGCAAATGAACTCCAGACATATGTACCCACTTTGGGCATCTGGCTTTATGTGGGTACTGAGGATTGTACCCAGGCCATCAGGCTTTGCAAGCAAGCATCTTTTACCATTCAGCCATCTCCCCAGCCCCAAAGAGTTATTTTGAGAGAGAGTTAAAGAGATAGAAGAGACAGAAATGCTCCTAAGCTGAGGGGGTGACTCTCCTTCCCCATTTGGGAGGGGTCCCATGACTAAAAATCTGGGAAATTGACAACTCAGGTCAGGTTTTATAAATTAGGCATCCAGTAGGGAGGAGTCTCATTGCCAAGTTCAAATGTATATTGAAGGACCTTAATTGGTTGATGGTCCCAGGGAGAAAGCTTAGTCCCAGAAAGGGCCTGCAGTGGGGTAACAACCCCTGGGAAAGTTAAGGAGGAAGAATCAGGAAGCTGCTCCTTACTGTCATCTTGATGAATCAGACTGGAGTTCTAGTCTCAGCAGGGAAGGGGCCATCAACGTTCTTTTGGGCTGGTGCCAAGGACGGTTCCTAACCTCTTTCATTCCCCCACAGTTCTGTTTTAGGCTTTTCTTGCTTATACCATCATGCCACTTCTTAAGGTTTTGTTTTTTAAGGTTTAGAGAGACTTTATTAGATGAAGAGAAGGAAGAGGAGAAAGTACAGAGAGCTCTTGCCCATGAGAAGGCAGGATGGGGTAAAACCCCCCTTAACTTTTTCTGGCAGCATTTGTTTGCAGTGTCTATCTGTTATAGAGAATCAGAAATTACTGACATCGCAGGGCTGGAAGATGACGATGGCATGAGCAGAGGATGAACATCACCCCCTGGACTGCATAAGTAGACAACAGGACCAAGAGAGTGTGCCAAACACTAGCAAGGGGGAGCTGGCTGTAAGGCCCATAAGCCCACCCCCAACAATACACTGCCTCCTGGAGGTGTTAATTCCTAAATCTCCATCATCTGGGAACCTAGCATTCTAAACACTTAAGTTTATGGGGGACACCTGAATCAAACCACCACAAAGGCTGATCTCAAGCTCTCAGAGATCCTCCTATCTCTGCCTCCTGAGTGTTGGAATTAAAGGTGTGCTCCACCACACTTGGCTCAGTATTTTTTTAATAGGCATCTCCATGAAGGAATCTGCCTTTTAAAATTTATTTATTTATTTGAGAGAAAAGGAAGGTGGGAGAGTTAGATAGAATAAGAATACCAGGGCCTCCAGCCACTGCAGATGAACTCCAGACACATGTACCACTGTGGCCTAATCATCTCTCCAGTCCCCCACCCTCCTTATTTTTATTTTTTAATTTTTGGTTTATTAAGGTAGGGTCTCTCTCTAGCCCAGGCTGACCTAGAGTTCACTACATAATCTCAGGGAAGATGGCCTTGCGCTCACAAGCAATCTAACCTCTGCCTCCCGAGTGTTGGGATTAAAGTCGTGCTCTACCACGCCTGGCTTTCCAGTCTCCATTTTTTTTCCCCCTGAAGTAGTGTCTTGTATTAGCCCAGGCTAACCTGGAATTCACTCTGTAGTCTTAGGCCGACCTCAAACTCACAGTGATCCTCCTACCTCAGCCTGTATGTTGTGATTAAAGACATGTTGCCACCATGTTTGAGAGTCAGAGAGGCAGACAAAGAGAATGGCCACACCAGGGCCCCTAACCACTGTAAATGAACTCACCTTGTGCATCTGGCTTATGTGGGTTCTGGAGAATTGAACTTGGGTTCTTAGGCTTCTCAGGCAAGTGCCTTAACTGCTAAGCCATCACTCCAGCTCCCCAGTTTTTTTTTTTTTTTTTTTTTTTTTTTTAAGTAGGGTCTCACTTTAGCCCAGGCTGACCTGGAATTCACTCTGTATTCTCAGGATGGCCTCGAACTCATGGCAGTCCTCCTACCTCTGCCTCCCAAGTGCTGGGATGAAAGGCGTGCGCCACCATGCCCAGCCCCCATTGTTTTTTTTTTTTTAAATCTTAGTGATTTCACATATTTCTACTTTTTCTTTGCATTGTTGTGTTATAATCATACTTTAAAGTTTCACACATGCATACACATTCTATCTCTGAAGCTTTAGAGACCAAGAAATATACCATACAGTTAGTTACTGAATGGTAATTGTGGGTATAGTTAGCTTGTTTTTTCAAGGTAGGGTCTTATTCTAGCCCAGGCTGACCTGGAATTCACTCTGTAGCCTCAGGCTGGCTTTGAATTCATGGTGATCCTCCTACCTCTACCTCCCAGAGTGCTTGGATTAAAGGTGTGCACCACCATGCCTGGCTTACTGATGGTCTTTTAAAAAAAGCATTATTTATTTCTCTCTTTTTGTGTGTGTGTATGTATGTAAGGGTACATGTGAGCCACAGTGCGTGTTG
Source organism: Jaculus jaculus (assembly GCF_020740685.1). Classification (NCBI taxonomy): domain Eukaryota; kingdom Metazoa; phylum Chordata; class Mammalia; order Rodentia; family Dipodidae; genus Jaculus; species Jaculus jaculus. Next base: position 70,613,225 of record NC_059109.1, on the reverse strand, counting down.
AGAGGTCAGAGGATGACTTTGGGGTGTTTGTGCTCCACCTTCTTTGAGACATGGCCTTTTGCTGCTGCAGACTGCTAGCTAGCCTCTGCTTGTCCTGGCTCCACTTCCCATTGTGGTAGGTTCATTAAGATCACAGAAGAATAGGCCAGTTTGTATCCTGCTTTGAGTGGTTGCTGAGGAATTGAACCCAGGTGGCAGGGTGTGCAAGCAAGCACCTTTAACTTCTGGACCATCTCCTTATGAGTCCTCCCTCCCTCCCTCCCTCCCTCCCTCCTTTCTTTTTTAATTATTATTTTTTTTTAATTTATTTTGCGAGTAGAGAAAGAAAGAAGAGAGACAGGCAGAGAGAATGGGCACCCCAGGGCCTCTAGCTACTGCAAATGAACTCCAAAATGCATGCGTCTCTTTGTGCATCTGGATTTATGTGGGTACTGGGGAATCAACCTCTGGTTGTTAGGAGTTAACCTTAACCCCTGAGCAATCTCTCCAGTCCCAAAGGGTTTAATAAGGGTTTTTTTTTTTAAAAAAAAAAAAAACATATATTTTATTTATTTATTTATTTGAGAGAGAGAGAAAGAGGGAGGGAGGGGGAGAGAGAGAGAGAGAATGAATGGGTGCACCAGGGCCTCCAGCCATTGCAAACGAACCCCAAATGCATGCTCTCTCTTGTGCATCTGGCTTACATAGGTCCGAGAGAATTGAACTGGGATCCTTTGGCTTTGCAAGCAAACACCTTAACTGCTAAGCCATCTCTCTAGCCCTGTTTTTCTTGTTTTTTTGAAGTAAGGTCTCTTTATCCCAGGCTGACCTAGAATTCACTATGTAGTCTCGGTGGTCTCACAGTGATCCACGTACCTCTGCCTCCTGTGCTGGGATTAAAGGTGCGCACCACCACACCCGGCTTCCTGAGTGTTTTTATTCCGTTGCAGGAGAAGGTTGATAGGAAGGCTTCCAGCAATCCTGATCTTCATCTGAACAGGGCAACGGTAAGACCTGTGGGGTGGTAGTCATCTGAAGGTAAAATCGAAAAGGCAGATAAGCCTTAGCTTGTATGGATAATTTAGTGTATGTCAGGACAAAGTTGGATACAAGTTACGAAAGGAACTCAAAATGATTCTAGGAAGAGCTAGCTCAGTTTGGCTTCAGTGTTTGGGAGAGTCACTAGAGGGAGGAGAAAAGTGGCTGAGAAGTAGTGTATGTGGAGAATGGGGAGGTGGTTTAGAACACCATTTGGAGTATTAAGTGGAATAGTTTTAGAGTTTGGAAAGCATCTTTTTTGTTTTTATTGATCACTTCCATATATATGAACAATATACCATGATCATAATCCCCTCCCACCACCTTCCCTTTTCCCTTCCATTGACTCCCTTCTTTTGGAAAGCAGCATTTTTTTTTTTTTTGGTTTTGTTTTGTTTTGACTTTCGAGGTAGGGTCTCGCTGTAGCCCAGGCTGACCTTGAAGTCACTACAGTCTCAGGGTGGCCTTGAACTCACAGTGATCCTTATACCTCTGCTGGGATTATAGGCACACACCACCACGCCCGGCCCTTTGTTTGTTTGTTTTGCTTTGCTTTGTTTTTAAAATTTTTATTTATTTATTTGCAAGGAGAGAGAACAAACATGGGTGCGCCAGGGCTTCTAGTCACTGCAAGCAAACTCCATATGCATGTGCCACTGTGTATCTGGCTTTATGTGGGCACTGGGGAATTGGACCCAGGACTTTAGGCTTTGCAGGCAAACACCTGAACTGCTGAGCCATCTCTCTAGCCCCCTGGAGCAGCTTTTTGAAGTGATTCTGTTTTCAGCATTGTTATCACCTTGGCCAGGAAAAAAGATGCTCATGGTAGGACAAGAAGATAAGTGGGAGGAAAGCAGTTTGTTTCTCTAGATGCCCACTGTGGCATTTTCTCTGTTGTAGTTTGTTTGCCTATCTTTAAAATTGAGAGGTCTGGGTGATTTTCTACAGTTACATAAATATGAAGAGAATTATGGGGATGCCCTGGAGGGTTTCTCTCAGGCTGCAGCACTGGACCCTGCCTGGCCAGAACCCAGCCAACGAGAGCAGCAACTTCTGGAATTCCTCAATAAGTTAACCAGCCTTTTGGAGAGCAAGGTAAAGATGTGTAAAGGGCTAAGCCTACTCTTCTTCTGTTGTTGCTTTGTAAAATTAGAAAAGAATAGGCTGAGGGGCTGGAGAGATGGCTCAGTGTGTAAAGTACTTCTCTTGCAAGCATGAGGATTTGAATTCAGCCCCTAGAACACATGTAAGGTGCCATGTGTGGTGTGTGCACCTGTAAACCTAGCACTGGGGAGGTGGAAATAGTGGATTTCTGGGCCCCACTGGCCAGCTAGTGTAGCTTAATTGGTGAATTCCCGGCCAGTGAGAGACCTGGTCTCCACAAGAGGTGAGTGGCGTAGCTGATGAACAGCACTTGAGACTATCATCTATACACTGGTGCATGCACACGCGTTTCACAAAAGAAAAGGATAGGTAGTGAACCCCATAGCAGTGGGCAGGTGGGAGAGTGAGTCCTGGTTTCCAGCTGATCTGTTTCCCCTTCTTTTGTAGGGAAAGATTAAGCCCAAAAAGCTTCAGAGCATGTTGGGAAGCTTGCGCCCAGCCCAGCTGGGCCCTTGTGGTGATGGGCGCTATTTGTCAGCCTCTGGGCAGAAGGTGACCCTGGAGCTCAAGCCCCTGAGTGCGCTCCAGCCCGGTGTGAACAGTGGTGCTGTGGTCATGGGAAAGGTGGTCTTTAGCCTAACCACGGAGGAGAAAGTTCCCTTGTGAGTTGTTTTGTCTCCCATCCCCCACTCCAGAATAATTGGTATCTGTTCATGGCCTTTTTCTGGCAGTTGAAGACATAGTTAGCCATCACAGATTAGTGACTTTTGAGTCCTTTCTGTAACTATCCCATGTACAGGAATTATATCTAACAATCTCTCTCTCTCTCTCTTTTTTTTTTTTTTTTTGTTTTTTGAGGTAGCCTCTCACTCTAGCCCAGGCTGACCTGGAATTCATAATGGAGTCTCAGGGTGGCCTCAAACTCACGGCGATCCTCCTAATCTCTGCCTCCTGAGTGCTGGGATTAAAGGCATGCGTCACTATGCCTGGCTATATCTAACAATCTCCTGATGGATGCCCGAGTAGATTCTATCATCTCCTTCCCTCACCCTTGAGTTTAATGCTTTTTAGATCCTTATACTCAAAGCTAATATTCTTTTTCTAAAATTTTTATTCATTGTTTGGCACACATGTGTGTATATGGTGTGCCAAGGTTTTTGCTGAATGAACACCAGATGCATTTGCCACTCTTTCTGTCTGTCTTTCTGTGAGCGCTGGGGAATTGAACCCAGGCCATCAGGATTTTCAAACAAGCACCTTTAACTGCCTAGGCACCTCCCCAGCCCCTCATAGCTAAAAGCTTGTGGGCTTTCTTTAATTTAGAACTGGCTTTTAACTTTCTTTTACTTACTTTGCTCCTGTGGCAGAATAGAAAAAAGCAGTTGTGGGGCTGGGGGATGACTCAGTGTATAATATGCTTGCTGCACAATTGTGAGGACTGGGGTTTGGATCCCTAGCACCCAGGTTCATGCCAGTGCTCTGGAGATGGAGACAGGGATCCCCAGAGCAAGCTGGCCAGCTATACTAGCTGAATCAGTGTGCTCTGGGTTCAAGTGAGAGACCCTGCCTCAGTAAGTAAAAGTGGAGAATGATTGAGGAAGATGTCAGACCTTGGCCTCTGGCTTCTGTGCACACAGGCACACTTCTACACAACACACACCCCACACATATATAAATGGGCAAAAATCCCCAGCTGTTGTATATCCATATTTGCAGTTGAAAGACTTTTTCCCCCTATTTTATTTATTCATTTATTTGTTTCTTTCAAGGTAGGGTTTCACTCTAGCTAAGGCTGACCTGGAACTCATTCTGTAGCCCCAGGCTGGTCTTGAGCTCATGGAGGTCTTCCTACCTCAGCCTCCTGAGTACTTGGATTAGAGACATGTGCTGCCACAAAGGCTAGGATTTTTTTTTTTTTTTAATCAGTCAGTGAACTTTTGGGTAAAGGAATAATATTTTACCTTGTTTGCTGACTGATTTGGTTTTGGTATATGTGTTATAAGAAGTGAGGAGTTTATGGCTATAACTCCCTGAATGCCCTATCTCGTGTGATTTTGGAAATTAAACAGGGTCAGGCCTAGTTAGTACTGGTCTAGGAGAAATGAGGGAAAAAATAAAAAGACCCAAGTGAAGGATGCTGATAATCCAACAGACAAATGAATTAAGACTTCACTTAAACATTATTTAGTTTCAAGAAAATTCAAATCTTGAAAAATTGATTTAGTGAATGTCATCACTCCTGGTCCTTTACTTCCTGGTCTCTGGCTGAGTGACTTCTGTCTTCTACTGAAGGGGTTTGCTTATTCTTTATTTACTAACTTTTTTTTTTTTTTTTTGAGACAAGTTCTTGTTATATTGGCCAGCCCAGGCTGTTCTTGAACTTCTTGCAATTCTGTTTTTTTCTCCTGAGTGCTAGGACTCCAGGCATGCACCAGTACAGGATCCCAGTTTCTCTTTAGGCATCTGATTCAGTGGATAATTTCCAACGGATGACTCTAGAACATTCTTGCTGATCACATTCTCTCTGCTACATCCACACTTTGAATACTACATGGCATTTTCTAGAGGTGTATGTGTTTGGTGATCTGAAGGTTAAGAAGACAGTTGAGAAAAGCTTAGCTAGCTAAAAGGGAATGAAAAGTAGGTTTTATGGAGACTTCAGAACACGCAACTATCTGGCCATCATTCTCTGTAGCCGTGCTTCTTCTCCTTGGACTCCTCTATTCAGTCATGAAGTTTAGACTTCTGGAATTGTTCTAGACTTCATTCTCCTGCATTGATTGCAGTTGCCATTTCCTGCTGATTTGCTGTTTTCTCCCCACTTCTGCCCTTCATACCTGAATTCAACCTATCATTTTTCCAAACATGTCTTCTTTTATTAAAAAATATATATTTATTTATGTGAGACAGACAGCAGGGGAGCAAGATAGAGTAGGGCACATTAGGGCCTCCAGCCACTGCAAATGAACTCTAGATGCATGTACCACTTTGTGCATCTGGCTTTACCTGGGTACTGAGGAATTGAATCCAGGCTGTCAGGCATTGCAAGCAAGCTCTAATTGCTAAGTCATCTCTCCAGTCCCCCATGCCTTTTAAAAAATTAATTAAAAAATTTTTAACTTTATATTTATTATTTATTTGAAAGAAAGAGAGAGACAGAGAGAGAGAGAGAGAGAGAGAGAGAGAGAGAGAGAGAGAGAGAGAGAGAGCGCACGCCAGGGCCTCCAGCCACTGCAACAAACTCCTGATGCATGTGCCCCCTTGTGCATCTGGCTTACGTGAGTCCTGGAGAATCAAACCCAGATCATTTCGCTTTGCAGGCAAACACCTTAACTGCTAAACCATCTCTCCAGCCCCTAAACTTTTTATTGACAACCTTCATACATACAATGTACTGTGATCACAGTTTCCTTCCACCACTCTCCCTGTCACTCTCCCTGTACTCCCTCATGAGTCCTCCTCTACTGAATCTCTTCTTTCCAACAAGTTTCTCTTATATTTAAAAAAATTTTTTTTATTTGAGAGAGAGAGAGAGAGAGAGAGAGAGAGAGAGAGAGAGAGGGAGGGAGGGAAAGAAAGAGAGGGAAAGAAAGGGCCTATAGCCACTGCAAACCTTGTGCATCTGGTTTACCTGGGCCCTCGGGACTTGCAGCTGGGTTCTTAGGCTTTGCAGGCAAGCACCTTAAGTGCTAAGCCATCTCTCTAGCCCTCTCTTATACTTTGATGCCATTTTCCCCCTTTTATTTTGCAGGTCTTGTGTAGGGTATGTGAGTGAGCCATTGTTAGGTCATAAATACCATGGCCCCTTTGTGTCTAGAAGACATTTTTTTTTTTTTTTCCTTCTTGTTTTTTCGAGAGGTAGGGTCTCATTCTAGCCCAGGCTGACCTGAAATTCACTATGTAGTCCCAGGGTGCCCTTAAACTCATGGCGGTCCTCCTACCTCTGCCTCCTGAGTGCTGGGTTTAAAGGCATGCGCCACTATGCCTGGCTTTAGAAGACAGTTTTGTTTTTTTTTTTATAAATAAGCTTTTATTGGAACTCATCCATATCCATTCATTTGCATATGATCTGTGACTGCTTTTTTTTCATCTTTTCACAATTTTTATTAACATTTTCGATGATTATAAAAAATATCCCATAGTAATACCCTCCCCCCCTGCACTTTCCCCTTTGAAATTCCGTTTGTGACTGTAGAAGACAGTTTTGTAAGCACTCCTCCCTTTCTTTGGCTCTTATGTTTGTTTGTTTTAAATATTTAATTAATTAATTTATTTAGAGAGAAAAGGAGAGAGAGAGCCAGATAGAGAGAATGGGTGCTCCAGGATCTCCAGCCACTGCAAACGAACTGCAGACTCATGCAATACCTTGTGCATCAAACTTATGTGGATCGTGGGGAATTGGTCCTAGGTCCTTAGGCTGTGCAGGCAAGTGCCTTAACTGCTAAGCCATTTCTTTATCTCTTCTTCTCTTATGTTCTTTCCGCCACCTCTTCTACAGAGGTCCCTGAGCCTTGGAGGGTGTGACAGAGATGGCATATTTGGTCCTAAACAGTCCACTGTCATTTCTTCTCAGTACTTCGGTGAGTTTTAAGTCTCCCCAGTGGTTATTGCCCTCTGAAAACAAAAGCTTCTTTAACCAAAAGTGAGAGTAGCATTAGTATATGGGCACAAACTTAAGTAGATTTAGTATATTGGCATAAATGTAAGTGTTTAGAGGGCAATTTGGTAGGCATATTATATCCATTTGTCCAGACAACAGCAGTAGTTTCCCCCAAGGGCTTATGACATCCCTAGCCATAGGCTTTTGTTTAGGTTTTCAGTATCTGGCAAAAATTGCCTCCCATGGAGTGCGCTTCAAATTCAGAGAGCATTTGGTTTCCCCTATCACAAGCATGCTGCCATTATACCAGTTGGTACATTTAGCCTGGCTGGCCAGCTGAAAGGCTTGTAGGGTCCATTGCTGGTTAAGACTATAGATGACTTTTCTCCCTCAACAGGCTGCGTAGGTCTTGCCAGCATCACAGACAACAACAGGGAGGAGGCTTCCAGCTCAGCTCCAGTTTGATTTTACTCGTTATCTGTTTCCCAGGCACACACACTTTCTTGAGCCTGGTTTTCCTTTATTGTTTCATATTACTGTTATTGAAGTTAGCTGGAAATCTCCTTTCTACATACTAACCAGGCCTGACCTGTTTGGTTGCTGAGATCAGACAAGATTGGGCATAGTCAGGGTTGTATGGCTACAGACAGCTGGAGATCTGACTGCTGCCACTTCCTACTTAAAGTATTTTACTGGCATTGTAATTTTTGTGATAAAGGTTGAACTTGCTAGCTTAGCTTAGCATACAAAGTCCTTCAGGATTTACTACCAGTTCTCATTGTTATCTTCTGTCACCTTCATACATGTACCTTTTGTTCCAGTCAACAATGACACTATTTTGGTTCTTTTCAATGTAAATTCTAGAAGTTAGTATAATTTCTTCTGAGTAGAATGCATTCATTAACTGAATTCAGTATTTGCTTATATTCCTTTTTAAAAAATATTTTTATTTATTTGCAAGGAGAGAGAGAGACAGAGACAGAAAAGATGGGCATGCCAGGGTTTCTAGCAGCTGCAAATGAATTCCAAATGCATGAGCCACTGTGTGCATTTGGCTTTATGTGGGTACTAAGGAATCAAACCTGGGTCATTAGGCTTTTCAGGCAAGCACCTTAACCACTGAGCCATCTCTTCAGCTCCATTATTTTTTAATATAAAAATAGATATGCAATAAAATACACAAATATAAATGTATATTTGCTAAGGTTTTTTTCTTCTTGTAAGCATTATTTATTTGCAAGGAGAGAGAAGAGAGAATGAGCCTGTCAGGGCTTCCAGCCACTGCAAACAGACTCTAGATGTATGCATCACTTTGTGCACTTGGGTGTGCCTTTAGCTGCTGAGCCATTTCCCCAGCCCTAGTTTTTCTAGGTTTACACATACATAAACCTGTGTAACCCTGTTATTACCACTTGCAGGAATGTTCCTTTTGCTCCCTCATGTCAGCCTCTATAGGTTCCCATCCCCCATTAGTTTTAGTTTTCCTTTTGTTTAAATTTGATTTATTTATGTGAGAGAGAGAGAGAGAGAGAGAGAGAGAGAAAGAAAGAAAGAATAGGTATACCAGGGCCTCCTGCCACTGCAGACAAACTCCAGATGCAAGTGTGGGTTCTGGGGACTTAAACCTAGGACCTTAGGCTTCACAGGCAGGCACCTTAACCACTAAGCCATCTCTCTAGCCCAAAGGATCTGTTTTTATTTTTTATTTTTATTTATTTATTTTTTTGAGGTAGTGCCTCACTCTAGCCAGGCTGACTTTGAATTCACAGTGATCCTCTTATCTTTGCCTCCCAAATGCTAGGCTTAAAGACATGCACCACCACTCCCAGCTGTCTTAAGATTTTCTTTTCCCCCCAAGGTAGGGTCTTGCTGTAGTCCAGGCTGACCTGGAATGCACCATGTAGTATCAGGCTGACCTGAAACTCACAGTGATCCTTCTACCTTGGCCTCCCCAGTGCTTGATTAAAGGTGTGCATCACTGCTCCTGGGCCAATTATTTTTTAAAAATATTTTATTTATTTGAGAAACAGAAAAAGGCAGAGAGAGAGAGAGAATTGGGCATGCCAGGGCCTCCAGCCACTGCAAACAAACTCCAGATGCATGTACTCCCTTGTGCATCTGGCTTACTTGGGTCCTGGAGAATCAAACCAGGATCCTTTGGCTTTGCAGGCAAATGCTTTAACTGCTAAGCCATCTTTCCAGCCCCTTATTTTTTTTAAATTAATTTATTCATTGTGTGTGTATGTGCATGGGCATGGGCATGTGTGTGGAAATAAGAGGACTTCAAGGTGTTTGTGATTCACCCTTTTTTGTTTTTATTTTTATTTTTTGTAATTTTTATTGACAGTTTCCATAATTGTATCCCATGGTAATTCCCTCCCTTCCCCCACTTCCCCTTTGAAACTCCATTCTCCATCATATCCCCTTCCCTTCTCAATCAGTCTCTCTATATTTTGATGTCATGATCTTTCTTCCTAATATGATAGTCTTGTGTATTTAGTGTCAAGCACTATGAGGTCATGGATATCCAGGCCATTTTGTGTCTGTAGGAACACGTTATAAGGAGTCCTACCCGTCCTTTGGCTCTTACCTTCTTTCTGCCACCTCTTCCGCAATGGACCCCGAGCCATGGAAGGTGTGATATAGATATTTCAGTGCTGAGCACTCCTCTGTAACTTCTCAGCACCATGGTGCCTTCTGAGTCATCCCAAGGTCACTGCCATCTGAAAAGAGAAGGTTCACTAACCAAAAGCGAGAGTAGCATTAACATTTGGGCATAAACATTAAGAGAAGTGCTTACTGGGCAGTTTGGTGAGCATACTACATATATTTAGCCAGATACAAGCAGACGTTACACCCCTAGGGCTCCTGACTACCCCTGTTGTAGGTTTTCAGTATCAGGGATGTATTCCCTCCCTTGGAGCGGGCCTCCTGTCAAATTAGAGGGCAGTTGGTTTCCTGCATAACAGACATGCCGCTATTGTACCCCTTGGCTCATTTGGCCTGCGTGGCCAAATATAAGGCTTTCAGTGTCCACTGTTGAGTATCTTCACTGGTGATTTCTCTCTCTCCCATTGAACTACATGCAGTGTGGCTTTATCCAACTTTCTGTCAGCTGGTCTACATGGAGGAGGTTTTCAGTTCAGCTCCAGCAGGATTTCCCAGTGACCTTGCAGCCCAAGTATGTAGAGTCTTCAGCAATAGGGTCTTACCATCTATTCCTGCTGGGATCCACTTTTTTTTTTTTTTTTAATGTTTTTATTATTTGAGAAAGGGAGAGTGAGTATGGGTGCCTGCTAGGGCCTCCTGCCATTGCAAACAAATTCCAGTTGCAAGCACCACTTTGTGCATCTGGCTTTACGTGGGTACTGAGGAGCTGTACAGGACTGTTGGGTTTTGCAAGCAAGCACCTTTAACTGCTGAGCCATCTCTCCAGCCCTCCACCTTCTTTGAGATAGGATCTCATGCGGCTGCAAGCAAACTGCTAGATAGCAAAGGGATGCCAGATTAGCTGGCCTGTGAGCTTCTTCTTGGCTGGGATCACAGATGCACAGACTACATTTTTTTTTTTTGTTGTTGTTTTTTGAGGTAGGGTCTCACTCTGGTCCAGGCTGACCTGGAATTAACTCTGTCATCTCAGGGTGGCCTTGAACTCATGGTGATCCTCCTACCTCTGCCTCCCGAGTGCTGGGATTAAAGGCATGTGCCACGCCTAGCTCAGACTACTTTTTTATTTGGTTTTACATAGGTATTGGGGAGTTGAACCTGGCCTAGCAGGCTTTGCAGGAAAGTGCCTTTAACTGCTGAGCCATCTCTCAGTCTCCCTCCCCTTATTTATTTGTTTGTTTGTTTGTTTATTTATTTATTGAGACAGGGTTTCACATAACCCAGGCTAGCCTTGAACTTGCTATGTAGTAGAGACTGGCCTTGAATTGGTGACGCTCTTGCCTCCACCTTCTAAGTGTTGTGATTTTAGGCATGTTTCCACCACTTTTGGTTTAGTTTTCTTGTTTTAGCTCAGCTAATTTTTTCTCTTCTCCCACTTTTTTTTTTTTTTGGCTTTTTCAAGGTAGGGTCTCACTCTGGCCCAGGCTGACCTGGAATTCACTCACTACGATCCTCCTACCTCTGCCTCCCCAGTGCTGGGATTAAAGGTGTGTGCCACCATGCCTGGCCTTTTTGTAATTTTTTTTTAAAATTATTTATTTATTTGAGAGCGACAGACACATAGAGAAAGACAGATAGAGGGGGAGAGAGAGAATGGGCGCGCCAGGGCTTCCAGCCTCTGCAAACGA